>NW_028253701.1:0-327500 GCF_964263255.1 Lissotriton vulgaris
AATAATAGTTCGCTGAGGTGGCACCTATATGTTGGCTGCATGTCATGCCTCAGGTGGTGTGGAGTCCATGTGGAGTCTGATGGTGCCACATATCTCTTATAAGATCTATTTTTTCTAAGTTTTCGGATACAGTTTGGTGCCAAGGAGGAGTCACTGGGTGTGGAAGCGGAAGAAGTATCCATCAGAAAAGCATCCCTATTGCACCATTTTTTATTGCTTAGGTAATATGAAATGGAGGAAACTGGGTTGGCGCCAAATGTATTGTGGACAATAGCATGCTGTGTTCTATGCCAAGAACCAAGAAAGGTAAATGTAAAGAGAGGGTCCCCGTAAGGAGAACGTGTTTGAGTGAAAACACAGTAACACAGTTGCCAAATAATTAAGGAAAGATAAAAATAAAAATCAGAATAATTCTTATATAAATGTTGTCATTTATTCAACAACACTACGTGTGACTCAGTGAAGCATTTTACAATCACTTTAGAAAAATTGAAAAGCCCCATGTAGGGAGAGGGAAGGGGAAAAGTGAAGAAGTGGTGCTCAAAAGCGGTGAGAAAGTTAGGGAAAGTACACAGATTCAAACAAGAAGTAAGTATTTACAAACTTCAAAACAGGAGTTGGAATTATTCCAAAAACCAAAAGCCTATACAAATTATGGCAAATATTGAAAAAACAGTTCGACTGAGGACATTCTACGGTCACGACTATAATTTAGTGTAATCCAGGGGATGTGCCGGAAGTCCAATTGTGAAAGTCGTCGACGTTTCGACCCCTATATGTAGGCTAAATTAAGTCCTTTGCCGGGGTCTTCATCAGGACAAATGCAGTGGGGGGAGGGACGAAGTGGGGCCGTCCTATCTGTAAAATTAAAAAGCCAGTATCAAAAATTGGAATTAACTGGACACAACAGTCAAGGTCCTATAAACCAAGATGGTTCGATTAATCAAGACAAAGTAAACCATGGAGTCCGGGTCACTGGGGCCTCAGGACAGGGGGAATGAGAGCGGAGTACGCAATTAATCATGCTCAAGCTCAATGGTATAAGTCATAATAACAGAGGGAAACAGTAACCAACAGGAAGTTTAAAAGAGACCACACATAGTAGGGTACATTCTATAAGATGGAGACTCACTTTGGGGTAGAGAAGAATCAATGCAGTAGGGGATCCAATTGATATAATGCTCTGATTGGAACTAGCTTCTCCGTAGAACAGCCAACTGTAAATTGAACCACAGATGTTCATTACTAAGAGTGTATAGTGGTCAGATACCGCTACACGGACAAAGAAACCATCCGAAATGTATTCGACTAAGGGGCCAAAAAGTCGAATTTCAATTGGCAAGGGCACATATGGTCAACTTAAATGATGTTACGTAATACCTTTAGTTATGTAGACCAGGCGCCGTAGAGATATTATCAGCGAGGTCTAGTTCTGTCACGGGAATAGGTGCTGTATTAGTCTGCTACTGATCTGGCTGGCTACTGCAAGAAACTGCCAACTCTAGATGGAAATGTTTATACATTAGAATTTATGGTGGCGTGTATAGTTGCAGACAAAAGGACATCAACATCAGGGATAAAATCACCTATATTACGAAAGGTCGAATATCTTAGCAGTTCGGCATGGGGAAAACTATTATAGTTAAAGGGCGTATGGGATCTTAATGACAAAGCTTAATCCAAAGCGTCATACCTTTGATTATGCCGACTTGGTGCAGAAATGACTATATCCGCGCGGTTGGCTGAAGTTAATTTTGGTACCGTCTCGTATGGGCGCTGTAACAGATTGAGGGCAATTATAGAGGTGACAAATTCAAAAGACATAGACAGCTATAAGTCAAACGGGGAGGGCCGTGACGTACCTCGTGAGACTAACTTTAGTGGGTCCACGCAGGAGTTAGGTGGATGGAAAAAAAGCAGGTCACGGCGGCAATCACCATTTCAAAAATTGCCGACTGGGTGCTGTCACGAATGGATCCTAAAGGGGAAAGCAGAACGTGAGAAGGGAAACGTGTTCCCGTTTCTACAAAGGCCACTTGGTTAGAGGGGAGGCACAGGAGATTTACACTTACATGCAGCAAGTAGAATGGAGCGAGATCCCTTCAATCCAACTCGTATCCTCAGAACTCCGCCAGCAACTACGCGGAGTTGGGGGCGGGGCCACTAAGTGACCAGAGTGGTAGATATAGAAGAAATACTAGGATGTCTCACTAAAAAGACCGACTTAAAAACAAAAACGCTATTCAGATAACGATCTATCTTCTGAATCTAGTAGCACAATTGAAAAGTGCTATTAAAGTAGCGAATATTAACACCAAGAATAAGCGTCAGAAAATGCGAGCTGTGATCATAAAATTCTCGCATTTCTCAATCATGGTTGCTTATGAAGTAACAGGTATTTGGACCAAGGATAATTGTCAAACAATACTAGCTGTGGTCATAAAAAAACTTATATATCTCAGTCATGAGTGTGTGAGCGGGCACAAAGCAGTACATATGAATTTAATCTTATGTTGGAACACCTCGTGCATCTATTAGAATATATAGCAAAGGTTGCATAATCAAAAAATCATGGTACATCGCGCTCGCGCACTTACCAAGCATGGGAGTGTAGGCGAGCAAGCACATTGTTAAGGGAGGTCATTTAAATGAAAATGCATTGAATAACTCGTGCACCTCTCAAGCATGAGGGTGTAGACGAGTGAACATTGGGTGCAAAAAATACATCATCTCAATGCTGCCAATTGCGCAAAACTGCTATCCTGCTCGTTCAGCCCATTTTTAATCGAGTCCAGGAGGGACATCCATTTACATTCTCGTAAGTTCAGGACAGATGCTAGATTACCCCCTCTCCTACCCAGGGACACCTTCTCAATGACCAACCATTTTAAGTCTGACACTATATGTCCAGCGCTCTGCCAATGGTCCACCAAAGGGGCACCTAGCACCTTGCATCGTAGCCTACTACAATGTGAAGAAATGCGAGACTTGATTTTTTGCTGGGTTTGTCCAACATAAACTTGATTACACGGACATGTTATAATGTAGATCACACAGCTTGTGTTGCAGTTGGTATGGTGTTTTAAGGCGAAGACCTTGTCGCCATGTGTGAAAGTTTTAGTCTGGATGGTGGTCTCACAAGCTGTGCATGTGCCACATCTGAAGTGTCCAATCACTGGTGGTAGGTTCCATAAGGTTGTGAGTGTGGGGGGGCTCTCAGGTTCCAAATATGAATGTACCACCATGTCTCGAATATTCTTCGACCTTTTGAAGGAATGGAGGGGGAGCTGTGGTTGGTCAATCTCACCCGCTACAAGAGGCCAATTCTTGTTTATGATTTGTTTCACTTCGTTGCTTCTTGTGGTGAAAGTTGTGACGCAAATCATTCGATTCAGCTCAGTGGCAACACGGGTTTCTGGATTCAACAGATTCTCTCGCGGGTTATACCATGCTCGCTTTCTGGCACGTCTAACCATACGAGCAGGGTAACCACGTGATATCAGGCGCTCTTTTAAAATCTCAGACTCCTTAATATAGTTGTTGCCTGTAGAACAGTTTCTCCTAATTCTGAGAAATTGGCCAATGGGTAAGTTGTCTCTGAGGCCTCTAGGATGGTGGCTTCCATACTGTAGCAGAGAGTTCCGCTGAGTTGGCTTTCTGAAGAGTGTGGTCAGCAAATGATCATCCTCAACATAAATGGAGATGTCCAAGAAGGGTATGGCTATGTTACTAGATTCCAAGGTGAATTGGATGTGAGGGTTCCGTTGGTTCAGCCAAACATGATACTCCTTAAGTTGGTCGCTGTTGCCTTGCCAAATACATAGAACATCATCGATGTATCTGACCCATAGGGTCAGCATTGTTGAAAAAGGATTGTTAGGTGAAAAAACATGTTCCTGTTCGAAATGGTCCATATAAATGATGGCCAGATTGGGAGCAAAGGTGGCGCCCATCGCCACGCCCTTAGTCTGTACATAGAATTTTTCTTGGAAGATGAAAATTTTTTTCTTCATTGCAATGCTCAGTAGATCAATTATGAAGTCAGTTGGAACTTGAACAGGCGACCGGCGCCTGTTCAAGTTCCAACTGACTTCATAATTGATCTACTGAGCATTGCAATGAAGAAAAAAATTTTCATCTTCCAAGAAAAATTCTATGTACAGACTAAGGGCGTGGCGATGGGCGCCACCTTTGCTCCCAATCTGGCCATCATTTATATGGACCATTTCGAACAGGAACATGTTTTTTCACCTAACAATCCTTTTTCAACAATGCTGACCCTATAGGTCAGATACATCGATAATGTTCTGTGTATTTGGCAAGGCAACAGCGACCAACTTAAGGAGTATCATGTTTGGCTGAACCAACGGAACCCTCACATCCAATTCACCTTGGAATCTAGTAACATAGCCATACCCTTCTTGGACATCTCCATTTATGTTGAGGATGATCATTTGCTGACCACACTCTTCAGAAAGCCAACTCAGCGGAACTCTCTGCTACAGTATGGAAGCCACCATCCTAGAGGCCTCAGAGACAACTTACCCATTGGCCAATTTCTCAGAATTAGGAGAAACTGTTCTACACGCAACAACTATATTAAGGAGTCTGAGATTTTAAAATAGCGCCTGATATCACGTGGTTACCCTGCTCGTATGGTTAGACGTGCCAGAAAGCGAGCATGGTATAACCCGCGAGAGAATCTGTTGAATCCAGAAACCCGTGTTGCCACTGAGCTGAATCGAATGATTTGCATCACAACTTTCACCACAAGAAGCAACGAAGTGAAACAAATCATAAACAAGAATTGGCCTCTTGTAGCGGGTGAGATTGACCAACCACAGCTCCCCCTCCATTCCTTCAAAAGGTCGAAGAATATTCGAGACATGGTGGTACATTCATATTTGGAACCTGAGAGCCCCCCCACACTCACAACCTTATGGAACCTACCACCAGTGATTGGACACTTCAGATGTGGCACATGCACAGCTTGTGAGACCACCATCCAGACTAAAACTTTCACACATGGCGACAAGGTCTTCGCCTTAAAACACCATACCAACTGCAACACAAGCAGTGTGATCTACATTATAACATGTCCGTGTAATCAAGTTTATGTTGGACAAACCCAGCAAAAAATCAAGTCTCGCATTTCTTCACATTGTAGTAGGCTACGATGCAAGGTGCTAGGTGCCCCTTTGGTGGACCATTGGCAGAGCGCTGGACATATAGTGTCAGACTTAAAATGGTTGGTCATTGAGAAGGTGTCCCTGGGTAGGAGAGGGGGTAATCTAGCATCTGTCCTGAACTTACGAGAATGTAAATGGATGTCCCTCCTGGACTCGATTAAAAATGGGCTGAACGAGCAGGATAGCAGTTTTGCGCAATTGGCAGCATTGAGATGATGTATTTTTTGCACCCAATGTTCACTCGTCTACACCCTCATGCTTGAGAGGTGCACGAGTTATTCAATGCATTTTCATTTAAATGACCTCCCTTAACAATGTGCTTGCTCGCCTACACTCCCATGCTTGGTAAGTGCGCGAGCGCGATGTACCATGATTTTTTGATTATGCAACCTTTGCTATATATTCTAATAGATGCACGAGGTGTTCCAACATAAGATTGAATTCATATGTACTGCTTTGTGCCCGCTCACACACTCATGACTGAGATATATAAGTTTTTTTATGACCACAGCTAGTATTGTTTGACAATTATCCTTGGTCCAAATACCTGTTACTTCATAAGCAACCATGATTGAGAAATGCGAGAATTTTATGATCACAGCTCGCATTTTCTGACGCTTATTCTTGGTGCTAATATTCGCTACTTTAATAGCACTTTTCAATTGTGCTACTAGATTCAGAAGATAGATCGTTATCTGAATAGCGTTTTTGTTTTTAAGTCGGTCTTTTTAGTGAGACATCCTAGTATTTCTTCTATATCTACCACTCTGGTCACTTAGTGGCCCCGCCCCCAACTCCGCGTAGTTGCTGGCGGAGTTCTGAGGATACGAGTTGGATTGAAGGGATCTCGCTCCATTCTACTTGCTGCATGTAAGTGTAAATCTCCTGTGCCTCCCCTCTAACCAAGTGGCCTTTGTAGAAATGGGAACACGTTTCCCTTCTCACGTTCTGCTTTCCCCTTTAGGATCCATTCGTGACAGCACCCAGTCGGCAATTTTTGAAATGGTGATTGCCGCCGTGACCTGCTTTTTTTCCATCCACCTAACTCCTGCGTGGACCCACTAAAGTTAGTCTCACGAGGTACGTCACGGCCCTCCCCGTTTGACTTATAGCTGTCTATGTCTTTTGAATTTGTCACCTCTATAATTGCCCTCAATCTGTTACAGCGCCCATACGAGACGGTACCAAAATTAACTTCAGCCAACCGCGCGGATATAGTCATTTCTGCACCAAGTCGGCATAATCAAAGGTATGACGCTTTGGATTAAGCTTTGTCATTAAGATCCCATACGCCCTTTAACTATAATAGTTTTCCCCATGCCGAACTGCTAAGATATTCGACCTTTCGTAATATAGGTGATTTTATCCCTGATGTTGATGTCCTTTTGTCTGCAACTATACACGCCACCATAAATTCTAATGTATAAACATTTCCATCTAGAGTTGGCAGTTTCTTGCAGTAGCCAGCCAGATCAGTAGCAGACTAATACAGCACCTATTCCCGTGACAGAACTAGACCTCGCTGATAATATCTCTACGGCGCCTGGTCTACATAACTAAAGGTATTACGTAACATCATTTAAGTTGACCATATGTGCCCTTGCCAATTGAAATTCGACTTTTTGGCCCCTTAGTCGAATACATTTCGGATGGTTTCTTTGTCCGTGTAGCGGTATCTGACCACTATACACTCTTAGTAATGAACATCTGTGGTTCAATTTACAGTTGGCTGTTCTACGGAGAAGCTAGTTCCAATCAGAGCATTATATCAATTGGATCCCCTACTGCATTGATTCTTCTCTACCCCAAAGTGAGTCTCCATCTTATAGAATGTACCCTACTATGTGTGGTCTCTTTTAAACTTCCTGTTGGTTACTGTTTCCCTCTGTTATTATGACTTATACCATTGAGCTTGAGCATGATTAATTGCGTACTCCGCTCTCATTCCCCCTGTCCTGAGGCCCCAGTGACCCGGACTCCATGGTTTACTTTGTCTTGATTAATCGAACCATCTTGGTTTATAGGACCTTGACTGTTGTGTCCAGTTAATTCCAATTTTTGATACTGGCTTTTTAATTTTACAGATAGGACGGCCCCACTTCGTCCCTCCCCCCACTGCATTTGTCCTGATGAAGACCCCGGCAAAGGACTTAATTTAGCCTACATATAGGGGTCGAAACGTCGACGACTTTCACAATTGGACTTCCGGCACATCCCCTGGATTACACTAAATTATAGTTGTGACCGTAGAATGTCCTCAGTCGAACTGTTTTTTCAATATTTGCCATAATTTGTATAGGCTTTTGGTTTTT
Source organism: Lissotriton vulgaris (assembly GCF_964263255.1). Taxonomy (NCBI): domain Eukaryota; kingdom Metazoa; phylum Chordata; class Amphibia; order Caudata; family Salamandridae; genus Lissotriton; species Lissotriton vulgaris. The sequence continues at coordinate 7,502 of NW_028253701.1, forward strand.
GGAATAATTCCAACTCCTGTTTTGAAGTTTGTAAATACTTACTTCTTGTTTGAATCTGTGTACTTTCCCTAACTTTCTCACCGCTTTTGAGCACCACTTCTTCACTTTTCCCCTTCCCTCTCCCTACATGGGGCTTTTCAATTTTTCTAAAGTGATTGTAAAATGCTTCACTGAGTCACACGTAGTGTTGTTAAATAAATGACAACATTTATATAAGAATTATTCTGATTTTTATTTTTATCTTTCCTTAATTATTTGGCAACTGTGTTACTGTGTTTTCACTCAAACACGTTCTCCTTACGGGGACCCTCTCTTTACATTTACCAGACTACGCCCATGTCCCCGTGACTGCATGGGTTTAACCCCCCTCTTTTGTAAAGAACCAAGAAAGGAGCATAGCGATTTTGTGCTACTACAGCTGTGTTATGAAATATAGAATAAACTAAATACAGGCTTTCACTTTCTAGTGCTAAAGCTAGAACAACGATGGAAGCAATCTCAACTTTCTATATTTCCTTTTACAAGAAACTAAAATAGCACAAAACCTGATTTTGCCATTTTTTTTAAGAAAATGTATTCAAGGACTTTGTTTTCTGTGTCACAAAAAGCTCAATTACACAACATGTTCATTGAAGCAATAAACACATAAATGTTGTTTGCAGTTGTTTTACAGTCTCTTCTTAACAGTTTTGTCTTGTTTAAAAAAAACAGAAGCAAAACCTGTTTCGTCCACTCTTTACCACAGAAGGAAGAAAATGGTGACATACTGATTTGCAGCTTTTTTGCCAGGTGAAAATATTGTGCAACGCGACGCATATGCATCTCTCCAGAACACAACTAAGGGCCTCTTTTATGGGTTTTGGTGTAGGGCAGCCCTATGTCAAAGGGAAAGGGCAGGAATCTACTGTATTTATCCACTACTAGACAAAATAAAGATACTTCTCCTCTTTGTGTCTTCCCTGGGGTGCATAAAGTTTTGGTGCTTCCCCAGGTTTACATGGTTTAGTTAATCACAGGGAAATGTCAAAATCCATGGATGGTGCGTGGGAACACCCACTGCCAGAGGCAGCCGGCATGGCTCACAGGCGAGCAAGAGGGGAGGTCATCAGGGTGGATGGAGGGGGGGAAACAGTGTGCAATGCAATAAAAAAAATGAAATAATAACTTACCTTGCCGCGCTGTGTTCCGCATCTGTGCTCCAGCTCTCTTCGTCGGACTCGAGGCAGAGGAAGCACAGCCAGGCTCCCCTGACCAATCACAACGCTGGAATGCAGCATTGTGATTGGTCTGAGCGTCCTGGTTCGACGCTCAGTCAGGGAATGGGGCCTGGGCATATTCTCCAAGCAGGATGTAATGCAGCCTACATGGAGTAAAGGGAAAGTGCGCATGACTGTTTTGGGCGGCCCAAGAGGGCTGGCCAAACAATCATGTGCACTAAGGAGTGGGCAAACAAATCCCCCCCTGCCATGCTTCGACAGCAGAGCAGCCCCACCCGCCGCAAAGCAGCAGGAAACATAAAATGATAAGAACTCAAAGTTATTATCATTTTATGTTAATGTTAATGTTAGTAGTTTGTGTAAGCGCGACAGCTGCCCCAGCAAAGAGGCGTCCCGGCGCTGGTAGATCAAAAAATGCAGTACCGATAGAGGCAGGCCAAGCAACCCTAAGGAGGAGGAAACAGAAAGGTTTTGACGGCTTTCCGGAAGGCAGACAAGTTCTCCATACCACGGATGCCCACCGGCAAGGCGTTCCAAAGCTTGGCTCCCAACACCCGGAAGAAGCGACCACCAATGTGGCATAGTTTGGTACGAGGTACGATCACTTGATGTTGTCCCAGTGAGTGCAAACTACGCTGGGGCACATATGGAGTCAGAAGCGGACACAGGAGATCTGGGCACCTGGATTTAAGAATCTTGAACGCCCTTCCTTTACTTTGCACTGCTTAAAAGCAGTGGGGTGACGCTCCTCCGCCATAGCGGAGATGCCTCCCCTGTCCACTGCAACGCCCATGGAATGCCTCCCTAGCGCAGAGTAAGGCAACGCAGCGATTTTCAATGCCTTGCCTTACTCTATATCTATGAGTTCATTGTGAGAAGGATGGGCGGAAAATAAAGCGAGGAGGTCTTACAGTCTTTTGGATGATGGCTTCATTTATTATTTTTAGTCAAAATACAAATGGTAACTGCACAAGGTGAGGTGGTTGGGAGGGGAAACCGTGGTCGTCTTGGCCCAGGATGTTGTTGGCTGTAGCTCGTCTTCCTCTCCACTGGATGATGGCACCGTCCCAGGTAAACCAAAACAAGCATTTACAATGCAATGGTTTCGCCTTTGTTAAAGTTAGAGCTATTGGCATTGCTCTTGACATTATTTTTATTTATGTATTTTTTAACATAAATAAATGGCATTGTCATTTACAATGCCACTAGCTTTATCTCTCGCAAATGACACACACAGAGCCCCCCCCACACACACAGCCACACAAAGCTCCCCACACACACAGCCGCACAAAGCTCCCCACACACACAGCCGCACAAAGCTCCCCACACACACAGCCACACAAAGCTCCCCACACACACAGCCACACAAAGCTCCCCACACACACAGCCACACAAACATCCCCACACACACAGCCACACAGAGCCCTCCACACACACCCACATGGCACAAGCAGGCAACAGGGGCACACTGAGGCACAAGCAGGCAACAGGGGCACACGGACGCACAAGCAGGCAACAGGGGCACACTGAGGCACAAGCAGGCAACAGGGGCACACGGAGGCACAAGCAGGCAACAGGGGCACACGGAGGCACAAGCAGGCAACAGGGGCACAAGCAGGCAACAAGGGCACACGGAGGCACAAGCAGGCAACAGGGGCACACGGAGGCACAAGCAGGCAACAGGGGCGCACAAGCAGGCAACAGGGGCACGAAAACTGAGGCACAAGCAGGCGACAGGGGCACACGGAGGCACAAGCAGGCAACAGGGGCACACGGAGGCACAAGCAGGCAACAGGGGCGCACAAGCAGGCAACAGGGGCACGAAAACTGAGGCACAAACAGGCGACAGGGGCACACGGAGGCACAAGCAGGCAACAGGGGCACACGGAGGCACAAGCAGGCAACAGGGTAGGGAAAACAAGCACAAGCAGGCAAAAGGGTCACAAGCAGGAATTGTAATTTAGACGGGGCTGAAGTGGAGAACGGTCAGTAGGGAAGTAGTGTGGCTGGTGCAGTGGTACCAAGTGGTACCAATTATTCTGCAATTGACACTTGCTTTATTCCCACCTTTCTGTTTACAGACTACACTCCGAGCTACTGTAGTGGCAGTATCCTCTGAGCTCGTGTCGCAGAGCTGCCAGGTGGCGCAATGTATATTCAAGAGCACGTATGGGCCCCTATGTATAATATAGTCTCGGCGTGAAAGCAGCAAAATACAAAAAATATGTATGATTACAGCTTTACAGATGAACAGCAGTAAAGATGCATGATTAGAAATAGTGAGTTTAAACTACTAGTGTGAACTTTTTGGGTGTGTTCCTGCCTAATCAAATATATGAAGAATGCTACCTTTTTTTACTGGATCTGTACTATAAATGTATTAAAATGTGTTTTATTGGAATACAAATAGCTTAATTAAATCCCTCCTTCAGAAACAAAAAGAGTAGCTTTGGGTTCAAAAAGAAGGTTGTGTGCTAAAGGTCACACTGTGTGACAGAGCTTGGGTATAGTAGTCGTTTTACAAAGTGCCCTTAAGCCGAAGCTGGTTTAGCATTTACTGTATTTTTGTAGGGACCTTGTATGTAGGAGACCTGTTTGTACCTTAGTAAATATGGGCCAAAGCTTTAACGACTCACTCATCGAAACAGTTTGCTAATCCTGCCACTATTTAATTAAATTCCAGAAAAAATATGTAATGCGTTTTTAAAGACCACTTGCTGATGGCAGCTGCGTCCTTTGCCATGGTGGTCCCCTGTCATGCTCCATAAATGGCACATGCCATCCAGGTTACTTTGGAGGGTGGCACAGGGGCACAGCGTGGCGATCTCTTTCACACAGAGGGACGGTTTCAAGACCTCAACAAAGAGAGGCATTCGCCCCTCCATGCCCCCTGCCCCCTGCGGGGGGCGTGTCACAACTAGCAGGCCTGGCGTGCACCAAGCACATCTGTCACTTGTGAGGAAATAAATGGCTCTCCGTGTGGCCAATGGGCTGGCAGTGACTCAGGAGGTCAGCCAACCATGGCAGCCCACCAGCACCTGCCGCCATTTACGCGACACCCCGGCCAGCACGCACAAAGCCAGGCCGCACTCTCTGAACCCGGATCACCAAGGGGTGACCTAAGGCACACAAAACATCCCCCCCAAGGAAGGTTGGCATTTGGAACCCTCCACCCAGCCTTTGTTACAGCGTGGCCCTACACCAATGTCTGCCAAAAAACACCTGCATTACCATAATGTCTGTGCGGGTTCAATGTGCTAAATTACATTAACGCATCTCTCTCCTGCATACATACACAGAACCGTCTGCTTCAGAAACGTGTTTCTAAAACTCCCGTCAAAGTTTTATCTCTCTACTTTGGTTTCCAGTTGATTTTCCCATACTACAAACGGGCTGCGTTAAACCTCTTTACTTCAGGTGTGTATCTTGTGTACAATATGTGATCTCTTTACTCGCTCTCTGATTAACCTGTAGCAGTTAGAATCAAGGAAAGGCGAACTCCCCGTTTCATCCTTCCGAGGTCGATACCCCAACCATCATGCAAACGGGTGATAGTAACACCTGTTATGTACAGCGCCTATTGGTGGCAAAAAGTGCAACATTAAGCGCTGTAAATAATATTTCATGCTGGCTCCTACTCAGCCCCCAGGTGCCTTCCGTCAACCTCAAAAATTGAGCCCCATCAGGACCACGGATCACCTCTTTCCTAAAGATGCTTTGCACAGCTGTGCACAGGAAGGCTCAAACAACAGGCAGAATTTTTGGCTGTCTTCCTTGGAGGAGTCTTCTTTGGGGAACAGAGTAAATAAAAGACCATGGCGGGGATATTAACCTTGTCTTAAAACATAAAAAATTAGCCTGGTCTTAAAACATAGCCCGAGTCCAGTGCCCCTGGGCGCTGCCCCCAACTGCTGCTCTATGAAAGAGGACAATGCTCCTCTGCCTTCAGCCTTTGCAATGAAAGTCTGACGCGAACGTCCAAGATTCAACGTGGCAGCGCTGTTTTGCCTCAGATATAACTGGCGCCAACGGCCCCTCTGGCACGGCCCGACAGCCCCACCTGGCTGCAGCCACCTCAGTGTTTTTAATCACCAAGGGCATCAGCTGGCGATAGGTCTCAGAACACCCGCCTGCCACGTGCACCCGTTTGTCCTTCACGAAACCTGCGCGCGCCACCTCAGTGCTGCGGCCTCCAGAGCTGCACAGGAACCCGGAAGAGAGGCCCCGCAGCGGGGACTCCTGGTGTTGATCCTGGGTGTGCTCTAAATGTGCTTCCGCCTCAAGACCGAGACACATACTAGATTGTGACATCGCACATTCACGGACCCGTGACTATTTCCCATAGTACAGCTCTACCATCCCTCAGAACTAATTATACATAAACTGCGATAGTAACTGGAAATATTGATTTATGCTAGAACGCTTCTTGAAGTTACTAAGGATATACGAACATAAAGTCGTATCTTTTCATAAAATGAATAACTCTGCTTGGACAATATTTTATTGTGAGACACAAGTGCTGCACGAATTAAGCATTAACAACCTCCCCCCCCCCCCATGACTCCTTACCTAAATGAGAACCCATCCTATACCAGCCAAAAACTCCAGGTCCCAGATTGCATGAATTAAAAAAAAAGATAAAATGCCTAAGGTTGTAAAGGTCTGCTGGCAAGGTGCAGTAAGTCCCAGGGAAGCTTGAAGGTGTCCGGAGAGGTGCAAGAAAGTCAGCGGCCACACATCCCAGGACTTCGAGGGGCAGGAGGTGGGCAGCGGAGCGGCAGCCAAGAACCCGGTGCGGATGAGGGACTTTGCCGCGCTTCGCGGTGCCTTGGACGGGTGAAATCCCGACTCCCTGCCAAGTCTCACGCTTCCCGCGTGAGACGCGATCGGCCCGGTCGGGTCTTGTAGAGCGGATGGCCCCCCTGGTCTACAGGACCCACTCGGGGGGGAACCACCGACCTCAGGGCTATCCAGGGGGAGGGAAGGCCCAAGGACCCAGCGCCGCCTCAGTCACGCGGGCGGGGGCTTCGTTTGCAGCCTGCTGGACCCGACCGCTAAAGGATTCCAGCGGGAGGGGCTGGAGCGCTCTCGCAGCGCGGAGCTGCAGGCAGGCAGAGAGACACAGAGCGGTGCGAGTCAGCGGGAAGGGGCGGCTCGCACCGCGGGGGATATCAACAATACCTTGGCACTTGCAGGCAGGCTGGCAACCCCAAAACCAAGGGGGGAAACAAACGTTGCGGGCCCCGAGCCCGATGATAGTCTCGGTGGCGGCTTTTCTCCGGGGACAGATGCGACACGGGGCAGGAGAGACGTAGAAGTGCCGGCAATGCCGGACCAGACACGGGGGCGTTCCCGGCATCGCGTGACGTCGGCAAAAGCCAAAGAATGTCGGGAACGCCCCCGTGTCTGGTCCGGCATTGACGGACAGGCCCCTCGTCCAATGGCAAGGCTCCGTTTACGGAGCCAGCCAATCAACGACGAGGGCCGAACCAAAGCACCCTACGGTTCTCAACAGGATTTCGCCTGCGCGGAAAAGCTGCGCAGAGCGCAGCTTCCGCTAGGCGAAACCTAAAAAGGAAACAAAGGGCGGTTAATGCGCTGTTCCGTTAGGGAAAAGGTAACTCAAAGTGTGAACCGTGCCTTCACCGTGAAAAATTAGCCAAGACGTCAGGGTAGATAGAGGGGAGGATTAGAAGAGTATTCCGTTGTGCACCTCTGATAAGTCTTGTCCGGACCATGAAAAAAAGGTAGAACAAACTTAGGTGATAATCCGGCCTATCAGTCTGCCGGTCTTTAGTTTACTTTGCACTCCTTGTTCTCTGGAGAATCACGTAATCATGGGGTTTATTTTATTTATTTTTATTTTGAAAGTTTTATATAGCGCGAACATGATCTTTGCAGATATCGGAGCGCTTTACAAAGACAAGGGGTAAGAACAGGAGAGCACATAACAGGCATTTGGGCATAGCGTAATTGTAGGTAATAAGTGAGTGGTAGGGTAGAGGGAGCATAGTCAGGCAAATAAGTCAGTAATACAAATAGTACAAATAAGAGGGAGCATAGACAATCAGGTAAGTCGATAATACAAAAGAGCAGAGATCAAACAAGTAGTACAGATTGGTGCAGAGTCTTAAAAAGTCCAAAGTAATAGTTCAAGTGTATTTAGCCATGAGGATAGCTTTTACTTCTTTCTTAAAAAGAGGAGTGGAGGAGATGAGCCTGGTTTCAGGAGGGAGTGAGTTCCAGATCCTGGGCGCCATTCCTGAGAAGGAGCGTTTGTAAGTTTTTTCCTTCCGGAATCTTCGAGGCTTCAGCAGAAGATTGTTTGTGCTTCTAGTGGTTCTGGAGCCGCCAGAAATTGTCAGCTTCTGAGTGAGGTAGCCGGGTGAGTTCAGGTGTACAGTCTTGTGCGTCATGCAGGCAATTTTCAGATGTATTCTGGCTTCAAAAGGCAGCCAGTTCAGGGATTTAAAGTCAGGGGAAATGTGTGAGTGTTTTTTAGATCCAGTGATGAGTCTCGCTGCCGCGTTTAGCGAAGCTCCTAGGGGTGCAGTTGTAGTTAGGGGGAGTCCGCAGAGGGCGATGCTGCCGTAGTCTATGCGAGGGATGACTAGTGCTTGTACTGAAGTTTGGAAGTCTTTGGTTGGGAGGAAGGGTTTAAGTTTCCTCAAGGTATTTATTTGGAAGTTCGCTCCCTTAGTTGCCTTGCTGATATGCTGCTGCATGTTGAGATTGGCATCAAGTGTTATGCCTAAAGATTACTGTAACCGTGGTTACAATGCTTAGGGCGCTGTACACAGTGACTAATGAAGGCTGTGAGCGGGAAGTGAGGAGAAGTGTGGAAAAAGGTACAAGTGATTTTCACCCTCTGTGCCTGAGCCCCCTGAATACTTCCCGTCCCTTATTTCAGTGACACTTTCCCCGGTTCACATACCGCAGGGGCCGCAGCTCTCCTGAGCTACGGCAGCCTTACAGCGTCCTCCGGGCATGACCATCACTCCTCCGACCACTCCTCCTGTTCAACGTCGGCTCTCTCTGAGCCTCTTTGAGATTCCTCGTCTGTTTCTCGTCCTCGCTCTGCTCTCAGCTCGTCTACTTCTCGTCCTCGCTCTGCTCTGGGCTCGTCTGCTTCTTGTCCTCGCTCAGCTCTTGGCTCGTCTACTTCTCGTCCTCACTCTGCTTCTTCAAGGGTGCTCCGTTCTGTTCCCTCCGTCTCCTGATTCCCGAACTCGCACACCTTGGCGTCTTCCGGGATCGCCCTTTCGGTTAATGACTCCACCCCGCTTTTCCAAAGCGCGTCACTCCATTGGTTGTTGCTCAGAAGGGGAGTTTCCATAACCTGCAGGCGAGAAGGGCCGAAGGAAGTTACTCTTTATGATCTGTCTCTGACCATCCGTTAGACTGTTCCGGTGTTATACAGGGTTCCATCGGGTGGCAACCCGGCTCCTTCTCACAGCCATTCAAATCCACGTAAAGCGCTTATGCGGGACCTCATAAATATGATTTTGTAGTTTGCGCCACCACAGCGTCACAAAACTTGATGCTTCGGCAGTGCAAGGGACTCATAAATATGCCTCTAAGTCTTGTGAGCGATAAATGCCTACTATGAAATATGCAGAGTAGGCTTAATTGTGCAGCCTGTCTCTTTAACACTACCCTCATGAAGAAGAGGAGAAGGCTTGTGTTGGAAGTACTCATCAAATTAATCACAATAAATGAGACGCCCCATATCAATGAGCTTGCGATAATCTGTACTAATTTCAAATAATAGCAATCCGAAAATCATGTGCACTCGTGTCGAAAGCAGGAACCTGGTTGCCCAGTTCCAGCTTTCTGCGATTGTAAAAGTATCCAGTTTATTCTGAAGCACAGATGTGTTAAGAGCTGTTTCTCAGCTTTCCTGATTTTATAGAGAATTCGGTGACCTGCATTACGCATTATTTATTATTTTTAATGTCAACCCCCAGCCGCTACGCTTAAAAATGAAAAATCATAGAGAGCAACAAAGGGCGAGAGTGTCTCAGAACCTGATAAAGAGGACTCCAACATCTCGGCCTCTCGGAAGAGTGTAGTATTGTATTGTATTTGCATTTATATAGCGCCTACTAGAACTTGAATAGCATCCATTTTGAGGAAATATACAGTAATTCACATTTAAAATGTGTACAGCCTATTGAAAACAAAATCTATTTGAAATAATGCTAGCAGTTCGAGCATTATGGTGATGTCTTTCTCAGCCGTGGGTCCTGGAAACTTGCCACAGCTGGTCGCTGCCTTTCAGGTACGCCTCACAGCAGAGTATAAAGGACGTGAAGGGGTCTGAGAGGGTGGTGGGGGTTATGAGAGCACAAAGGACCCCAGAGACAGCCACAGGGGGAGTTTTGAAGTTAATTATAGTGAATAATGAAACAGTAAAAATAAAAGGGATGGAGTATGGAAAAGGCTACCTAAAGATTGGGTAAGCAACTGTGCTTAAAAAGAGAAAAAAATGGGTGCACATTAAATGCCGGACAAAGGAAGGAGAAGCGGGGGGAAAGGGACATCGAGACAAACCCTTTAACAAAAAGAAATTTCCAAAAGCAGGGCATTTTAAGAAGGATAAGCGTGATATAGCTACTAGACAAATAAACAGCCACGCACCAAACAAAGGGCTGTTCAGCGATAGAAGAGAAAGAAAGAAGAGTAACAGCTTATTTCCTTTCCAGAAACCCGCTCCTAAAAATTACATAAATGGTTTGTCTAGCAAGACAGAAAATATGAAAAATGTTGCTTTCCGCCAGAGACATAGCACAATTCGACAACCTCACCATCCCTCTGAAATGCAGTGATAGGCCTTATTCCTGCCACCCTTGGTATACCTTCCAACAATATGCATGCCATCACCTTCTCACACATTAACGCAGCTAAACTATATTTTAATGAGAGCAAGCTTGTGGTCTTGTCCTAGTGGAAGGGCCTTCAAGGTTAAGACTGATGCTCTAGGTTGCTGCTAGCATGTGGGGCCATTGTGGTGGACTGCTGAGCTGACCCACCCCCAAAGAAGTGAGGTACCCCTGCTTTGCAGGATCCACAGGGAAGTGGATAACTAAGAGGTTCATTTGAGCAATGCTGAAGAACCACCAAATTGCTTGGGAGGCAGAGACTCTCAGTAGCGCATCTACTGATTTGAGAGTTAACTCTGGCATCAGCGGAAATTTATTGCCAAAAGTGCTCGTCTGTGTGTTGCAAATTTGCAATATCAGGTAAACAGCCATGTCATTGTGGCCTGCTACGCATGTTTTTAGTTTTTTTTAAGAAACAAACCCCCAAAGCTTGAGTTTTCTCCTTGAATGTCAAAATAATTTCTGCATTTTTCACCCTCATGTCCACCAGAGTTTAATGATGGCCTTGAACAAGAAATAGGCTCTTAGCATCTCACCTAACGTAGAACAAGTCTTCCAGCACAGTGTAGCCAGCAGTATAGTGGTGAATATACCGCTCGCTAATGGTTTCTGACAATGGAACAAGCTGGAGCTCCATCATTAGAAACCACGAAGTTCCCCACTTACAAATGAGGTGAAGGAAGACGAATCAGTGGATTTAAAATCTTCTTTTTATATAAGTAGGGTCTACGTGGTGAAAATTTGCAAATGTTTGTTTCTTTGTGCTCAAGCTTGTGTTATTGCAGTGTCTGAAAGCTTGGGAGAGTTCACATTGATGATTTGAGGCCTCGGTGATCTGTTTGTTTAAATAGTTTGCCTTCATCAAGAGGATTAGATTTTTGGGCTTTCTTTGATCTTCCAGCACTCATAATTATTTGGGAGTTAGACGTTTTCTCCAGGCTTTTTATAGTTTTTGGGTTGTAATTTTGATGTCTCATTTCCCTGGTGTATTTTTGTTATTTGAATGTAGCTTATTCATTGTGTTATGGGTAGTCATGATATTCTAATTAACACGTTTTTCAATGGACTACGGTATATTTGAAGAGGACAGTAGAGTTAGTAGAAGTTCTTCTGAGAGTAGCAAACTAGAGGTGTCTCTTGGTGTTCTTGTCATAATTATTGCTGCTTTGGACTGGCCTTTATTGTCAAGTCTTACGGTGCTGGAATAAAATGATAACGTGTAATGGTCTGTCGGCTCAATTTTGAAGGATTTATTGACTTTGATGAGGCTTGAAGGGTGGGGTGGGGGAGATCATACCTCTCAGGGGTTTCTGTTGTTGTGAGTTGGCAGGAAGACTAATTGTGAAAGGTCATTTAGTAAGCCAGTATATTTTAAGTTAGACAAGAGGTGTTTCTATTGATGTTACTAGAGGTCTTAAAGTCACACAGGAGAATATTAATTGAGGAGTGAGTTATCACATAGGTGAAAATATTTTTGAAGTGCTCTAGGAAGGTTATATTGTTCTGAGGCAGTATACGACACGGGAAAATGCAGTACTGATTTGGGTTGTTTGAATGATTATAGAGATATGGTTGAAAGAATGCATGATGCATTGCCCATTGTAGTGCAGGTATAAGTGATTTTGTGTAAGATGGAAATCCTGTCTCCATTTTGTGAGGTAATGGAAAGTATGTCCATGTGAATGAAATGTAACCACCTGGAACAGGGATGTCAAATGATGGCTAAGTGTGAGGAAAAACATATATAAGTGACAAGTATTAGATTCATGGTGTGGGGTGTAACAAGATCAGAACGTTTGCAGGCGTGGGCTTGAGTAGACCCTGCATTAATTAACATGCAATTTATCTTTGCACATTTCTGGGGTAATGTTCGAGGAGGAAAATACCTTGATTTGTAAAACATTTCAGGATGGTGGTCTTGCCTTGGATTTAATGAAAGAAACACGAGTTTTTTCTTGATCTGTAAACTAGGGATGGGGGGGATCCTGAGTGTTTTGATAGACACAGCCTCCATAAGCAGAGAAAGCAATCAGTATAAGGATTGTATTGACACATACATTCCTTATCTAGCCCGTTCAGAGTGGAATGCAGCAACAGTCTAATCAACTGAGAATGCAAAATGTCCTGCAAAACCAGACAACAGTGTTTTGTGTTGTGAGGGAGAGAACAAAAGACTAGAGTCACCACATGGTTTGGACGGGATTGGAACACCCTGCACAACAGCTGGAGTACTCATCATGTTTCTGAGAGAGTGAACTCCAAAACACTCAGGAGTTGTTTCTCCATCAGCACATAGTAACGAAAAACTGTTCAAGATAACCACCTACACGTTGTTTGCTTCGTTATAGCTGTAGCATACTAATGACCCTACAAACCTACTATCCGTTTATTAAAATGCACCCTTAAGGATTGCCTTGTATGAATGTAATAGCTCAGAACCTTTCCAGGGTCTAGTGCTTTGAAGAATGAGGAGAGGGTGAAATGACTATTGGGTGACATGGAATTATGTTGCGACTTTATTTAGAAAAGAATGGTTAATTCTAAGAACTAATGTTTTGTATTAACATTTTTGTGAATGGAGGAGAATCAGACAAAACCTGCAATCTACTTAGTAGCCTATTAGAACTTGTATCAAGTAAAAAGCTATTTTCCATGGAAGAAACTCGAGAAGGCATGAACACAAAATCTTCCAAGGGTGCCTCATTATAAATGTCAGCACTACATGTGAAACCCACTAAGGCACATGAATTACATCAGGAGGAAATCTATTTGGTAAATCTTTCAAACAGCGAATCATGATAGCCATCTTAAACAGCAAACCACGAAGGAGAACGCTCTGAAATATCAGTTATATAACCTTTCATTGCCTTTAAGCTCAAACATTTATCCACCTATGAAGTCACGTGCAATATAAGCTAACACCCTTCGAATAGGATTTTAAGATCCTCTTGGCACCAGGATGTAAAGACAGATCATTAAAGAAGAGTACGCTGATCTAATCGAAGAACACCACTATCTTCTCAGTAAGATCATAAGACTTTAAAGTGACCATCTAAACTTCCAGGCATCCAGATTTAGAGTCTCGAGGATGGAGCGCAGAACTGAAAGAAGCTCCTTCTAAAGAAAAAGATAGAGACTGAAATGCAACACATCTAGGAACCAGAGGATCCTGGTCCAATTAGGGTTATGCAGTTGGATGTTCTGGATGACACTTTGTATCAGAAAAACAAGATGTAAGGCATTGATGGGGGTGTCGGAAAAAATGATGTCACCAACAGCTATTTATACAGCATGTACATCACTTCCGGTGGAGAAGTGAAATGCAATCTGTGATGTCAATGGACCCCACCAGGCGTGGGTAATGTACGCCTCTAAAGAAGAATTCCGGATCTGTTCAGGTGGTTGGTAAGCCGTTTACTTATGGATACTTTGGGACTGGGTATACATTACAGAAGATGCTGACACCCGTGCTGTATAAGTACAGGCAGCAATATAGCAGGGCCGGCTCTAGGCTCATGGTGGCCCTGGGCAAGGAGCGTAGGTAGGGGGCCCGGAAGAGGGGGTCCAGGCGGGGCGGAGCGCGCAGGCCAGTAAAGGGGAGGGGGTCAGGGTGTTTAGAAGTGGAACAGAGCTGGAGGCCACCAAATCCCTGCCAGGGGCCGCCACGCAAATATGTATCCATCCTCAGAGGATTAATATATTAAGGATATATATTGGCGTGGTGGCCCCTGGGGTTTGGTGGCCCTGTGCAGGAGCACAGCTTGCACATGCCTAAAGCCGGCCCTGAATATAGTAGGAGGATTGAATCGGTTAGAGCTAAAAACAGACGAGAGTCGAATAAGGGATTAGTGGCTTGTAAAAAACAAAAAGAGACATAAGTGAATTTAGTATGTGACAGAGAATTTATACAGTAGACACTCTTGTAATTAGAATGGAGCTGTGGCAAGTCACAGCTGTGCCAGTCCAGAGCTGTGAGAAGAGGGTGCCATCAGTATGAGGACAGTATGGGTTTCTGGCAAATGTCACAGCCAGAGCTGTATTTGGAGTTAATACTCTATGTATGACAAACCAGGCTACATCTGCATTAGAATTTGATAAAGCAGTGTTAAGAACAGAAATATATAGAGCTCTATTTAAAACTGTGCAGTGGCAAGCTGTAATAAATACACAGCTGAAATATAGCAGAATTGAATTAGAAAATGTCCCTGTTCTAGAAATCCATCTAAACTGAGGTAGAATAGAATGGGGTGGAGCTGAAGACAGAAACCAGGAGTAAGGTTGAGTCTTTCAAAAGCTCCTTTCCAAAAATCCAGGACTCTACTGCTTAATAAAGATATGCACACATTTCCAGTCTGTTCTCCACAAACTCAACACAGTGCATCCACACAAATAGATGCACAGCTGAGTAATATTCACAGAAAAATACATTTTTCTTGAATTAAATGTCAGCACATGTCCAGCACTTTACCAAAGATGTTAACAATAATCTTCTCCAACTGGATACTCAAGTCTTCTGACCAAGCCTGCAGAAGCTTATCTGGAAAGACAGAACTGCCGGTCAACATATGAAGAGGTAAAAAAATTAGCGGGTAAGCTAATTTGGCATTACTCAAAGCAGTGCGGCCTTGTGTTTTAGATGACAATGCAGACTAAGGACAATGTTTGTCAGCTGGACTTCTTTGCTCATTAAATTTGAAACCCACAGCTTTGAGTACGAGTTAAGATTTTGGCATATATGATCCTTTTGCAAGACAGACGATGGCATTCATTTAATAAAAGAAGACTAAAGTTATTCAAGTTTGTCACTGGCCATGTATCACAAAAGAACTACAGTCCTCCAATATTTTACCTAATGTTGAAAATATATCCATGCCATCTTGCACTCAGTGAGCACAGTGAGGGATCCAAATCCTCTCCCACAAATCTTTAGGGGTTTTTCTGTAATTGGAACCAAACAATTCACCTTAGAGCACAATTTTTCAGATATATTGGCTAAAAAGCTGCTGAATAGTTTGCCTTTGTTTCTGAAGGGAAACGCAAGAAATATTGAAGTACTTCAAGGTTCCGCACTTTGCCATGATATACATATTATGTATTTGCAATTACAAAAATATGTGTCCTATTTCCTTTACTGCCCTGGAGACAGAAGAGAACTCTTCCGCTCATCCTGCCCTAAAAGAAGCCCCACGGTTTTCTCTGCATCCCACATGAACCATCTATTCCCCGAATGGACTCCGAGAACTGAAGGGTGTGAGGCCAAAAGACAGACTGACTTGATGAAGTCTCATTGCCCAGGTTCAATGTTACATTTTTCTTGAGGGCACATTCTTTTGAGGTCTTACTTCTGCATGCTGGTTGGTTTTTATGACATTTGGTATACTTCTGTAAATTCTATTCTAATATTTGTAGCGTATATGTAACAGCTTTACCGTGTTATCACCAAGGCTCTCAGTGTTAAGGTCTCTACTAATTTTTAGAAATAGGTACAGACATAAAACCATTCATTTCCATACTTGGCTTCATTTTTAAATTCAGAAAGAAACAAAAAATGTTTCTTTTGATGGATTCTTATTACTGTCAGTCAGGCCCGCCAGGCCAATAGCGGTTCAGAATGAAAGGTATGGAAGATTAGCGGTGCAGATAAACAGTTAAGGAAATTCAAAAGGGACTAGAGCAAGATCTACCTATGTTCCACTCGCAAAAAGTGTTCACAAATTGCGCCCTGCCTTTTTTACGAACGGAATCAGATTTTGCGTAACAACTTGGGTACTGATTGATTGATATTAATCTTTATTCGACTATACATGATATTCAGAAGAGAAAAAAACACATATTAAAAAGAAACTCCTTCCTTTGTTTATATACAATAAAAACATCTACAATTGCATTTCTGCCTGCCTGCTGTTCATTTCATCGACCTCACCTCATTTTGGCGACAATTGGACTTCACCCAACGTAAGAGACCTCAACACAACTCTTTATTTTTTTTATCCATTCTACTTTCTTCAAGTTTACTCTTTGGATTATCTCTGAACTCTTTACAAACTCTCTCCTATTGTGTTTATTTTTCTCTGAGGGTCAAAGACTGCCTTTTGTCTTATTTCTGCGAAGGATTTTTTTTTTAACCACATCTCCTTTTGTAGAAGCTCCAACAATCACACTTGCCTGTTTTTTCCATCGTGATTGTGACAAGCAGACTGAGAGCTCGTAACAAGCTACTTGAAGAAATCGTGCAGGTATTTAAAGGAAAAAATTAGCCTCTTACCTACAAAAACTGTCCTTTCCGTCTGGATTCCCTTGGGCTTTCGATACCCCCAAATCGCTCCATATGTCAAAACTGGGAGACACTTCATTTTATATATTTGTAACAAGGGCTGAACTGGCTTGTTACCTACTGACAAGGAAAATCTAAATAGGGCGCCACAGGCTTGGGTAAATTTGGAACAACAACTAGATATACAGGGGAGCCAGTAGCTCTTGGGGTCAAATGAGATCCCCAGATAGGAAAAAGTAGTGACCCTGCTGATGCTTTGCCCTTTAAAGTCAATGGGCCTGGTCTTAGCTGACCTCCTCCCAAAGATCATATAGTGTGTCTTGGAGATGTTAGTGTCCAAGTCGTTTATGAACATCTAGAACCGGTCGGCCAGGAGTTTGAGGCCGTTGACCGTTTGAGCCATCAACCCGGCAATCGTGGGCATAAAGCAAAGACGGGTCCCTACTAGTCTTAACCCTCAGCAGATATGCTCCAATTTTGCTCAAGCAAATGTTCAGGCTGTTAATATATAATAGAAACAACAATGGGGCCAGAACGCATTCCTGCCTGACCCCGTGCGGTAGGCTAAAGGAGTCGGAAGTTCCCCCTCTGTGCCATATCTAACACATGTGTTTACGTCCATATGCAGAGCTCTAAGGAAGTTAATCAAGTCGGCAGACAGACCCATCTCTCTAAGGATGTCCCAGAGCTTGGACCTGTTCACCCTGTCGAAAAGACTGCTGAGATCCATAAATGCAAGGAAGATGGATCTCTGCTTCGCCACAGCGTACTTCCCAATAATGAGATTTAGGTTCAGGCACTGTATATCAGTGCCCATCCCTTCTCTGAAACCATATTGGACGGGGCAGATGATGTATTTTTCCTGAGCCCAGTCTTCAACGCGCTGGAGGACAATACGACCTACCACTTTTACCACTAAACATAGCAGGGAAATTGGTCTGTAACAAGCCGGGTCCTGGCGGTTCCCCTTCTTGAAACTGGCACTATAGTAGCAGATTTCCAAATCGGCGGGGGACCTAGTTGGGATACAGCGTTAAGAACGTTAACCAGGACTGTAGCCCAGAGATGGGGTTCGTCCTTATAAAGATCCATGGGTGTACCATCCAGTTCCGGGACTTTGTTGGAAGGGCGGCTCATGACTGCCTTATATACCTCATCAAACTCAAACCTAATCTCCAAGGGGTACAGATTATCCCCATCACCCTGGGTAGGAGCAAGGGATTTATCCAGCGCATACACCTTTTGATAATGTATAACCCATGCAGCTGGAGGAATGGAGGAGCCTATGTCATTTTGAGTGGCCACATTAGGTTGCCTTCTGTTGACCACAGCCCAGAAACCCCTGGAGTCTCTGGCGGAGCATGCAGACACCAGCGGTCCCAAGAAGTTTCTTTGAGCTCCGCCTTCCTCTTCCCCAGGACAGGTTTATATGCCATCCTGGCCTCCTTAATATTATATTTATTATGGGGCACAGTGTTTAGGACCTCTCGCAAATAATTTCCAGCAGACCTACATGTTTATTTGAACCAGCCCGGAGTAGTGTTCTTATCTGATGCTGAGCCAACCTTTCTGGTGTTGTTCCATGGCTCATGCACCCTTCTTTTGTTCTAGTGTAGAATGTAGCTGTAACAGAATGTTTAGCCTCAAACTCAAAGTCAGTTGTTTGCTGGACTTTGAAGGATGGGTCTCTTACTTCGAGGATACAATAAAAACCTTGTATGAAAAACAACAAAGAGAGTGCAGGATTTTCCACAGCGTGGAAGGGGGTACTCCTGGTCCCCTAGACCCTAATCTATATAAACAAAGACCGACAGTATCTATGTGAGTGTGCAAATGTCTCCATGTTTCAACCTGTAATGGAAAATGCCAGGTTTTCGTCAGGACCAAGTGAAGGGAGACCTGGGCGGTATACACTCGCTAAGGTGTATCCAACCCTCAGCCCCAGGAGTCTAACTGTGTACTTACAGGTAGGTGTCCTTACTTCCAAATAGGAGAAGGAAAAAAGGGAGACTCGAAAATCGCATGATTAGTGCCTCGTGGGAGTTTTGGGTCAGGCTGATACTCCTGAAGCACTATTGTGCCAGGTGTGTAGGTAGGTACTTGTGCCTAAATGCCGACCTCTGCTCCCCATCTAAGGCTACTATTGCCGAGGGTTGGATACAACCTAGCCAACGGAAATATCGAAGAATTGTTTTTAACATTGTCCAGTAGCTTCAGAAAAGTTTTTTCTTATGAAGTTATACTTGGCCAATTTTTAACTCACTTTTTCACATTACACTCACAAAAAACTATCCGCTCCACTGTAGTCAGGTGTCGCAGCACACCCGGATGGCACTCGGCTGTCCGGGTGGGACCCCGATGATGAAGCATGTCACCAACCAGGTTGGTGAGTGAGGGGTCTTCTAACAAAAGAACAATTTTCTTTTTGATCTCTCTCCCCACATTCCATTAGGACCTCTTTTGGTCCAATGGTGATACTCCTTCCTTTGTTTATATACAATAAAAACCTCTACAATTGCATTTCTGCCTGCCTGCTGTTCATTTCATCGACCTTACCTCATTTATGCGACGATTGGACTTCACCCACCGTAAGAGACCTCAACTCAACTCTTTCTTTTTTTTATCCATTCTACTTTCTTTAAGTTTACTCTTTGGATTATCTCTGAACTCTTTACAAACCCTCTCCTATTGTGTTTATTTTTCCCTGAGGGTCAAGGACTGCCTTTTGTCTTATTTCTGCGAAGGATTTTTTTTTTTTAACCACATCTCCTTTTGTAGAAGCTCCAACAATCACACTTGCCTGTTTTTTTCATCGTGATTGTGACAAGCAGACTGAGAGCTCGTAACAAGCTACTTGAAGAAATCGTGCAGGTATTTAAAGGGAAAAATTAGCCTCTTACCGGCGAACATATCGTGAGCTGTGTTGATGTACCAGCTGTTGCCTAGCAACTGTTAACGCACTGCAAGCAACATTAGTCTTCAAATTGTTGCCAAGAAACTGACTTTGTCCAGCCTCAGCGTGTTCAAGACGGACCTGACAGACGGACCTGACGCACTCTGCGGAATCCTGCAGCGTCATCTGGCATCCCTCCAGACGCGCCTAGCAACCAATGTGCCTGTTTTGAGCGTATGCTCGTCATCACGCTACGCGTAAACATCACCGCACAACGCGTAGACGTCATCGTGTATAACCCATGCAGCTGCAGGAATGGAGGAGCCTATGTCATTTTGAGGGGCCACATTAGGTTGCCTTCTATTGACCACAGCCCAGAAACCCCTGGAGTCTCTGGCGGAGCATGCAGACACCAGCCTGTCCCAAGAAGTTTCTTTGAGCTCCGCCTTCCTCTTCCCCAGGGCAGGTTTATACGCCATCCTGGCCTCCTTAATATTATCTTTATTATGGGGCACAGTGTTTAGGACCTCTCGCAAATAATTTCCAGCAGACCTACATGTTTTGTTGAACCAGCCCGGAGTAGTGTTCTTATCTGAAGATGAGCCAACCTTTCTGGTGTTGTTCCATGGCTCATGCACCCTTCTTTTGTTCTAGTGTAGAATGTAGCTGTAACAGAATGTTTAGCCTCAAACTCAAAGTCAGTTGTTAGCTGGACTTTGAAGGATGGGGTCTCTTACTTCGAGGATACAATAAAAACGTCTACAATTGCGTTTCTGCATGCCTGCTGTTCTTTTCATCGACCTCACCTCACCCGGCTTGGCGTCCTTGAGTTTTCTCGTCAAATCTCTTATGGTAGTAAAAATGGATTTGGTTAGCTGGTCGAAGGCTGCCACCACTTGGGGGGTGATGTTTCGAAAGCTAACCCAGCCCGATTGAGAGCCTCCGACAGCCTCCGGCCCCTTTGATTAGAATTGGGCTAACTGATCTCAAGGTCTTCTACCACAAATGGATTCCCTTCGTGGCATATGTGGCCCAGCTTAGCGTTAAATTTCTCGCCTATAATTATGCTAAAGGATTTAAGATGAGCATATGATCTAACCTCAAGGTGCGATACTACTTCGAAAAACACCTCGATCTGGCACTCAAGATCCCCAATCGAGTTATAAAAATTACGTGCTTTAGAAATACACACCCTGAGGATCTGAATGCCACTATGTTTGACGGGGATTGGGTGAAACTCTCAGATTAGCAGCAAATGTTAGCCCTGCGTGGCCGTCAGCCAAAGGAATGAGTTGCTAGCACACAAAAGCTTGCATAGCCATCTTGGCCAACCAGGTCAAGAACCAAAGTCTCCTGTAACATAATGATGTCAAACTCAGAAGTAAATTGAGTCAATTAGGATCCGCTAGCTTATCCCTAATACCTGTTATATTCCATCTTAGAATTTTTAATGTGCGCCCTGAAGCACTTGATGGTGTTGGCTCTACAGGCAGTGAATTAGGGAGACCCACCTCGAAGCTTGGACAGTTTATCCCGGGAGAACATGGAATATGGAGTCAATCATTTTGATCCATGGCGCTTAGAGGGTCGAATCTGTTATTCAGGGGAAACGCTGTTTGTGTAGGGGAGAGGGTTGGAAGCCTAAGGGAGTGGTGGACCAAACTATCCATGGGAGGAGGGGTGGGCCTGCAAACATCGACAGAAGAAACCCAACCAGAGGATGTTAATGCAGGCTTCCCTAATGGTTGATAATACAGAACTGTGGAGTAAGCACTTAGCCAAGCCAGGCGACCGGTAGTTGATCACAACACAATCCCCCTGTATGGACTAATGCATTGGTCCCACCCACCCTACCCTCCTGACAAACAAAATATCGTCATAATCAGTATAGTTAAAGTCAACATTATTGGCCAGCCAATAGCATACTTTGTTTACTAATATGTCAGTTCACAAAATAAGGAATCGATAGGGGACCACAGAATGACCTACCTAGTTAATATTCGTGAGGCAGGTTGCAATCTGTGACCCCTGCGACGACTGCAAAGACAGGCATGGTGTTCTGCAAGGGAGATGCGGAACACCATTCCAGGCAGCATTCAAAAACATAAAAGGTTTCTTTTTAAAGCTGACAGTCTTACATAAAGGAACTGGTGGTGCTTCTAAAGTAAATCAGTTGGGGAAAGCAGTCAGGTGAGAAAGCAGTGGTCCATTGGCCTGCTTCCTAAGAGGCCGTCACCACAATTCTCAAAGGAGAAGGGGCCCTTGATGCAAATCAGTTATTACCTCAACTTGGGAGTTGGTAATTGATCAATGCTTTGCGACCAAAGTTGTGGTCATAAAGCAGTGATACATAGGCTACTGAATCACAATTTAGAATGAAAGCGCCATTCATGCACCTTCTGCACTGCGTAAAAAAACATTTTACGATTTGGGAAAACCTTATAGCCTCATAAAACAGGTTCAGCACATTTGAAATAGCCTTTTTGTTATCAGAAACCCTGTGCTTTTGCAAATTGCGTGGCTTGCACCCACAAAAGAGCTTAATATATCTGCCCTAGGTGTCTTAATGAAGCTTAGATAGCTTTACATGTGCACATAGTTTTGCCCTACAATGCAGGGGCTTAGCTATCAATAGTACACCCGCTGCAGTGGCACCAGGGCCCAGAGGTCTGAGAGATCTACTCAATACTAATTACTGCTACACTTCACTGGCCAAATAGCAGTTAGGCCATTTTCCTTGCTTGCACTTGCAGCCATGCAGCCCATGCTACACCACTGCTACAATGCTAATGTTTCTATTGTATACAGATGAATTATTAATGACGACCTACAGAGCTAAAATCCTTCAGGCTTTTTAAGTGCGAGTGTACTTTTATAGGTTAAATGTGGAAACAACTAGCTGCAGATTCATTTGCCACAAAACCTTAAATAAATATGGCAAACTACAGATAAAATGACCAAAAAATAAATATGGATAAGTGCAAAGAGAAATAAATAGGTACCATGAAACAGGGAGCCCTTGAGTCGACTCCATTTTTGGCTATTCCTTTGTATTGTAATGGTGATGATCAAAAACACACTGCATTGCTGGAGCTCCTCCTTTTAGCCGCAGGAGCTCGGCCCCTCTCCTATTAAAAAAAGCCTTGGCATACTGGTGAATGAAGGTCTTTCAATGAACCCCCAGATTGCAGCAGTGACTTCTTTCTGCTTCGACCAGCTCCAAAAAATAAAACAAAATTTGGATTTTTTTCGCTGTTGAGGTCATTATACAGATTGTTTTTGCACTTGTGATGTCCTGCATTGAATATTCCAATGCTCTCTACCTAGGACTCTCGAAAGGTGTGAGGCAATGACTGCAGCTTGCTCAAAATCAAGCAGCTAGACTGGTCTACCAACAACCAAGCGATTGCCACACTAAACCCTTGCTAAAGAAATTGCACTGGCTTCCAGTTGCACAAAGACCCCTGTTTAAAACGGGCCGTACGATTTTTTAAATCCGCCAGAGCAAAAGCCCCACCTTTGAATAGTTCAAAATCCGAATTACATCCCCAGACATAATCTCAGATCAGCATACCCCAATCTTTTAGAGGTTCCCAAATATAATAGGGGGGTTGGGGACCAGGTTTGCTGTGTTAGCTCCTGGTGTCTGGAACTCCTTCCGAGACAACAGAAGAGCAAGCCCCTTTTATGAGCAATTCAGAACTCTGTTATGGCATTTCAGACACACCTACAATTGATTGCATCTCGGCCCTGGTGCTAGTGCTGCCAGCGCCATGAAACCTTTTGATGAAGGAGTGCTTTAGTAGTTCCTTATTACATAACATAACACTTAGTACCATTAGTGATTTAACCAAACCATAAACATATGTATTCCTTCTATGGAAACTATAAAGACGTTTTAATTTCAAATAAACATTGGAAATAAAAAGAAGATGTCAGTCACCGCGATTGATTACAACTTCTGATGACTAATACACTGGAGCAGAAACTCAACACAGCTTGATCTGTCCTCTCTAGGGGACACAGTTATGAGAATTTCAGAAGACTCGAACTCCCTCTTCCAGTGCGATCACCAGACATACAAAAAAATATATGTGTGAATCTGTGCTGCACTTTGATTCAAAAGCTCGGGAATTCTTCACCTGGAAGGAAATGAAGGTTTTTTGTAAGCAAGATGCATAAAATGTGAGCGACGTGCACATAAACTAACCTAGATTTTCACAGGTGCAGAACGAAAACCCTCCACACCCAATGAGCCCGTAAAGCATGCTTTACGAGTTTACGGCCTCATTCGGTGTTTGTGTGTGTGTGCTAGGGACGCCGAAAAAGCTGGTGTTTTAGAGGATGCGAGTTCGAATCCCAACAAAGCAAACTAAACCTTCCATCCTGTAGAGGTCGGAAAATTGTTTTACCATAACCTGGGTTATAGGGACACATGCTATTTACAGCGCTTAGACGTAGCAACGGTGACCTATTTATAAAAATCACGTTTAAAAAAAAAGGGGGGGCATCTGCAAATTTATTGTACATTTATTTATTTATAATATGACAACATGCCTGTGTCAAATGGAGCCTTATATCCCCTCAAAGTGGGCTGGTGCCGCCAGACAAATTCCAGTGGAAAAAAACAATGGCTTTACACATTAAACACACCGCCTGCTGTAGTTGAACTGTGCTAAGCTATTTCACCTGTCTGTTAAGTGATACTGTTACCAAGACGCCTTTTCACTCTAGTATCAAAACGGGCCAAATTACCTGTTGAATAGCGCCATTCTCAAAGCACTCCACTCGTGGTGGTTGGGGTTTGGGGGAGGTGGTTTTAAATATACATTTTTGTTCACGTCAAAAGACAGTCCATAATAGGAAGCCACGGCACCCAGGAGCGAGTGCCTCTGAAAGGAGAATTCATCGGGGGAACAAGATTCACCCCTGCCCTTATTAGACAGCAGTTGGTTTTTTTTCTTACGCCTCCCTCGCGCTCTGGAGCAGATGGGACCGGCCATTTATCTGCCTTCCGGAGCGCGCGCGCAACGTGACGCAGGAGCTGCAAGGAAGCGCCCTGGATGTCGCGGGGATGGTACCTAAAGTAATGTCTAAATTTTTTTTTTTTTTTTTTTTTTTTTAGAATAAGAGTACAATTTGGTACACATATCTTTGTATATTCGGAAGAGACTCTCACATTGACACATATTTGGCACTTTTCATTTTCCTCAGGAATGCAAGAATTGCTCGCCTCAGGATTATGACGTGCGCGGCCTCCTTTCCGAACCAATTTCCCTATTTTCTTTTAATTTGTGAACCTGACTATACAAGTTTGCACACTCGTGGAATTATTTTAGGTACAAGTGTCATTTTGTACTCGTTGTTTGCTACAAATGTCACAGGAGAAAAGTATTTTAATCAGATGAGGTTCCAATTTACCAATATTCAGCTAAAGTGATAAAAAAACAACCTAATATACTTGCTAGTTGCATTGTATTGCCGCATTTTGTAGCACTTACTGACCATATGTGGGGCACTGACACACTTACCTACATGTGTAGCAATTTACGCCATGTGGGGTGTGTGGTTAGAAGAGTGTTGTCTTTTGTTTTGTGATCCTATAATGTGGGAAGCGTTTCCATTTCCTGAGTGAGTACCACCACCACTGTATCCTGTAATGAGATGCGGTGCGGAGGGCGATGAAGTGTGACAGATAGACGCACAGTGTTATGTAGGTAATATGTTTATTTCAGGGAATGAACCCCGTAAAATATACATAAAGTGCATTTAATTCATCATTACAAAACAGGTTTAAAAGAATGACATAAACAACTCTGATTTCATGTGGGTAAAAAATCTAAAACTTAAAATACTTCACTTCATCTAAGTCTCAGTCGCCAGGTAAGATATACATATTTTGATACCACAAATGCAATCCGCTTTGTATCAACAGATCTAAACATTCTAATCACTTCTGCACAGTGCCTCACGCCCATGGACGACAAATTGGAATTATCCAATACATCCTTTGATGATGGTAGGCTGGACAGAAAAACATTTGGTGTGCTTCTGATTCAGGCCCTTTTTGGAAGGATGGGTAGAACTGTGTGCGACTGGGAGGAGATGGCCATGTGTCACAGAAGTTAGTAGATGGTAAAACCCCACATCTAAATTTCAAATAAAGTGAACAAGCTACTAGGGAGAGTTCAGTACGATCCATGACCTCCTTAAAATCTCGACTGCACCATTTTTGTTTTTTTACAACCAGATTTTATCAAGTTTTTAAGATAATAGCAGCACTCACATACTTTAGTCTTGCCATAGGGGGAATGCACTTGATGTTAAAGAATCTTTCTGTTACACTGCCCAGAGAAGCTTCATGTAACCACCTTTTGTGCACAAACAGCTAGTATCTTGTCTTGAACTGCTAGAATAACCACCTAGTAATCAACTTATGGTTGTCCAGGCTGAGTGCAAATCCAACTTATACAACCAGTACTTAACATGTTTGAACCATTTCAATTTACAGGATTTATTTAACCCTTTCAGCTCAGCTGCGGCTTCTTTATAAAGTGAGAGAGATTTTTTGTGCCAAAGATTTCCCCAATAAGTTAATGGTTTCATGTCTGCAATGCGGGCAATGTTCCTTAGGCCCAGATTCAAGCACAGAGGTATAAATGGAACAGTTTAGGACATATTAATTAGTGATCTCATGAACCAGTTTTAATCTTTTGTCAGTCAGGTGACGTTGCCGGCCCCCCAGATCTCTGCATCATACAGCCAAGCACCTAACTCACTTGCACAATAAATCTCAAATGGTGGTGATATAGGGTGAACTTTTGAGGATTCGAATCTTCTCAAGATCCCAGGGCCCATGTGCTGCAATGTCAATTTGCTTTTGGTAACTGGAAAGAACCATGATAAGATGTTCACTAGTCGTACCCCAAGATAATCAAACCCCTTGACTTGCTACAATTCAGTTGACCCACCATCATATTCCACCTTAACAACTATGTGGGTGAAAAGCCACTAATTTGGTTTTAGTAACATTAATCTCAAAACCACACTTTTCGTAGGCTGTAGAAAATCTATTTATCAGATTTTCTATACCCATCCGTCTTGGAAATTATTCACATATAATCTGCAAGAAAGTAGGGCAGGAACTTTCTGGTAGCTAGTTTTTAGGGAATCAATATTGCCATTCAAGAGCATATCAAGTGTGAATAATGTAGGGGCAGGATCTCATATCTGGCAGACCCTATCTCATTTGAGCGTAATTATTGGTATAGAGGCGTATTAAAATGCAGTCAAATATGACGGCAATCCCATGTCTTTAACTGCTGTCCACAATTTCTCCAGTGGTATCAATGTAAAGGCTGCCCTTAGATCAACAAACACTACATACAAGTGACCTTTGCTCATGGTTACTATCTTCCAGAGTACTAAAATAAAACGGAAAACGTGCTCAATAGTACTTATATGAGTTCTAACTCCTGTCTGAAAATGTGAAAGCACTTCATTATCCCCCACTAAATCTTGTACTTTGGCCAATACTGGCTTACTAAATATTTTGTGTGCATTATCAATAAGGCTTACCAATCTATAGTTAGGATTGTTTTTGTCCCCCTTCTTATCAATCGGTATAATTTCTGCACCTCGCTATTACCACAGCTCCTTTAGCAATAGAATTAAATAATGTATTCAACATAAACCCCCACACTATGTGCTCTGAATGAAAAACATCGCCCTGTATCCTTTTTAAGCCCGGGGCCTTTCTTAGCCTTTATTGATAATCGCTAGTGTCTCTTCCATAGCGAAGGAGATGGGGGAAACACCTTCTATTTTACTTAACCATTCTCTTTACCCCAGCGTTTCCCAAACTGTGGTCCGCGGACCCCCAGGGGCCTGTGAGACATTCCCAGGGGGTCTGCAGGACTCGAGTGCGTCATAGTGAAAAATGAAACGCCCATGCGTCCTCACAGCACACAAGAGCTGTGAATGTTAGCGCAGGGGCGGCAAGACCACAACAATACAATCAGGAGGTGGGGCAGCGAATGGGCAGTCAGGGGGGCGGGGCCGCAGGGGGTACAGCTTCTGGGGTAACAAGTGGAACAGAATGCAAAAGGGGCACAAAAACAAGGAAAAAACGAGTGGCACAGAAGGCAGAAGGGCACAAAAAGACAAGTGGAACAGAGGGCAGCAGGGAACAGAAAACGAGAGAAAGACGAGTGGAACAGAGGGCAGAAAGGCACAAAAAATGAGGGAAAAACGAGTGGCACAGAGGGCAGAAAAGCACAAAAAACTAGTGGAACAGAGGGCAGAAGGGCACAAAAAACGAGTGGAATGGAACAGAGGGCAGAAAGGGACAAAAAACGAGTGGAATGGAACAGAGGGCAGAAAGGCACAAAAAAACGAGTGGAACAGAGGGCAGAAGGGCACAAAAAACGAGGGAAAAACGAGTGGCAAAGAGGGCAGAAAGGCGTGAAAAACGAGTGGCTCAGAGGGCAGAAAGGCTCAAAAAACGAGGGAAAAACGAGTGGAACAGAGGGCAGAAAGGCACAAAAACAAGGGAAAAACAACTGGCACATAGGGCACGAAGGCACAAAAAAATTAGGGAAAACAAGTGGCACAGAGGGCAGACAGGCACAAAAAACGAGTGGCACAGAGGCAAAATACAGAATACAGAAATACAGGGGCAGCTAAGAACAGAAGGCAGAGCAGGCAGAGAGGCACAGGGGCAGCGAGGGGAACAGAAGGGAAAACTGGGTTGAGACATGGGGCAGCGAGGGGTACAGAAGGAAAGACCAGGAAGAGAGCACGGGGACAGCGAGTGGAACAGAGGGAAGAAAAAGGGGCATGGACCACATACAGGCAGCGGGGGAAGACAGACAACAGCAGTCACAGACATAATAATGAAAATATAGGCAATACAATAAAAGCAATAAAGCGTTGAAAGGCACATGTGTATAGGTTATCGTTACTTGGCAGGCAGGTAAAAATAGATGCAGCCAGGATCAGCAGTAGGATTTTCGTGCTGCTGTCTGACTGCTCACTTTCCACAAGCCCTTGGGTGAATTATGTGTGCTGTCAAGCTTTCATATTCAGACATATTAAGCTCTTATTCTGTGTAGCCTTTGCAGTTTATTGTTGGCAAGGGACGGGGCAGTGGGCATCCTAACAGGAGAGTGTCATGTCAGGTGCCACGCGAGGCCTCTCTGAAATATGCCTTAACTGCACTGTTCACCCCTTGGTGGTAAAATGTTGTTCTCTTGTCTGTGACTAAAGATTATGTCTAACAGGGGTTTATGGTAATTGGCATAGCATTGTTCTATGATCTCGCTGAAACAATATGCCTCCTGTGCAGATACCTTCCTGCCATCTCTTGCACTTCCATGATGAACTCCTAATATAGACCTTGAATTTGCTCTATACACTGGACTCATCACTTTGTGCACTATCTTGTTAGAATTTTCACAATATTCGTTGCTCCTTGGGGCATGTCTTTATTATAAAATGCTTCATAATTGTATAATATTTTAGACCTTCTTAAACTGTGAATAGGTAAAAATGCTAATAATTCACACAATCATTCAACCTGTTGTTGTAAGGAAGGGTCGCCACTCCATGGCTCTGGAATGAGAATGTAGAGGTGCTGCTATGGCTGAGAGCAGGAGACTTGTACCACTAAATAATACACTGCTGTATGCATACATGTCCATGCCAATAGACCCAATTCAGGCTGTCACCCTCTTGAAATTTCCTCTGCTTCAAAAGGCGTTTTTAAAAAGAAATTTAAATTGTACAAATTGCTTGGGGGTCCCAGGTTCCAGTAGTGATTCACTGGGGGTCCTCAGGAGTCAAAAGTTTGGGAACTACTGTTCTACCCAATCAGTCGGAGCCCCCTGAGATTAAAGATCTTTAAAATGTTGCATGCATACGTGGGGTTTGATGTAAAAGTCTTCATCCCCAATCATTTTATTGGTTCCATGTGGTAGTAAATGCCAGAAAGCCTTGCTATCCTTTATTTTCCTGGCCATAACCAAACCATGTCACATTGTTTCCTCCCAACTCTTCCTTGCTAATTTCTGAGTAAGTTTGTATTCTTTCAAACTAGCACGTGCTGGTCCTTTGTTCCCAAATTTAATGGCGGAAATCAATTTTGATTGTGCCACTCTGCATGATTCATCAAAACAGAGGGTTTCTTTTGGTTTATGACAGTAGATCTTCTTGTCACTAGTACTAAAGTACTTCCTGAGAGGTTCGAATAGCAAACTGCTCATATTTACTAAATGCATTTCCTACAGTCAGTACCTGCATGCGGGAGAAGCACTTCCACTGCTAGGGAGTAGATCTTGACTAATGTATCCAAGCTAGACATGATAGTAGACCACTCGATACATCCTCTATTGTTTGAATAAAATATGGAGGCTAGTGTAGAAATTTCAGTGGAACAATTGATTAAAGGAATATTCTTAAGTGTAAGTGATAAACATTGTGATCACTGTCACATCTATTTACTACAGTAATGTCATCTATATGTGACCATAGTCTTAGATTAATTAATATATAATCAATTTTACTTCTGGACATTGCCCTTTTAAAGGTGAAAGCAGCAACAGAGCTGCCATTACAAGCATGGGCCAAAGCTAAGGATGCAATTTGCAATCCTGCTGAAATCCAATTTTTAATGGTGGCGTAATAAATAATTGCACCTTAAATGACCCAGTGGAGGATCACTGTCAGTAACTCTTGAGATCCTATATTTAAAGGCAGAGTTTTACAATTTAATGTGATTTTTATCTAAACTGCAAGGACACCAGAAGTGAGGCCAGCAGCACGGGGTGCGTTTCACAAAGGTAAACTTAGACGTGAAGTCTAAGCTTAGGCCTGAAGTCTAAGGGCCCGATTCACAAAGGTAAATTTAGACTTCAGGTTTAAGGTTACGTTTATGAATCGGGCCAATGCTGCTGGCATCACTTCTGGTCCCTAAGGCTCTTGTTTCTATGCTACAGTTTATGAAGCCAGATCTATGTATCAGCACTACTGCCAGTGCTTCATGGAGGACACAGATAGAATGATTTCCTATGAAATTTCCTGAATTTGGAACACTCAACTTGGACTTCAAGCCCACCACATTCCAGGGTAACAACCAAATCTGTTCAGATGTACTCAGGCTTGGCTAGTATAGTACATTGGTCCAGACCCATCAATCCTAGTATAGTACATTGGTCCAGACTCATCAATCCTTTCACCAGATCAACTTTTGCCAATACTAGAGCTATGTAATCAAAGTGCCTACTATGTGGGGAGTGACATTTAACAGTTACAATATCTAATCTTATCACCGAATAACAGTGTTGATAATGTCTTATCCAGTGAACCGCTTTGTTCTTTAGTGACTCGTTGTCCTCCCTAGCTTCCTAGGGAAATCTAGGTACATTAACCACATAAAACGCATTAGAAATACCATAAGGTGCCATGCCCAACCCCCCATTTCCCTCCCTTTGAGTACAGATCAATCTGGTGAGTCAAATAAATCGACTCATTGTTCCTATAGGAACTATCCCTCAGCCATTTTTTTCTACTATGCTGTGAGTAAAGGGGAGGTGTTGGTGGGTGACCAATGTGAAAGGACATGTTTGGGGGGGCCTATAAACATTCAGCCAGATTCATTAATGTCCAATTCTGCGATTTTTAAATTGAGAGTAAATGCGAATCGCAATTTAGAAATCGCAGAACGGCATTCATGATGTTTAGCAATGAAAAAATGCGAATCGCAAGCGATCGCAATCGCCGATTGCGAGAAGTCCGAAATCGGTAAATAATCGCAGAATCGGCCGATACCCCAGTTGAAATTGCGATTTCGCAATTACCGATATCGCAAATTGCGATCTCGCTAACTGCGAGATCGCAAAAACGGGAAGTCGCATCCTGAGCACAGTGATGACATCACAACCAGGAAGTAGGCAGGTCCCACCCTCATTCAGCAGTGAGAGGCTGAAGCACATGCAGCAGTACCAGAGCTCCCCTCCAGCATTCCAACAGGACCACAGCAGGAGACACCACAGTGGCAGCCATGGCAGAGGATGCAGCAGGAGCTTCCACCAGTGGGAGGAAACGCAAAATTAAGTTTTCGGGGCAGGAGCTCGAACACCTAATTGAAGGAGTCTCCAGGGATCACAACCGCCTATTTGGCAAAGACTCCCGAAGGGTGCCAGAGGCGGACAAAAGGCGCATATGGCTGCGCATCCGCGCCAAAGTTAATGCCGTGGGGGTGACCCAGCGCTCGGTGGACGTGCTGAAAAAGCGCTCGTATGACTTGAGAGGGCGGGCAAAAGAAAAGATTGCAGAGAGGCTGGGGGAGCAATTGGCGACAGGTGGAGGGGAGCCCACCGTCCCTCCGAACACCCCACTGGAGGACCAGGTGGAGGAGACCATCGACCCACAGGCCTGCGTGGGTGTGACCCGGCTTGACTCCTCCCGACCCACCCAAGACACACCAGGTTAAGTGCCATGCGACTGCAACCCCCTGTCCCCTAACATTGTCCACGACTCCAGTGCATCACATTACAAACCCCAAGCATGCAGCCAATGTACAGCTCCATAGCGCAATTGCATTGTGGGAAATGTAGTCTTGCCACAATTACCAACCTGTACCATAGAGCCTCCAGTGACAGTCAATCCTGCAGGCAGACAGGGAATGGTAGACTGCATGCATGTAGCAAGCCTAACTGTGTACGTAACATGCCACTAATCAACGTCCACTTTACATCACAGGTGGCGCTGATGTCCCCAGCACTGACAGTGAGGCCCTGGTGATTGAGGAGAACACGGAGGACACGGAGGGGATACACACCATACTCCACAGCCCAGACCATCAGGGCAAGCTGCAACAACACCGGTCATCCTACCACCCGCCTCTGTGGCCCTTGACAACAGGCGCTGCAGTCGTACCACGCAGCACACAGCCAGCAGTGCGGCCTGCAACACCAGCAGCAGGTCGCCAACAAACCCGCCTCCCTGCGGCTGTGAGGAGCCAGACGAGCGGTCTGGTCAGGGAGCCGCGCACCAATACATCCAGCGCTGGCAAGGGCACAATTGTTAGAGCAGGTGGGCTCTCTATTGAGTGCAGGATGCTGAGTGTTCACCAGACCCAGGCCCGACACCCAGCCTCATCCACCTCCAACTGGATAAGTCGGCACGTAACGTTGCACAAATGACTGCAGCTGTGGAGGCCAACACTCAGGCAATGTCCCGTCAGCGGAATGTCAATCGCCGCCGACACCGTCAACTGTTGACCCGCCTGTCGGCGTACACGAGGTCAAATCACATCATTGGTAGCGCCACCTCACAGCTCTCGCGACGATCCCTGGCCATGCAGGTGCAAATGGTGCAGTGCTGCCAGGACGTAGCTACAGCCCTGGAGAATATATCAGTGGCCATGCAGGCCAGTGGCCATGGCCAGGTGGGGGGGGGGGCAGACGACAACAGTGAGGCAACATCAAGCCACAGCAGCCAGTCCATACCACCGGTCGTGGCACCCCGCCGCAACAACAGGCCCTCTGCCGCCGCATGGCAAAATCAGGAGGAGGACGTAGAGAGGAAGTCTGGGGCAACTACCCGCAGACGCCACTGAACTGTGGTGCATTCCAAAGAGGCCACATGCTGACACAGCAAGCATGCCATTCAGACTCACCTGGACATATGACGCAATATGTCAATCTTTGAACACTTTTCAGAATGCCATGTTTATTGTGCAGTAACAGTAACTAAAATTCTGAATAACGTAACGTGCCTCATGTCATTATTAATGTTGTCATGCATGAGTTGAGTAATGGGTGTGGGGAGTGGGTCCACTAGAAATAGTTCATGCAGATTTCGTTGCGGCGCCTGTGTCCTTCTGCTGGATTCTCCCCGCGTGCGTGACGCACATGTGCAGGTGTCCGATTGTCCCCTTCTGACTCACTGCCTGAGATGTCTACAGGTATCCTGCGCTTGGTAGCAATGTTGTGTAGGATAGCACACACGGCCACGATGCGGCAGCAGACCTCTGGATCGTATTTAATGGCCCCACCAGTCTTGTGCAGTATGCGGAATCTGCTCTTCAAAAGCCCAAATGTCCTTTCAATGCAATTTCTTGTGCGAATGTGTGCTGCATTGTAACGCCGTTGCTGTGGTGTTGCCGGGTTGAGGTATGGGGTGAGTAGGTACTCACGGAGAGCGTAGCCGCTGTCACCTGCATGATAGGAGCAGAGGGTGAGTGCCTGTGCAGCGCAGCATCATTAGCATATTGTACTGTTGTGTGGCATGTGTACTTGTGGCATGTGTACTTGTGGCATGTGTCCTTCACCAAAGTCTCCCCTGGCCAGTCGTGTGTGGAGGCCACTGTGCTGGAATATGAAGGAGTCATGTGTGCTCCCCGGGTACTGTGCTACTATGTCCGTGATGATTGTCTTTGCATTGCATACCATCTGTATATTGAGGGAGTGGTAGGACTTGCGGTTCCGATACATGTATTCAGTTTGTGCAGGTGGGCAGATGTGGATGTGGGTACAGTCAATGCATCCTATGATGTGTGGAAATTGGGCTACATTGTAAAATTGCAGCTTGGTTTCGTCCAAGTCCTGTTGGCTGGTGGGAAATGAAATGTAGTGGTGGAGGCGGGTCGGCATGGCCTCCAGGAAACTTCTTAGGCAGCGGGACATGGTGGGCTGGGATATTCCCCCTGCAACCGCGACTATTCCCTGGAAGCTTCCGGAGGCCAATAGGTGCAGGCTGCACAATACCTGCACATGTGTGGGGACGGCGTTGGTCCTCCTTGTTGGGTGCTGCAGGAGGGGGTCTAGGTCCCGGATCAGCTTGATTATCATTGCCCCACTTAGGCGGTACTTTGCGTAGATCTGCTCCCTGGTTTGGCCCAGTAGGGTGACCCGCTGACGGAATATCCGCTCCTGGATACGTCGTCTGTTCCATGCTGCTCGCTGTAGCCTTCGCCGCCTGACCACCATGTAGAGTCCTGGCATTGTGAGAGTCCTGAGGCTCCAGCTGCATGTCCTTAAGTGTGTTTGTTCAAGCCAGCACCTGTGGGTACTTAGCAATACTTTTTTTCAGATGTTTTTTTTTTCTTTCATGGTTACCACCTGGTTTGGGTTCTCCTTAATTTGCGCGTCGCTAATTGCGATTTTGGGGTTTTTCGCAATTTGCGATTTTTCATGAATTGCGATAGCGATTTTTTAACGATTTCGCACTTTTATTCGCAGAATACCTGCTTTCTCGCTATTACCGATTCGCTGATTGTGTTCTGCCTGGTTTCTGCGAATTTCATAGCGATTTTGCATAAATATTTAGCGAATTCGCAATTTTGTTTGTTGAATACCTTTTCTACAAATTGCGATCGCAATTGCTTTTTCGCAGCTATTGCAATCGCAATTTGGCTTCATGAATCTAGCTGATTGTCCCTTAAAGCCTGGCCCCTCCATACCCTTTCTGCATGAGGAGGCTGGCGATTGACATTTCCTGCCTAGAGTGTGTATTCTTTTGGATGATATGTAAGTTTCCTTTGCGTCACTTGGGCACTCAATCATTCATAGTTCCCTTTGAATGTATACTCTCAGTTTTATTTCTGTGATTAAATTATGACACACAGTTGTCAAGGTTCCTCCGTCAGTTGATTGATTGTTTCCAGTGTCACCTTATCGTAAGTTGAATGATTGTTTCCACTGTCACCTTATCGTAATCAACAATCACAGTGTTATGGTTTTCAGTGTGCTCACAGCTTTGAACAGTTCTTCTGGTCCCTTTATGATATTTTTTAGGATTATAGTCTGCTAAACTGGTTACTGCACTGGTCTGTCCAATCTAAGATGTTCTGTATAGTTTTGGTCCTGTGCTGGCATGTTTGGGGAGAGAGAGAGGAAGTGGAGAGATCTGCTGATATGGAAATCTTTACTATGATTCCGTATCTGACTGTCATTGTGAGATGTAAAGAATCGGTCAAAGTGAATAGATATTTGGGAACTGCAGTGGAGGACTATATTAAACTCCTTGGAATTGTCCAGCAATGTGTGACAGATTCCTTCAGCTATTCCATGCCTGTTCATTTAGTGATGTCTATGTTTTTGGCTGTACAATATTGGCGATGGAGCACCCTTGTAGCATATATGTTTTATGTGAATGTAAGAGGTATGACCATTAATTAAAGGACTCTTGCTTATTATGTAACGGGCACCTTATTGGTGTGATCATGAAGCCCTCACCCACCAACCTACCTGGTGGCATGCTTCATCATCGGGCCCACCCAGTGACACCTAGTATGTCTCGGGTGTGCTACGACGCCTGATTACAGCGGAGCTGGTATGTTACTGAAAATGCAGTGTGGGGTGTACCGGGGCTACCGGAGAACGATGGCGGTGCAACAGGTACAAGGCAGTCTCTGACTAGAAAGGCTGGTCATCCCCTTACCGCTTTTCTCCAGGAAGCACCAGCTGCTAAATCAAAGCGTATGCATGAGAAGGGAATTCCCCTCTCACACATAGATAAACACCTTAGGGAGTGTAACAGATAGTCTGCATTACACCCCCCCACTTTATTTATTTACCACCACACTCATTTTTAAGGTCCCGAAGAAAGCCAGAATAATTTAACCCCTTCGATGCTGATGACGAGCTCAGCTCGTCATCAGCCACGGGGGGCGTGTGCGGATGACGAGCTGAGCTCGTCATCTAACGCGGCTTTTGAAAAAAAGCCGCACAGCGTGAAAATCACAGCCGCAGCGATTCGGTTAAGGCACTGGCTGAAACATGTCGACCAACTGAAGGATGTAGGTGGTAGTACCTCGCCACCCTATAACGTCCTGTAGCCTTAATTTTAACCGCTGACGGCGGCCCAGTCATTAAAGTCTAATTTACCCTCGGGTACTGGGACCCTCGCCAAGCCGTTTTAACCGACACTTCACCTAACACCCCACACTGCATTTTCAGTAAGATACCAGCTCCGCTGTAATCAGGCGTCGTAGCACACCCGGGACATACTAGGTGTCACTGGGTGGGCCCGATGATAAAGCATGCCACCAACTAGGTTGGTGGGTGAGGGCTTCATGATCACACCAATAAGGTGCCCGTTACATAATAAGCAAGAGTCCTTTAATTAATGGTAATTTTAAGCTAGTCTTCTTTGATTATTACATATAACCCCCAGGGACACGGACTAGCTACCTAGTCCTCTCTCTCCCTCTTGATACGCACAATGTAAGAGGTATTACATTACAACTAGCTGCTGAGTATTATAGTCTTAATATTCCTGTGGGTTATAAGTGTTATATATGAAATTACATACTATATAATGCTCCAGGAAACTATAGGTCCTCCTTGTTTGGGCTGTTTCCAATCTGTCACTTCTAAACTGAAGATTGCCTTTGAGGGTGTGACTGTCTTTCTGGGCTCTGTTGCCGTGATGCGAGGTGATATAGCTATCTTGAAAAAGCCAAGTTTTCAACTGTCTTCTGAAGTGTATATGCTCCAGGATGCTTTTAATGCTTACTGAAAGTGAGTTCCAGATCGTGGCTGCTTGTACTGAGAAATCAGTGCCTCCTATAGATTTCTTATGGTAGAGTTAAATTGTTGGAATGTTTTCACATGTGCAATTTTGAGTAATAGTGTGTGCGAATAAGTATTTTTTATGATGAATTTAGTTGTAACCAATGAATTAATGATGTTGCACTTAAAACAAATTAATAGAAATGTTTCGAAGTGTGGTTATTAATGTAGTTAGTTATGCTACATTTTGGTGACAACACCATTTTATTACAATGTTTGCATTTTCAAGGGATCGCTCATTGTGCTCCTGCTCATTTCCCCCTCAGAAACAATGTCCCCCTACAAGTCTTCTCACCCCACAGTTTCAGCGGAATCCAGTACAACGTGACATAACTGATTATTTCTTTTAGAGAGCATGTAATGTGCAATGAAACTTTTCATTGGGTTCCTAATGTCACTTTTTAAAGGACACTTCAGCTGGAAGTTCTGTAGCTGGCTTGCTACCATAGAAGTGTGTTAGTCTTTGTTTGAGAATGTTTAGTATTGGGTTTTGCTTCTCCAGATTTCGTTTACTGTGGAAGGTAGTGGAGATACTTGATTATTCTTAGAAGTGGGCTAGTGTTATATAGTTTAATGTGACGATCCATTTTCTGATTTGTCTAAAATATGCTCTTGATAATCAAGCTATGCCCAATCTGCAGTTTTTCCTCATTGCTTATTGTTGCAAAGTCATCCCTTGCCCTGGGCACCCCCAACATTTTGCTGACTGGTACTGGTGCTAACTGACTCTGACTCACCCTGGGCTCTGCCTAACAAGGCCCAGGGCCAGTGATATGCTGAAAATACTTATAATACAGTGAAAACACCTACATACACTAGGGCACACTAAGGGTTGGGGTACCCCTGTGATTGGCATGACCTACCCCATAGGGGCCGAGCACATAATATGGCAGAGGGATTGAAACTACCTATCAGTCCCTAGTATATAATAGGGCTTGGCAGTTTAGAGGCCAGCAGCCCTTTCTGCACTTGCATGTGTGCACTGCTGAAGCCTGAGGTCAGTTTAAAAGTGGCTCTGTGTTACAGGACTGCTTTTAAAAAGTAAATTGTGCCCAAATTCGACTTTTGTGTTTCGGGCACTTAAAAATGATTAACCTACAATGTTTGGGCATATTAGGTACCCCAGGATCCCCCCTAGGTGTCCTAGGGGTGGGGTGGCCAGGTATCTATAAGGTGGACCCATATAAAATGAGTTTTATGTGCCCTGGGTAAAGTGAAAATGCACATATCACTCCTCACATTGTGATAATTGACCTTGGTGGTAGGAGCCCTGTGGAGAGAGGATCTACAATATTTCTGCATATGCAGAACTTTTCCCATTTCAAATCCCTTGCTACATAGGTTAACATCGCAGAAAGTTATTAACTAATAACTCTTGATAGGAGAAGGATAAATATACTATTTCAAGACTTCCCAGAATGGTAGTAATACATCGAACAATATGATATTGTTGAATTACTCCTAAAATGTACATACACGAAGTGATAAGACTTTCTTGTTTGTAAGTCCCATTCAGCCTTCCAATGGTCTTTCCTGATTGGTCAGAGCTAAGGGGATTAGCCAGCTTTATTTGAAAAGGGGATAAAGAGCCCCTCGGGCTGAGCATCTCTGCTGGGTTGGGCAGGGTCGTGTTGCACAGGAATGCCAGAGCTGGGGGAGGAGTCGTAAACCATGGACTTGAAGAGAAAGGGAGGACCCCAGTGTCATTTACAATCTTACCCTGTTCACCTCCAGCCAGATGTTAGGATTAAGAAAGGAATGAGCAGAAGCAAGGGGGAGAGACTATGGAGATTAGCCATCCTGGGGGTGTGTTTAGCCAGCTTTTCTCTCCCTGCTGAAAATTCTGACGTATTGAATTTTGGAAGAATAGTGGCTTCTGGGTTAGCATTTTGCCACACCCTGCAAGAAGTGGTCATGCCTGTGAGTGGATCCCTGCAGCCCATTGGACAGGAGTGACCTCCTGCTTGACCCAGAGAAGTTGGAATACGTATCTGAGAAGGGCAGAGCTCCTCAGATCTGCTGCTTTTGAAACCGAAGAGAAACAGAAGGGCCCACGCTGAAGAATTTGATGTGCATTTCCAAAGGCCTGCACTCTGAAGATTGCACCTTTTTCACCATCTGAAACTACAGCCGTGTGGATCAAACCTTCTTCAAAAGGACTAAAGAGTGGACTCCCTGCAAGCTACAGGTTAACAGAGCTCACCTGGACCATCACCACAAAGAATCCCCATCCTGGAGTACTCCCAGTGGATTTGTAAGGGTTTTGTCCAAGTGGATTGTGGGAATTGAAGTCTCACACTTCCAAGGACCCTCTTGGAGATTCCAGAACCTTGGATTGTGTGTTGGATACTTTAGGACCCGCAAGAAGAACTTCAGGAAGGAGTTCTAGCAGGACCCAGCCTGCTGGAGGGGGCTGCACAAGACTGGTACGAGATCCTCCAGAACAATTGCTAAATGTGAATGTGTCTCTGTCAGAGGCAAGAAAATGACCAAAATTGACACTTTTGGTTTCTAAGCACTAGAAAGGGACTAATCTTTAACAATTCAAACCTCTGGTTCCCTACAATAGAATATTTTTGTTTTGGTGTCATTTAAAAGTTAAAAATATTTCCCACTTTTATAAATTACTGTTAGATTTTTATTCTGAGTTGTGTCTTAATTATTTACTGAATTGGTGTTTTTAAATGCTTTACATACCTGTCTTTGAAGTTAAGCCTGCCAGCTTGCAGCCAAGCTACCAAGGGTTGAGCATAGGAATACTTTTCTAAGACCTATCCTGAGCCCTATACTGTGTTAGTGGCCTTATTGCCAGTGGCAGATATACATTTACCCCAACTAATAATCCACTTTCCAACACTAATGCATAAAATGTGTATAACAACTCCTGGTTTTATGTGGATTATTTTTCCTCACGGAACTCTGTCTATTTGGGCAAGACTTTCATTTTCTACACTAAACTCTATCCAGTTAATGAGAGATTTTCTTTCCCTTTCAAAAATGCTGTTGGTGTTCTTTATGGACTTAACAATTATAGATATTTCGAATGATTTCTTACTTTGTATCTGAACAATTATGGCATGCACTGATTTACTCTGTATTGTCTATTCTAAATTTTTTGTAGTAAAACTCTTCAACTTTTTAGTGATCTACAACTTACTTCTTGAGCGGTCCCAGTCTCTATTTTGATTTCCTCTGCGAATTTGTTGGGCCTGATGTTGTGGAGGGTGCTATCTGTTATCACTAGATAAAGGGTGCTGGAGGTGAATCGTCTGAGGTAAATTTTGGAGTGATCAAAATATTAAGGTCCGGTAAGTCTTTGGGGTTCGGGCTCTCACAGTA
Organism: Lissotriton vulgaris; assembly: GCF_964263255.1. Classification (NCBI taxonomy): domain Eukaryota; kingdom Metazoa; phylum Chordata; class Amphibia; order Caudata; family Salamandridae; genus Lissotriton; species Lissotriton vulgaris. The sequence continues at coordinate 47,683 of NW_028253701.1, forward strand.
TGATGACAAGGGGTGCAAGCCTGGAGCGCAGTGTTCTGGTTTTTTTTATAGATGGAATTTAACTTGAAGGTATAGTGCACCTTTTCCTTGAGAGGCTCTGTTGGTAGCGTACTGCGCCCGAAACATTGCCCCCCTAAGTAGCCAGTGGAGCGATTTCAGGACGGGAGTCATGTATTCTCTTGGGTGAAGGCAGAGAAGAAGCCTTGAGGGAGCACTTTGGATGAGTTGTACTTTGCATGTGATGAATGCAGGTGTCACAAGGTATAGGCTGTTGGCATAGTCAAGAATGGAGATTACAAGTTAGAGAATGACTTGCAGTTTTTGTTGGTATGCGAGGTATGAGAAGGAGCAATGTAATATTTACATTGTGTGGAAGGCACTCTTTGTGGCGTTTTTAACATGTGGTATCAAGGATAGGTCTGAATCCATGGTTACCCCAAAGTTTCTAACTTCTCTTGATGTTTTTGGAGGGGCCTCAAGTACCTTAGGCCATAAAGCGGTAGGCTGGTATTTTTGCATTATCTGCATGTCCTAATCTTGGTCTTTGCGGTATTGAGCTTTTTCATGGTTATTCATAATCCTTGTGTTTATGGCACAAAGGCAGCAAAAAGGCAGAGGGAGCAAAACATCAACAAAGAAGCACAATAAACATAATGTAATGCTATGCACAGTAATGGCACTCAATTACAGGATTCGTCAACTCACTATGGATTGTAAACAATGGGAATAGAACATGCAACAACAAACCAACAAAGGGTTCTAATCATGGGTGGTGGTCCCTGTTGTGACAGAGATATCCACCTATGCCTACAGCCCCCACCTGTCTAAGAAGGACATGGAGAATTTTAAGCAAGAAGTGGCTCCCGAGCGAGCATACTATTATGGCTGTTTGGGCTTTGCTCAGTTTGGTGACCCATAGGTCTGCTCAGGGTCATACACTGCTAACAGTTTTGATGGCACACTAGCCGGATTTAATTACAAAGTTCTAGGGTAAGATACACTCTCCTAGTCCTTCAGATTTACCCCCAGATGCATCAAGAACCCATTTTGCTTTTCCTTATTAGCGAAAAATAAGGATTCGCTATTGAGGAATAGCAAAATGCAATGCATGAAGAAATCACAAAAAAAATAGCGATTTCTTAAAATTCCTTAATTGCGAGTCGCAATTAAGGAATACCTCCCCATTCATTCCTATGGACCTAGAGGCTGATAGGAATGAATGGGAAGACATTCTCAATTTGCGAATCACAATTAGCGAATCGCAAATTGAGAATGCGATTTCAAGTGTGCAGGGGTGTCCAAAGGACACCCTGTTGCACCCCTGAAATTGATCTGTGCACATATGTTGCGCACACACATGCCCTTAGGGCATGTGTGTGCGCAACATGAAACTGCATTTTTCAACGTTTTTGCAAATTACCATGAAGTTCAACTTCATGGTGTTGCGTGTTTATCTAGGTTCCTGATCGATACTGTAACCTTATGCCCCTATTCGGCTATAAATCCATTTATTCCCTATATTGGCATAACCGTTCAAGTGCGATATTCAGAAAGTCATCTCTGGCCTCACACGAACAGAGCCACATTCCAGAATAGTTCTCTCCCACTTTCTTTGCAACCAATTAGTGCAATGACAGAGCAGAAGTCACTATCTGATATTCCTAGATTAACACTCCGAGTTCTTCAACAAGATAAAAACTCAGCAAACCTGGAAATCCCCGCTTGCTGTGTTTTGATTAGTAATGGAACTCTAATGAGCAACTGATAGCTATCACTTCCTAGTGACATCTTTAATTGACGTCTTATGTCCAGCAAACTTGCGTCAAACCAGGCACCTGTCAGGTATAAATACTACCAACGTTGCCTTAAGCAATTGCTGGTGTCCCATTGCTGTTGTATGCTGTATGCAGTACGCTGATGCTGCTGCTGTCCCTTTGGTGGTGAAGCTACTGATACCATTATCGCTGCTAAAGCGCGAACAATGGTGTGGTGAGCTTAGGAGCTGAACAGCCGTCCCTCTGCGAAGAGCCCAGCAGATTCCAGCTGCCGCGGACACTGTCCCCCCGCCTCCTCCTCGACGCGCTGAGAAGAGACGCTGCCTTTCTCGTGCAGAGAAATCCAGCTCCAGCGTTTCTAGTCTGCCCTCGCGGGTGACTGGGATACCGAGTTCCTCCTGAAGGAGATACCAGACCTCCATCATTCTATTCAGAGGTATGGTGTTGACTAAACCCTTAGATGAGAATTCTTGAAGCAAACCTTGGCAAAACCAACTTAACTTAAAGCTACTTACTTACTCCCCTTCCACGTGTTAGGCTTAGGTCAGGCACACTGGGGTAGGCGTAGTTAGAAGCACCAGTTGAGTATGTTAGCCTAATGTATATATGACTGTATATATGTTTTATTACTTTTAAACCATTGTATGGCTAAGAAACCATATCAATGCTTTTACAGTATTATTTCGCAATTCTTATCTTACTGTACGTACTTTTTATAATAACAAGTCTTGCAATTGTGGCAATACATTTCTCTTGTACGAGAAGAAAGATTGTTCAATAAATGTTAACCCTTTATTGACAAACGCCCGTCTCTCTATTCTCTACATATCGTGAAAGTAAACTGCACTAACCTGACTGAGTGAAATACCTGTCTATTGTTTCACACGACCCTAGAGATTGACTCTTGATCTGAGGAGCAAAGTTGTCATGTTGCACGGTTGTTGGAAAACTGAATCCCTTCTTGTCTGTGCCAGGGAAGCTGATCACTTCCCATGCAGAGAAGAAAGTTTCCAGTGACCTCTGAGCTAGTTGGTAACAAACCCAATTAAGTTTAGCATAGTCAGTAGAGGCCTGGAATATCCGCAGTTCCACGTCGATACTACTGTTTATGTTATTCCAATGCGCAGGGCCTAGTGGGAAACTAGGAACTACACTACAATGGTAATTTGCGAGACCTATTAGCGAAATCCCTATTGTTTAAACTTTAATGCATTGCATTTAAGGAATCTCAATTTGAGATTCCTTAAATGCAAGTAATCGCAATTTAGCGATTTCCTAATTTGCGATTTTTGCATTTGGGATGATGCATCCCAAATGCAAAAATAACGGTTGCAAAGGGGCAAATTCTGAGAATCTGCCCCTTTGCGAGCGGATTTTACCTTGATGCATCTATGCCTTAGTCTCTTGTTACCTGCCTGGGTGAAGTGCTACTCAGCATTGTGGCAATCGTCCTGCTCTCCTTATTGTCACATGGCAGAGTAAGCCCACAGCGGAAGCATGGTTATTTAGCTGGTTTTGCCTCTCTGGTCAAGTTGGAGTTGTGGCATGGCCCGACGGAATTTGGGGTTGCCACTCCTTAGCAGTTGTGACCTCGGCCCGGGTAGGGAAGTCCTTGGCTACATTGGTGATGTAATCTGGACAACAGCTTGTCAGCTGCAGTAGGGAGGCTCCTCAGGTCATTGTGGATATGCATGGTGGTGTGCTGATGAAGAAAATTAGAATTGCTTCACGTAGTTCGCCAAATGAACTACTATGGGGGGGGGGGGGCACCTTCTCTCAACTTGGGTCGGTAGCGTGGGCACTCTCCCACATGGGTCAGCTTCTTCTGGGTGATCCTTGCAGCGGAAATATACCTGGGCTTCTTCTCCTGGATACTCTGTCAAGCAGCTTGGCTAGCCACTCTATTACCCTCTGCGCAAGAAGGCAGGCAGGCTGCTAGTTGCTATGCAGATGCATAGCTTCTCCAGCAAGTTGCACAAACTTCTGGTGATGTACCCTCACCTCTTAGAAACTAGCCATGGTCACACAACAGTTTTTGTAGAGCACTTCCTTCCTTGGTCAAAGGGAAAAATACATCTGGGACAAAGTGGGGTGGGCTAGATGCCACTTTAATTACCATTTATCTACGGAGATATGGATCAACTGTATAAGGCAAAGAGACAAGTATGGAGTTGCTCTCTTTCGTATGTTGTTTCCTGGCTGTAGCACAGGCACAGCCTTTGTGCAAGATGATGCCTCTCACTGTACGGACTAATGGAGTTGGCTCTAAGCAGGAGAATCCAGAATAAGGGCACAATGAAGTGTGAGATCTCAATCCCCAGATGTCATCAGCCTTCCTGAAATGGAAACCCTTGGATGTCGGGGGAGTTGGTAGGAGGTAAGAAGGCATGGGGGGGGGGGAGGGGTTGACCTGTTTGGCTGCCTGCCGAGGTGGCCACATTAGAGTGGTGCTCCAGCCCCAAGCTTTGAAAGTCCAACACCATCCATCCAAGATGACAAGTGAATTGACACCAGGACACTTTTATTTTGTGGCAGCAAGGGCAGGTGCACTGGAGAAATTCAGTAACACGTACAGGCTCTTGACAGTGCTGGATGCTAAGCAGATGTGTGGTGTGAGGCCTCAGGGGCCTGATGGTGACAGGGACCACAAGCAAGCCTGACACCCATGCTGCAGTTGCCATTTCAGGCTTTTTGTTAATGGGCGCACTGCCCCGCTGACCTGAGGTTCAATCGTCAGGGAGGAAGTGACACTTGTGTAGGTGTTGGATGGATAGCAGTGTCTTCCATCTTGGATGCTGGAGCTCTGTCATAGAACTGGGGCTTCACCCATACGGCTCCAAACGTGAAGCAGTGGCGCAGAACTCTGGAGGCCCGATGAAGATAGTGGGCCATCAGCAAGCCTAGATCTGTCCGGTCAGCGCACACAGGGCCAGGCGTACTGTGTAGGGCAACATGCTTCCCTTGCTGCTGAGGGGCTGGCTGGAAAGACGCCGTCCAGCGGTAGCCTCCTGGGAAAAGGGTTGGCAGGTTTGGGATTGAGGTGTCCAATGCTCCATAGACTGTTATAGGAGCTCATAAATGTGCAGCGCCACACATACATTGGCAGTTATCAGAAATAAATAACAGCAGCAGACTGATATGCATATGGCCATGTCTGAACTGGGGTGGCAGAGTGGGCTAAAGAACGGTGATGGATTAAACCCAGATCTGTTGACTGGGTGTGAGGGTTTGATTGGTTCAGATGCTCCGTCCATCACCACCCGCTTTTGTACCGCTTTGTTCGCCATAAGTTGGCAGGGTATGCTCAGACGTGAGTCCCTTACTCACTTTGCCCCTGGATTCAAGCATGCCTGGCTGAAGACGGCGCCAGAAACCGGTCCTAGGAAGCTTCTTTCCGGTCCAGGGAAGGCATGGCTTGGCAGTTCGGGCTGGACTGTTCCTATAAGGAACAGGGTCAGACTGATTTGCATATGGCCATGTCTGAACTGGGGTGGCAGAGTGGACTAAAGAACGGTGATGGATTAAACCCAGATCTGTTGACTGGGTGTGAGTGTTTGATTGGTTCAGATGCTCCGTCCATCACCACCCCCTTTTGTACGGCTTTGTTCGCCATAAGTTGGCAGGGTATGCTCAGACGTGAGTCCCTTGCTCACTTTGCCACTGGATTCAAGCAAGCCGGGCTGAAGACAGCTGTAAATCTAGAAACCGGTCCTAGGAAGCTTGTTTCCGGTCCAGGGAAGGCATGGCTTGGCAGTTCGGGCTGGACTGTTCCCATGAGGCACAGGGTCAGACTGATTTGCATATGGCCATGTCTGAACTGGGGTGGCAGAGTGGGCTAAAGAACGGTGATGGATTAAACCCAGATCTGTTGACTGGGTTGTAGGAGAGTAGGGTCTGCAATCCTATGATCACCCCAGATTTTTGCTTTTTGCTTCACTGGTTTACGACTTTCCCTGGCTGTGGGCCTGCTAATCAGACCCACAGCCTAGCTGTTCTCTCTCTAAATTGACACACATGTACCTTAGGTGCATTTACCAATTGGTACTGGGCCACCTTATCAGTCCCTGTACAGTATACCTTAGGTATCCAGGGCATAGGTGTACCCAGGGCCTACCAGGGGCTGCAGCATGTATTATGCCACCCCTGGCTGGCCATCCAAATCTGACACAACTGGCTGCACGACAGCTGGGGCAAGGTGGTGTAATCACCCTTTGCTTTAGATGTAGTATTCCTATATCTAACCCTAAAATGGACACATGTATTCCTATCAGTCACTCCTATGGCAGGCCTTATCAATCCTGAAGGCAGAGTACTTGGAATTATGTGAGATGGTGCTCTGGCATGAGCTGAGCCCGTTTGCAGCTTGCGGAACCAAGTCCTAATAGCTGTTCCATGATAACGCGTACCATATACTCTTAAGTGCCTTATAATCCTCGCGGTTATTTGCCAACTTTGGTATCGCTTTATCAAAACATGTCGAGTAAGGTGTCATACGAATTGGAATACTAACCCCTCGCCAATTCTGGCGACGGGGTTAGCATTCCACCCTTCTAGAGGGACACGACATGTATGTAACTGTGAACCCCGGTTAAAGCTTAACACAGCCTCAGCTCCACAAAATGGATGCTGCCACCACAGACACAAGTCTGACCTCCTGCTGCTGGGAGTCCTTCCAGCGAGGAGAGCTTGGACAAAGGGTTTCCTGTCAGGGGCGGTGCTAGCACCATCCCAGACAGAGTTTTGTGTATCCCAGGTAGGCAGGGCTGAGAGGAAGGTGACTGCAAGTGGCACCCCGGTGCTCACTGTGCATATGCCGGCTTAAACCAGTTCCAGGGGCACACCAGCCCCTGAGCTGGGGAAAGTCAGGACAAGGGAGAGGGGTGTAACCACCCCCCTCCTGGTCCCACCCATGGGCAGGACCTAGTCGCGTGCCAGCCCCTTTTTTTAGAATAAAGGTAGGAGCAGGCCCCCTTCCCAAATTAGATAATTCTGAATCTTGACTACTTTCCACGAAAGAACTCTTGAACATTTCTGAAGACTCTCCCTTGTGGCTAAGGAGTAGCCACACTGCACCAGCGGGCACCATCTAAGCGCTTGCGGTTTGCTGTAAGTCCATCCTCCGGATCAAGACTGCCCAGCTCGACGAGACCCGGATTCCCTGGCACCTTTGACCTCTACCTGCATCATCAATCCAATCCAATCCAAAAATTCTTCATTTCGGTCTATAAGACCATAAAAGATACATGTTATATACAAACAACAGCATTAAAAAAAAAGAGAGTTACATTTGTAAAAGCACATTTACATTAAAAAAAAGAATAACGCGTCATTCCAGGGATGATGAGGGAAAAAGTCTTTCATGATCAGGAATAGAATAGACAGAATTGATAAAAAGCACAGTCCATGAATTTAACGACAAGTTCACTCTTGGGGGTTTTGTGCATTTAACAGTTTTTTCCTGATGAGCCACATAGCCATAATAAATTTCGCCACAGCAAAAACTACATGAGGCAGAGTACTAGTTTTTAAAACTCTGTAGGCATCTATGTAGCTCCTGAAACCCAAATTCCTGCAAAGAGGGACCAACCAGTACTTCCTAGGTCTATAATATGCAGGACAGAAGAAAAAAAGATGGGTTTCTTCCTCATCGTGGGAATTACAGCCTGTACAGGATTTATCATCCCTCTGAAGCTATTTGAGGTAAAAGTTTTGATCGGTAAAGTGCCAAACCTCCACTGTATAAACAGCTTCCTAGCAAGGATTGGGAAAATAATGTCCATAAAATCCTCAAACACATAAGAATTTTTGGATTGCAGGAAACGTTCGGTTAGGGTTCCGTTATTGGTCGATGTCATAAGTAAATCGAGGCTTTTTTGCTTGTATATTTGGACAAGTCGTTTCCGGGCTAACCTTTGGCAGCCTGCTTCTGGGACTTCCCAGAGTTCAGACAGATTTAAACGGTACACTTCCTTCTTGACAAAGGCCAGCCAGGGAATTCTATCTCGTTGATTCAGGGCCAATACATGGGTGAGATCACTCCTGTAATGTTCAAGCTCGTTGGTGGACCAGAGCCTGTGCCAGAATCTTACTGGTTTAGACTCCAGCTCAGCAGCGATAGAGGGTAAACCCACGTCCAGTCTCAAGGGAATCAGGGGTGTGCCACGGGGGAGAGCCAGTAGGCGTCTGAGAAAGATGTTTTCTACTCTTGCGAGATCCCGACCTGCTCTGTACCCCCAAAGCTCTCTGCCGTACATTGCAGCCGCCTTGGCTTGCGTTTTGTACAGTTCTAGTGCCGGACTTATGGGTTTGTAGGTTGAAGTATTTGCAACCTTCAGGATTGCACCAGATAATTGGGTCAACTTTAGCCGAGATTTCACTATCTGGGGTTCCCAGGATAAATTCTCGTGCAGAGTCACCCCCAGATACTGAAATGTTGTGACCCTTTCTAAGCTGGCCGTACCCAGAGTGGGATTTGGTCTGCTCTTTGGTGAGGGATTAAAAATCATGAATTTGGTCTTCTCTGTATTGATCTCTAGACTATGTTGTCTACAGAAAAGACCAAATCCATCCAAAATCCTCTGGATCCCCATTGGGCTTTTGGAAAGCAGGAGGGTGTCGTCAGCAAACATGATAGCTGGCACCCTCCTGCCTGCCAGAGAAGGGGCGTCATTGTCTTTTACTTCATCAAGGTGGGATATAACACTGTTCACGAAGAGGCAGCACAGGGTCGGCGCCAGGACGCAACCCTGCCTAACCCCCCTGAGAACAGGAAACCTTGAGGAGAGCGCTCCATCCCTCCCACACCTGACCTGCGCATAGTTGCCATCGTGCAGCCTAATTATGGCCTGCAGCAGCTCGGTTGGTACGCCCAGCACCGGAAGGACCTCCCATAGTTTTTTTTTGTGGGACCAAGTCAAAGGCTGACCTCAGATCTACGAACCCCATGTATAGTCTCCCGCCCTCAATCCTCACCGTTTTCCAGTACAGGAGGATGAGGCGGAAGATCTGGTCCATGGTGGACGTATTTTTTCTGAAGCCAGCCTGCAGAGGACTAAGAATCTCATTTGCCTCCATCCAGTCCAGGAGCTGGTCCAAAAGGAGGCGAGAGAAGAGTTTTTGGGGAACATCTATGAGGCTAATCGGCCTGTAGTTGGCTGGGAGGAGAGGAGAGCCCTTTTTATAAATTGGCACTATCTCTGCTCCCAGACAAGTACAGGGGATTTCCATACCTCCCAAGATGGCATTAAATAGAATGAGGAGGTAGGGGCCCCAAACTTCAGGATATTGTCTGAAGAGATCACCGGGCAACCTATCCAAACCCGGGGCCTTCGCCATTGCCAATCTCTCTACTGCACCCACTACCTCACCAAGAGTGAATTCCAACCCAGCTGCAGGAGTGATTATATCATCGCGAGCCACTTCAGCGGCAGGCAATACTGTGTCCTGATAGAGTTTGCCAAAGTGGGCCTCCCAAACAGATGGTGCAATATTTGGCTCCACGGCAGCTTTGACCTCTCCAGTGCCATTATTCACCAGAGACCAGAATCTTTTAGAGTCTCTGGTTTCTAGTGTAAGGGAGAGATCATGCCAATGGTTCCAATCCCACTCCCTTTTTGCTAACGCAATGGCATCTCTATAAACCCGTCTAAGTTTGGCGATCGTACCCTTATCTGATCCTGTCTGAATATTGTCAATTAATTCTTGCTTGGCCTTGCGACAGGAGGAGTTATACCTGAGTGAAGTGCGTGTCTTTTTGCTCCGTGGGGCTGCCACAGGATGGAAGACCTCTGCTAGAGAACCCACTACATTTGCATGTATCTGTCCCAGTTTGGAGTTTAAGTCCGTGGAACCAGGCTGATTAATTAAATCGTCTAGTACCGCAAACTTCGGGATTGCAATATCGAAGATTTTCCTTATGTTTTCCTCAGTACTGACTATTTTCGCCCATTTTACCCTACGCCTATTGGAACTTAGGGCCAAATTTCCCAGGTCATCCTTATAGTTGGTAGATAGCGAGTCAGCAAGAGGTGCTGGATGTTTCAGATCTAGTAAGAGAGCGTTATGGTCGCTATCAGTTCGGGGAGATACCCTAAAATCCTGAACCCTGGACCATGAGCCGATGTCGACGAGAATGTAATCCAACCTGGATTCGTGACCCTTCCTATTGAAGGTACACGATGAGGGGCAGTCTGACAGGGTGCGGCCGTTGCAAGCCCTCAATGCATAGTTTAGGGTTAAGGACATAATTTGCACAACAAGTGGGGACCAGGATTTGGGATGAGGGGATGAACATGGTGGAACACCCCAGAAGTCATCTTCGGTGGTAAGGGCACCCTCCTTTAAGCCTTCCAAGGGTTCGAAGTGGCAATTGAAATCACCGCCCAGGACGATTTTATAGTCACTGGGCAATGAATCCAAAAAGGACGCAAGATCCTCTAGGGTAGGCGATTCCTTGGATGCGCTAACTGGACGAGAATACACATTTATAATCGCCAGTTTTGCTGCGTTGGGCCACCCGAGAAGTACACACTGGATGTCCTCAGAGTGCCTAGGAATGCTCTCTGCAGTACAACCAGCGTCACTCGCTACCCATATTGCCAAACCCCCCGAGGGTCTCCCCTTTCCACTCCACTTAGCCTGGGTCTCGAAAACTGCAAAGCCCACACTATTCACTGGTTCCCTGGCCCATGTCTCCTGGAAGAGACAGATATCACTGGTACTAATTAAAAGATCCCAGTCTGCTGTATGTATTTTATTTGCAATACCTGCCACATTCCAGGAGAGGATTTTTAGAATTTCAGTGGTCAATTTGGGGATACACCCTTCAGTTGTTTCAGGAGTAGTGCCCGTGGCTAGGAATAGGGGGAACCGGTCTTGCATTCCCGGGGTAGTTTTAACAGAAGATGTTACATTAGAAGCAAAAAGTGCATCCGAGGGAATCAGGGATGCACCATCTGCAGTGACCCTAAGACTAGGGGATTTTAAACCACCGCCCTGATGTAGATCCAATTGTCTGTTTGAAAAGCCAGCCCCTTCTGTTCCCAACTCTTCCCCACAGGTTCATTGTCAATGACTTGGTAAGATTGTGGGGGAGAAACCCCTCGAAGTCAATCTACTTCCGAGGCAATTAAACCTGTTGGGATGTACATAGTTTGTGTTGGGAAAATGGGTGTTATACCTAGGCCTATATCTAGACCCATCCACTGCAAAGCCCACCTTTGTCCATCCTTCGTCCCTTCTCGTAGAAGTCTTGCTGTTGTTGGGATAAAAATATGAGAGAGGGACGAGTTCGATTAATGTATTAGTGGTGCTACCAAACCAGTTGCAGATGTAAGAAACAACCTGAGGATTCTTAAAACTGACAATTACACAGTCCCCCACACTTTTCTTGGTGGTATAGCCAACCCACATGACCCTTCTAACCATGAGGACTTCTCCTTTTAGGCTGGATGGAAGGGGCCTTTGTATATTGAGCCAACTAATGCCCTTATTTCGTAGGGATTCAAAAGACTCAGTTACCCCACTAGCTAATTCAGGTACCCCCATCAGTATAACTGTGTAACTAGCTGCCTCAGGGGGCAAGTTCACTGCCCTGCGCCGTGTTTTGGGGCTAGGCCGCTGGGCAGAGCTACCAGTTGGGGGATTTGATGGAATCCCAGGTGTGGATGGATTAGGAAGAACAGGTTGTTTCAACCTCCTAGGTGGGGGAACTGGAGGCAATAGCCTGGGCAGTGGGACTGGTGCTATTTGAGGCACTGCAGTTGTACTATGAGTGCTAATTTCCCCATTAGAAGTTGTAGAGGATTGGGGAACCTGAATCCTGGCAACCGGTGGGGGATCTGGATTTCCGGCTCCCCCTGCGGTTAGCCCTTCTGTATTTTCTCTTGTTCCTGACTGGCCTAGACTGCCTTCACTGAGACTCTCGATTGCAGCTAATCTCGACTCTATCGACTCCAATTTGAGTAAAATAGGATTCAACAGAGCACCGAGAGCAGCAGTGAGTGAAGCAATGATGGAATCTGTAACATTGGGGCTAGCCCCACCAAAAATGAAATGCTGGGAGAGTGGTGGAGTGGCTACAGAGGAAGGAACACATGGCACTGCCCTCTCCTTCCCCAACCCCAAAGTGTCTTGTGGGCCCAATTGTTCGCCAGTGGTCAGTGGAACAGAGACAGTTTTGGCCCTTTTAGCACCCTTGGGCTTTCTGGATCTTTTCCTTTTCATTACACGATCCTCTTTTAGGTCCGTGCTCTTCGGTGAATTGTCTACCACACCCTGTTCCCCAGATGATATAGACTCTGCACCAGGGGAGGGATCCGCATCGCTAACAATTACTGATGTGTCTCTGTCTCTAGGCAAGGATGACGGTGTCCTCAACTGTTGGAGTACAGACTCTATTGTTTGGTCTATACTGTCCATTAGGGATAGGTGGGTAGCATCAAGCAAGAGCGGTGTGCTGGTAGACATTGAAGGGCCTGGTGATGAAAAACATGAGTTCTCCCCACCCTCCTCATTGGTTTTGTCTACCAGAGCGATACCCTTAGTGGTCACTAAGTTGGCCTTGCGTAGGAATTTGTCCATAGTTCCGGTAAACACAGTGACCGACTTACTTCTGGTTTCTCTGCTTGCCATGATGTATGAGTCTCCTAGAAGTTGCCTCGGGATGGGGATGAAAGGGGGGTGGCCTGGTCCGGTCTCTGCCGTTCTCTAACGGCCTCAAACGGCCCGCCCTTTGCCCGGGCTTAGCCCGGCGACCGCCCGCGCGCGTCCCGCGATGCGCGTCCCGCGATGCGCGTCTGTGTGGTTGGTTTTGTAATAGCTCAGGGCGTGTGGGCGTGGCCAGGCGGGAAGAGTCTCCAGGTGCGGCGTTTGCTCTGCCGCGTTGAGACCTGGGACTCGCAGTCCCGCCGGCTACCGGTGCTGTGCCAATTATCCCCGCTGCTGCTGCTTCGCTCTATCCCATTAACTATAAACCAAAAACAGTACCAGTATTGCCACACTAATTCAACTTGGACCACGGATGATCACTCGAATCACTGACTGAAACAGTAACTCTTGGGAAAAAGTTTTGTCCAGAATAAATCAAATGAATTTAATTGTTTTTACATTACAAGCATCATATCAATGAGCAATTTTTTGTTTTTTAGATGAACACTTAAATAACTCCACATAAGTATGTCGAATAACGAAATTAAACAAACGAAAAGACAAGACTCTTTAACGACAAATTACAAATAATCAACTTACATTCAACATTCATACGGGACAACACACTGATATATATACACATATAAACATTCTACAAATTAATTTACAACATCAATTTTTTGGAAAAACATATATTGAAAAACATAGCATTGGAAATCAACAATTAAAGGATTTTGGTATGCTTAAGAGTCAATCGAGAATTCCTAATGCTGGATAGAGAAGGTCTACGCGTTTCGATGACCCCTTGTTGTGGGGAAATCTCGTCAGGACCAAACGCCTTTCAGTTGCTGTTGATTTCCAATGCTATGTTTTTCAATATATGTTTTTCCAAAAAATTGATGTTGTAAATTAATTTGTAGAATGTTTATATGTGTATATATATCAGTGTGTTGTCCCGTATGAATGTTGAATGTAAGTTGATTATTTGTAATTTGTCGTTAAAGAGTCTTGTCTTTTCGTTTGTTTAATTTCGTTATTCGACATACTTATGTGGAGTTATTTAAGTGTTCATCTAAAAAACAAAAAATTGCTCATTGATATGATGCTTGTAATGTAAAAACAATTAAATTCATTTGATTTATTCTGGACAAAACTTTTTCCCGAGAGTTACTGTTTCAGTCAGTGATTCGAGTGATCATCCGTGGTCCAAGTTGCATTAGTGTGGCAATACTGGTACTGTTTTTGGTTTATAGTTAATTGATGGTGAGGCTTGTCCTTATTGCCAGTGAGCCCAGACCCTGTCTTGGTTTTCGCTCTATCCCAGGCACAGAAGTTTTCTAAAGTCCTTCCTCTCCTCGCACGCGTCTACGAGCGGCTCCCGCGAAGCGGGGGCCGCGAGTCGCGTTCTTGGCTGCTCAGGGCGTGTGGGCGTGGCCAGGCGGGAAGAGTCTCCAGGTGCGGCATTTGCTCTGCATCGTTGAGACCTGGGACTCGCAGTCCCGCCGGCTACCGGTGCTGTGCCAATTATCCCCGCTGCTGCTGCTTCGCTCTATCCCAGGCACAGAAGTTATCCAGAGTCATTCCTCTCGCACGCGTCTACGAGCGGCACCCTGGCACCTCTGACCTCTACCTGCATCATCAGCCCAGCTGAGATTCGTGGGTGTGACGAGACCTGAAGGGACCGGCCATCTTCAAAACTGCACGACGCTTATCCAGCACGACCGCCGAGGGATCCTCGAGTGAGTGCTTTGGGGTTTGAGAAGCCCTAACCCTGAGCAGCTCCAGCACCGAAGTCCAGCCCCCCAGCATCCACGAGATCTGCGTGGGGCCCTTCTGCTCTTTGCTTCTCACCGCGTTGTCCGGTCACTTGCCTGCTGGCTAGTGGCCCTCCTGACGACGAACCACGACGATTACACCGCTGGTCTGGTTGCTCCAGACTGGCCCTTGCTCCCCTCCAAATGAGGAGCACCTCGGACCCTTCGGGTCCACTCCAGACGCCATCTTGACTCCACCGCGTGGGCTTGACTTTACCAAAGTTTGTTGCCCCAATCCTGGGTCCAGCATCGCCGACAGCAGACACCTTCGTGGGACAGCTCGCACCTCCATCCTGGTCGCCGACAACGCCTCCTGGTCCGAGAGACTGCAGAGCCCAGCGTCGCCCACTCACCTGGCCGAGGTGACTTCATCCGGTGCCATCCTGGTGCCCAACTAATCCCTGGCTAGTGAATAAGAACTGAGTCCCCTCTGCTTTCAGGTCGTCTCCATCATCGATCCAGGCTTGGATCCCACCGAATATCTTCACTGGTCGCCTGCCAGCAACTTCTTCTTTCAGGCTCCATAGACTTCAACGAGGATTCCCGACGTCTTTTGAACCCTATGCAGCCCCAGCCCCTGGGCTAGGTAACCTGAGCATTTCGGTGCTCCAAAGTAGGTTCACTATCCAAGTGTCCAGATCCTTTGTCGTTTTCAGTCTATCTAGTCGGTTTCGTCCGATAACTGTAACTTTACGAATACTAGTATCCATAGACTTTGTCCCGCATCCCGCGTGAGAGTGCACACTCTGCACCCCATCTCCCTAGGCCTCCTGCTCCTAACCTTAGGGTTCTGTAGTGTAGTCCTAGCGATCCTGAAGCCTCTGGATCTTGTTACTTACCTGCTAGTATTTCGCATTCCACTTTTAGTGTATATGGTTTTTCGTGCCCCTCGGGCATTTGTGTAAATTGTGCAACTTAAAGTATTTCCGTAAGAGTTTTGTTGTGTGCTTAGCTCCCTGACTCATAAAGAGTTCAGGGTAGACTTGTTATAAATAAATATCCTTTTATTTTCATAACAACTTGTGTGGTGTCCTTTCACTTGGTGTTCAAGGGGTATATGTGATGGTATAACAGCTGGCTTAACACGCCCTCTAGAGTTTATCCTAAAGACTGCTCTTGTCCATGCTACTAGGATAGCTGGTCTATAAGGTTGACTTACAGCCAATCATCAATAAGGGTCGTTTGGAATGATACAAAGTGATCACTAGAATAGTGAGCACTATATATCAGGCCAACTTCTCACATGGGTGTGAGTGTTTGATTGGTTCAGATGCTCCGTCCATCACCACCCCCTTTTGTACAGCTTTGTTCGCCATAAGTTGGCAGAGTATGCTCAGACGTGAGCCCCTTGCTCACTTTGCCACTGGATTCAAGCAAGCCTGGCTGAAGACAGCTGTAATGCCAGAAACCGGTCCTAGGAAGCTTGTTTCCGGTCCAGGGAAGGCATGGCTTGGCAGTTCGGGCTGGACTGTTCCCATGAGGCACAGGGTCAGACTGATTTGCATATGGCCATGTCTGAACTGGGGTGGCAGAGTGGGCTAAAGAACGGTGATGGATTAAACCCAGATCTGTTGACTGGGTGTGAGTGTTTGATTGGTTCAGATGCTCCGTCCATCACCACCCCCTTTTGTACCGCTATGATTACAAAGGGCACAATGGAAATAGTCACTGGAATGAGGGGAGCTGGGATCCAAGAGAGTCCATATGGAAGCAGGTATGTTACTGAATCAAATAATAGATCGTATTCTGTCATACCCTAGCCAGCACTACACCAGTGTGTGGGCAGCAAGGTATAAAGGAGCCCTAGAGCGCCCAATGTGTGGAAACAAACAGCTCCCCCTCAAGACATTTATTCTTCAGGGAGTTGTGAACAGTGCATTAACTTGCTCTTACGGCATGAGCTTGCACATGTGGAGGGAAGTTTTTTCACCATTAGACCCGTGCTTGGCCCTCCCGTTCCGGAAATAAACCATGGGGACTATAAACTCGGCAAAACTGTCATAAGATTAGCAGAAGGCCCATAGAAGGTGGTCAGCCGAAGGAGTTGAAATCAAGCCTAACCATTATTGACCATAACATAGATGCTGTAACATCCAACCAACATGGCAGAATAACTTGATTGACAAAACATATGCATAGATGGGGCAGAAAGAAAAATATCAGATTTAGATGATGATACTAATGCAGCAAACCCTTTAAGTGCAACAGATAGAAAAAATCACTACAGCCAAAAACAAGGATTTAGAAGCGTGGTTGTGTCTCATCACTATACGTATAAATTGGTCTGCCGGAAATCACCAATATGGGCAGACTGAACCATATATAGAAATGTATGTAGGCTGACCTACAGGGGCGCTCCAGTCTCTTAGAAGTGTTCCTGGTGGAGATTACTCCTAAATTCCTCCCACCGACACCCACACAGGAACCCACTCCCAGATTGACAAATTACTTAATTACAGAGAGAGAGATAGCGTGCTGTGCACTGCTAGTGAAAGGGCCCCATTACAAAATAGGGTGTTATCATATCCATATACATAGACTTCACGTTGCTGTTCAAGAGGCCCTCAGTGACTTACATTTTGAAGAGCAGCATTGCCCAGAGTCATGGCTTTGCTTCTTGTATTTTTGGCAGAATGATTTTAACAACAGGGACTCCAACAGCTTTGTTCTGGGATGTGATTTTCTTCTGGCCTTGCAATCGTCCCAAGCATTGACCACGAATAGCTTGGACTCCCTTTTTAGGTCTTGACTTAAAGCATTGCTTTAGCAATGCTTCTTTGTCGAGATTTCTAGTAAGCGGTCTGAAAAGTCTGCCAACGGCGGATTAGCCACAGTTCATGTGAGAAAGGTGCGTGCACAAACCAGCCACGTCACAAACCACCATTTGTCTGTGCCTCGGAGACTTCAAAGCTGCCGCTCCCCAGTCCGACGCATCAGACATCAAAGGAATGCGCTCCTGCCCCGCCCCTGCCACAGCAATGCCGAGAGCTTGTTTACCATCCTTTTACCAAGCTGACTTTTACCAACTCTCCTACTTCCCCTCCCACGGCCGCTCTTCCCATTTACGCGCTCTGCAGGTCTGCTCGTTCCCTCCCACCCTTCCTTTGATGTCCCTATCAGACTTCAAAGGAATGCGCTCCCGATCTTGCTGGCCTCGCTCTCGTGAACAAGCGACCATACAGCTACACCCCCCGCCACGCAATGCCGAGAGCTTGTCTGCTTTGGTGGGTGGAACCTCTATTATTAGGTTTCGCATGCACAGCCTTTACTGTGTACCATTCCCTAATCTCCCCATGGGTGCACGCGTTTCAAGCGTGCTTGTCGGCTGCATTTTTTTTTTGTTTGTCCGATGCCTTTTCTCTTTATATCAGCACGCATTTCAAGTGTGCTTATTCCCTCCTCCCCCGACCACTCAAAAGTGCATACTTACACCCTCACCCGTGCATAAACACTCAACACCAGACGGAGCCACGTCCGAGCTATCACTCCACTCATAAGCATAACGAGCTAATCTGTGTTATAAAACAATGTGTTGGTGTATGCTGCAAACATGTTAAATGCTGGTGCACGTTGAAAGCTTAGCTCAGAAAGGATATCAGACTTCTCCCAAAACCAGCTCAATTTAGTTTGATTCCTGTTATGCGCACATCTTATTTCAATTCAAAATATGTTCCGATCATGTCACACATGATACTTGCAACAAGGGGAAAAAGACACAAAGCTACAGAATCTTAAAGGACTAGCAGTACCATACATACCCTGAAAGCCATTTTAATGCTATACTGTTGAAAGTGTCAGCACCCTTGCTTGTCCCCTCTTCCCCTGACCTCTCAGCACTGCCGATTTACAGCCCCCATCCCGCACACACACACACACACACACCAGACAAAGCAGAGTCCAGAGCTATCTCCCCATTCATAACGTAATTAGCTAATCTGTTTTATGAAACACTGTGTTGATGTATGCTGTGAACATGTGAAAGGATGCACGCTAAAAGCTTGGCTCAGAAAGGACAGCCTTCTCCCAGGACTAGGTCCATTTTGCTTGATTCATGTTCTGCACATGTCTTAATTCAAAATATATTCTGATCAAGTCACACATAATATTTGCAGTCAGTTGAAAAGGCAGAAAGCAACAGAAAATCAAAGGACTGATGTTTCCATACATACCCGTAAAGCTATAATGTTGAAGAAAGATTTGATGCATGCACCGAGCGCTCTTTCTACATCATGCCGGACTTGACTGTATTTCCCGACTTCCCTGCATCAGTTCCGCACAGCCTATTCCTGCTTGTTTACTTTTGTACTTGCACTCCGAACCTGCGCTTCCTCCCAGTTTGTAAATTATTGCTGTCTGTGTATCCCCTGCACTGTGAAACGTTTGCATCACTCGCTACGTGCATGCATTGGAATCTGATGTTCAGTTCAAGAAACTAATGAGGGTCAGTTCAAGACACTAATGAAGGTCATATATCACAAAATGATCTCAAACACAACCCATTTAAGAAGAAATCGATCCTGTTTTCCAATTTTTTCTCACTAAGCAGTTGCCTCTTCCTTCCCACACCAACGTGTTACTTTGCTCACACTGTATTTTTATGGCTCTGGTTTTTGTGCGACATTCAGTGCCCTCCCTCTATCTATCTATCTATCCCCCTCCCTCCATCTATCGCCCTCCCTCTATCTATCTATCGCCCTGCCTCCCTCTATCAACCTCCCTCTCTTCCACCCACCTCCTTCTCTAACTCCCTGTTCTCTTCTCCCGTGGTGATCTGCTGCTCTCTGTTCTCTTCTCCTGTGTTGATCTGCTGCTCTCTTCCACCCCGCCTCCTTCTTTAACTCCCTGTTTTCTTCTCCTGTGCTAATCTGCTGTTCTCTTCCACCCACCTCTTTCTCTAACTCCCTGTTCTCTTCTCCTGTGCTGATCTGCTGCTCTCTTCCACCCACCTCCTTCTCTAACTCCCTGTTCACTTCTCTTCTCCAGAGCTGATCTTCTGCTCTCTTCGACCCGCCTCCTTCTCTACCTCCCTGTTCTCTTCTCTCATTCTGTTCTGCTCCTCTCTTCCAGCCCACCTCCTTCTTTAACTCCCTGTTCTCTTATTCTGTGCTAATCTGCTCCTTTCTTCCACCCCACCTCCTTCTTTAACTCTCTGTTCTCTTCTGCTGTGCTGATCTGCTCCTCTCTCCACCCACCTCCTTCTCTAACTCCCTGTTCTCTTCTCTTCTCCTGTGCTGATCTGCTGCTCTCTTCCACCCCACCTCCTTCTTTAACTCCCTGTTCTCTTTTGCTGTGCTGAGCTGCTGCTCTCTTCCACCGCCTCTTTCTTTAACTCCCTGGACTCTTCTCCTGTGCTGATCTGCTGCTCTCATCCACCCCACCTCCTTTACTCCCTGGTCTCTTCTATTCTCCTGTGCTGAACTTCTGTTCTCTTCCACCGCCTCCTTCTTAAACTCCCTGTTATCTTCTCCTGTGCTGATCTGCTGCTCTCATCCACCCCACCTCCTTCTTTTCTCCCTGGTCTCTTCTCTTCTCCTGTGCTGAACTGCTGTTCTCTTCCACCGCCTCCTTCTTTAACTCCCTGTTATCTTCTCCTGTGCTTATCTGCTGCTCTCGTCCACCCCAACATCTTCTTTAAGTCCCTGTTTGCTTCTCTTCTCCTGTGCTGATCTGCTGTTCTCTCTCACCCCGCCTCCTTCTCTAACTCCCTGTTCTCTTCTCCTGTGCTAATATATTGTACTCTTCCACCCGCTTCCTTCCTTAACTCCCTGTTCTCTTTTCCTGTGCTGATCTGCTGCTCTCTTCCACCCTACCTCCTTCTTTAACTCCATGTTCTCTTCAACTGTGCTGATCTGCTGCTCTCTTCCACCATGCCTCCTTCTTTTACTCTGTTGTTTTCTCCTGTGCTGATCTGCTGTTCCCTTCCGCCACCTCTTTCTCTAACTCCCTGTTCTCTTCTCCTGTGCTGATCTGCTGCTCTCTTCCACCCACCTCCTTCTCTAACTCCCTGTTCACTTCTCTTCTCCAGAGCTGATCTGCTGATCTCTTCAACCCGCCTCCTTCTCTACCTCCCTGTTCTCTTTTGCTGTGCTGAGCTGCTGCTCTCTTTCACCGCCTCCTTCTTTAACTCCCTGGTCTCTTCTCCTGTGCTGATCTGCTGCTCTCATCCACCCCACCTCCTTATTTACTCCCTGGTCTCTTCTCTTCTCCTGTGCTGAACTGCTGTTCTCTATCACCGCCTCCTTCTTTAACTCCCTGTTATCTTTTCCTGTGCTGATCTCCTGCTCTCGTCCACCCCAACTTCTTCTTTAACTCCCTGTTCGCTTCTCTTCTCTTCTCCTGTGCTGATCTGCTGTTCTCTTTCACCCGCCTCCTACTCTAACTCCCTGTTCTCTTCTCCTGTGCTAATATGTTGTACTCCTCCACCGCTTCCTTCCTTAACTCCCTGTTCTCTTTTCCTGTGCTGATCTGCTGCTCTCTTCCACCCCACCTCCTTCTTTAACTCCATGTTCTCTTCAACTGTGCTGATCTGCTGCTCTCTTCCACCTGCCTCCTTCTTTAACTCCCTGTTCTTTTCTCCCATGCTGATCTGCTGTTCTCTTCCTCCCGCCTCATTCTCTAACTCCCTGTTCTCTTCTCCTGTGCCGATCTGCTGTTATCTTGCACCCGCCGCTTCTTTAACTCTCTGTTCTCTTCTCCTGTGTTGAGCTGCTCCTCTCTTCCACCCCACCTCCTTCTTTAACTCCCTGTTTTCTTTTGCTGTGCTGAGCTGCTGCTCTCTTCCACCTGCCTCCTTCTTTAACCCCTTGTTCTCTTTTGCTGTGCTGATCTGCTGCTCTCTTCCACCCACCTCCTTCTCTAATTCCCTGTTCTCTTCTCTTCTCCCGTACCGATCTGCTCTCTTCCACCTCCTCCTTCTTTCACTCCCTGCTCTCTTCTCCTGTGCTGATCTGCTGCTCTCTTCCACCCCACCTCCTTCTTTAACTCCCTGTTCTCTTCTCCTGTGTTGATCTGCTGCTCTCTTCCACCCCGCCTCCTTCTTTAACTCCCTGTTCTTTTCTCCAGTGCTGATCTGCTGCTCTATTCCACCCGCATCCTTCTTTAACTACCTGTTCTTTTCTCCCGTGCTGATCTGCTGAACTCTTCCAGCCGCTTCCTTCTTTAACTCTCTGTTCTCTTCTCCTGTGCTGATTTGCTGCTCTCTTCCACCCCACCTCCTTCTTTAACTCCCTGTTCTCTTCTCCTGTGCTGATCTGCTGCTCTCTTTCACCCGCCGCCTTCTTTAATCCCTGTTCTTTTCTCCCATGCTGATCTGCTGCTAGATTCCACCCCGCCTCATTCTTTAATTCCCTGTTCTTTTCTCCCGTGCTGATCCGCTGCTCTCTTCCACCCCGCATCCTTCTTTAACTCCCTGTTCTTTTCTCCCGTGCTGATCAGCTGTTCTCTTCCACCCGCTTCCTTCTTTAACTCCCTGTTCTCTTCTCCTGTGCTGATCTGCTGCTCTCTTCCACCCGCCTCCTTCTTTAATTCCCTGTTATTTTCTCCCGTGCTGATCTGCTGCTCTATTCCACCCGCCTCCTTCTTTAACTCCCTGTTTTCTTCTCCTCTGCTGATCTGCTGCTCTCTTCCACATACATCCTTCTCAAACCGCACACACATACATAGAACCACGCACACACACACATACAACCACACACAACCACACAACCACACCACACACACAATCTCACACACAACCACACACACAACCATACACACACAACCACACACACACAACCATACACACAACCATACACACCCAACCACACCCCACCACACACACAACCACACCCAACCACACACCCAACCACACCCAACCACACACACATACAACCACACACACAACCACACCCAACCACACACACACAACCACACACATCTATCTATCGCCCTCACTCTATCTATCTCTCGCCCTCACTCTATCTATCTCTCGCCCTCACTCTATATATCTATCGCCCTCACTCTATATATCTAACGCCCTCACTCTATCGCCCTCACTCTATCTATCTATCTATCTATCTATCTATCTATCTATCTATCTATCTATCTATCTATCTATCTATCTATCTATCTATCTATCTATCTATCTATCTATCGCCCTCACTGTCTATCTATCTATCGCCCTCACTCTATCTATCGCCCTCACTCTATCTATCGCCCTCACTCTATCTATTGCCCTCACTCTATCTATCTATCGCCCTCACTCTATCTATCGCCCTCACTCTATCTATCGCCCTCACTCTATCGCCCTCACTCTATCGCCCTCACTCTATCTATCGCCCTCACTCTATCGCCCTCACTCTATCTATCTATCGCCCTCACTCTATCTAACTATCACCCTCACTCTATCTATCTATCGCCCTCACTCTATCTATCGCCCTCACTCTATCTATCTATTGATCGCCCTCACTCTATTTATCTATCTATCTATCGCTCTCACTCTATTTATCTATCTATCTATCGCTCTCACTCTATTTATCTATCGCCCTCACTCTATTTATCTATCGCCCTCACTCTATTTATCTTTCGCCCTCACTCTGTCTATCTATCGCACCACCACAGCATCACTCAGGGGCACCACAGCATCCCTTAGGGGCACCACAACATCACTATGCGCTACCACAGCATCACTGAACGCCACAGAATCACTCGTCGCCACCACAACATCAGTCAGCGCACCACAGCATCAATCTGTGCAACCATTCAACAACAACTGGTTCAAATATGTTCTCTCAATGAGTTATTTACAAAAGTTTAAGCTATTACCATTATAAATTTCAATAACTTTTATTTAAGTATTAATTATTTAAAAAAATGAAAAGCCATTGTTATTTGTAATATCAATACATCTAAGTCACGTAAATACAAAACATGTTGCATTACAAATGCTATAGGTGTCACATTTGCAAAAGTTAAAAGTATTGGCATTGTAAATGTCAAAGCTATTAATTTCGCTTTTTTCAAAACCAACACACTAATAAAAAATGTGTCATTTACAAGACCAATTGCTCAAACTTTTCTAATGCGAGACCTATTGCATTGCATTGCAAATGCTTGCTTTGATTGCTTTGGGGGGATGCTCTTACATGACTTGCACAACCTTGCATGCACTAAAGATAGATGTCTTGGGGGGGCATGCTCTTACATGACTTGCACAACCGTGCGTGTACCAAAGAAAGATGTCTTTATAGTCTGTGATCGAAATGAGTCAATCAGAATCCTTGCAGGGCTGAAAACCTGAAAGTTTAGTGGGCGACATCCCTACACTGCACCGAAAAGGGCATGAGAAGACAGAAAATTATGAGTGAAAAAGGTGTCAAAACTTGAAGAGAGAAAGTGTTGATGGCATGGAAAAAAGGGAACTGCCTTTAGTGCACCTGCGAGGGTGCTTTACGGCTCTGGTGACATCACGTTGGCATTGTCTTTAGTGCAGAGATAGATACAGCACCCTGTACTATCACGGAGAGCTACTGAAATGTTTCTGGATCTAGTGTGATGCCTAAGATATTCAAAAGTTGAAGACTCTGCAGGTAGAAGTATCCATCAGAAAGCAGCCTATTTGCCTTTCACACTGTCACATTATTCATGTTGAGCATGTCGCTGGAGGTTCCATGTAACAGATTCCAGTTTGCCCATTAGAGTATCCTCTAGGTTGCTCTTGTAGATGTAGTGTGCCACAACTAGGTCTGCAAAGCAGCAGCAGTTGAATTTTTTAAAGAAACATTTAGGTTTGTTCGCTAATTCCGCAAAAGGCAGCCTGCTTGGATGGGGTGGCCTTAGACAGATAGTATGTGGAAAGATAGAGACTTGACAAAATGGTGGCCTTTCTGCTAAAAAAGAATACATTATCGGACACTGTAAATAAAAATGGAAGGGGCGCGTGATACAATGCTAGTTAACTCTGATATCCTAACCAAACGTGTATCATACTATTCCAAACTCTACTAATCACGTTAAGTGTCCAATAATACCTGACAGGAATATATATGGATGGCGTTGGCATTTTATGGTTGGTTGGAAAAGCTTGGCAGGCAATACATATGGCAACCCATATCAATGGAAATGATTATTTTAACCACAGAATCCCTCACAAGGAGTAAACCCCCGGGATGGATGGTTTGATCTTTGAATGCTATAAGGCATATAAAGACGTTCTAGCACCCAGCCTGTTGGCGGCATATACCAAGGCACCAGAAACCAGTTCTCTTCCAACTACCAAGCAAGAGGAAGTCATTTTAACACTCCCCAATAGTTATGTATTAGACACATGTAAGATCAGTAGGGGTGTTAGGCAAGGATGTCCACTCAGCCCGCAGTTCCTTGTGAAAGAATTGGAAACAGTGGCTGTCGGGTTTAGGGAGAAACACACCAACAGGGTTGTCATCTAGTGTGAATATACACTGATGACATACTTAAATTCATACTAAAGTCCAACAGAAAACTTGTCCCTGGTCATCAGAGGGATAACATGATTTGGTGGATATTCTGCAATCTCAATGAACTGGCATAAGTCCGAAATTCTCCCTCGGTGAAAAATAAAACAAAAACGGATCTCGAGTTCCCTCTGTTCTGGTGTGAGGAATCTGTGAAATGTATGGTGATATTGGTCCATAGAAACTGTGAGGCTACAATTCGCTCTAAGTACAGCCCAGCTATGCATAAACACATGCAAAATGTAGATATGAGGATAACGCTTCCACTTTCTATTGTTCATAGAATCTCACTCATTAAAATGAGAGTTCTTCTTAAATATCCCCATTTTCCTCAACAAGAGCTTCTTCACCAAACTGAGATCACATATTCATAGGATGATACAGGGAGTAAGGGGCAGACAGGAAAGCATATGTTGTGAGTTCCTTAATCTGCCATATGTTTGAGATGCATGTTGTAAAATCATACTACATAGTGGCACATGGGAACATCACCAGACACTAATTTCAACCAGTTCCAGGAAGTCTGCATTCGATACTAGAAGTGCAGCAGTTCAGTGAGGGCACGCTAGGCATGCAGTTACCGAAGGGACTGAGATCACGCAAGGAATTATTCACAGTGGGTATGACGTATTGGGCGTCGCAGAGAATAGATCATAACATTGAAATGGTTGATTAACATCAATTGCCCTTCTACACATTAATATTGCTCCGAATTCCAATAAAGTAGTCACTGAATCTTTGGAAAGATTTGGAATGTATCAGTTAAGCCACCTATATAGCCCTATATAGACATGATACATTGTCAACCCTGCAGCATTTAAAATACGGAACGCAAGTCTGAGCACTGGACACTTTGCATAGTTTAGGTCGAAACATACTGAACGCCCCAGCCTAGTCGGTTTTGTAGTGGTTCCCACAGAACTGGCTCCCTTAACACAGATTATCCAATCGAGTGAGAATCGCAATGGGTTGCTAGACTGTATCCAATAATAGGAGAGGCCAGGGTTGAGGTAACATTGCTAATAGAGGAGGGTATGGGAGGCTGATTTGGCTGTAACAGCTTGCATGATTCTTTTATACACTTGGATATAGCTGCTACCTCGGTGGCCATGATCTGGGACTAGGTTTTTGATAAACTGATAACAGTGACAGACATACGACGGGACAGACAGCCAGGGAGAGCCCTGCTTGGCATTGTGCAATAGGTTTGAAAACGATTGTATGATTCACAGTACTGGCATTACTACCAGCCAAACAGAGGGTGGCTATGGTATGATCAGGTGTAAGGGGCATGCCATCTATAACGAAAGGGCCTGAGTCCATCTGAGAACCTTTACGATCCTATTTAACCATGACTCAATCAAACTTGTCGTCCCTGACTCAAAGTCAGTCATTACATTGCTGGCCAAATTTGGCGCAACCATGCTTTCACGTTCTATAAAAGTTTATTGGCTTGAGCTGATTTGGGAGGTGGAACTGAATTGCTAGCTGTATATTAATATTACGATGGATAATTGACTCTTGTAATTGGGGGATTGGATTTTGGTGACTGGTTTGTTTAGATGATACGGTGACTGATACTTGCTGATGGGGTATGGGACGTAAATTAATATAGCGATATGTAATACTTGTGATGGGGCTAAACATATTGATAGTAAAATTGACGTATCCCATGATGAAAGGCTTAATGAAGGAATAATAATAAAAAAGTGGTAATCCGGGACAGACAGAAGAACAGGCTGCCTTGTAACTTCCTCACTTTTGACCCGGAATCTACTAACTAATTCCCTCTCCCCTACTATCCACCAAACGGCAGTGCTAAGGCAATCTAATTAGCAATCTATCGCTAAAAGGTCCTAATAGAATTTCTTAAGCTAGTCCTGTCTCTATTCTTCTGAACGTTAGTACCTAAATCTCCACTCTCCAGTCACAGCAATGCAGGCAAAACAACTTTCACTGCCTCTGAAAGTTGCATCCATCCACCATCTTGTATCATGTTAAACGAGGGGCCATCTACATTGGATTCCACTGGTCACAGCAACCATAATTACATACGGAGTTGTGCTAAAACACATGTACCGTACATCGACTATGTACACGCCCTCAACACACACATAATGTCATCTTGAAGGTCGGGTTGTCGCATCCCAGCTGACCTTTTCATGAGCGAGCTGGTAAACTGCACTATTCTGAGTGAGACGTCCAGGTCTAATCAACCTCAAAAATTGGTATGCTGCCACCATAGCAGTCTCAGGTGGCGTGGGTGGTAAAAAAAAGATTGACGGGATTAGAACCCAGAGGAATTATCAGTGACTGCAATTAATTTAAGCAATCCGACCATCACTTTTGTTTTCCTTGGTGCAATGCCCAATTGATGAGTATGCCCAGAAGTGGGGCACGTATTCACTGTGCGATACGACTCAGGCTGCCCCCTTCTAAAGAGGCTTTATCCGGTTTAGGGGTGCTAGCGTTCCAATTCCGAAGAGAACTGGCCTTGTAGTTCCGAATTGGACTGTTCCTATTGGAGTAAGACCACGTCTAATTTGCATATGGCTGTTTCCTGTGGAAGGTGACAAGGTAGGCAAAAGAACATATACTGGATTGCAGCCAAGAGAAATTACCGGTAGCTGAGATTAATTCAAGTAATCCATCCATCCCTTTTTTGTTTTCCTCACTACCGCTGAACACCAATAACCCTAGACATGGACAGTAGTTCCATGTTGCTACAATGGGTATACTTGGTGGGCCTCTAGGTCACAGCACAGAACAAATTGCCAGATTAGCGTGCTAACTGGCCAAAATAAAAATAATGTTACGAGCTTCTCATGCAGCCTGCACTCACAGCAGGTGTAGATGTCCCATAACATGCACATGACATTCACACTGCAACAACCATCAAGCAATGCAAAACATCTATTTAGAAGTGATCAATTAAAGCACATGCATGGCCACGAGGCGGTTGATATAATGCTAGGTAACTTTGATATCCTAACCAAATTTGTATCTTAATATTCCCCGAATTTTTTAATACATATTTATCTTGCTTTTCATGCGGATTACTCCAAAATATAGAATTATTGATGCATGATATGCCATTGCTGTTAAGACTTGGTAGTAAAATGCAAGTAGTAGATCAAACCACTGACCTTGAAGGCTCCAGCTATTGTCCGTTTTAATTTCCTGCTGTGAAAGCCAAACGTGAGCTCGGAGTCCACTCCTATAGAAAGATTTTAAAAAAATCATATCAGTTAAGAGTTGTAAACAACAGACTTTTGACATGTTGAAGCGCACAGATATGTACACGATCTAGCACAAGTAACCTACTTTCTTCTTCCTGCACTAACCTGCTAGTTGCCTAAAAGTCACTCACACATTTCCACGCCTGGTCACAAATGTAATGCTTTTCAGATTTGTTATGTATAATTTCTTTATAACTGCATTTTTAATACAAAGATAGTAGAAGGCAGGATCATTCTCTGTTAATTTGTTTCTCATCTGACTGTCCAGCCAAACACACAGGCAACACATCAATCCTCACTGAAAATTCTGGTTATTATGTTTGAAAAATTGATTGAGGAACTAAGTCTCTAATTACCCATTATGGACTTACTGCTCTCTGAATTGCCGATTTTAAAAGTATCTGAAAGTAAAAAGCAATGTCTTCCCTAGTGTTCCAAAATTTGTAGAGCCTAAATTATGACTACTGCGGACCGATGGACCACCTGTAGCCAGGGTGTCGGTGTAGGCACCAGGAGTCCGACCGTCCTATTACAAGTTGGGGTGGTAGAACCGCCATGGGACCGCCGCAACTGCCAGGGCTCAGTGATCCCTGGTGGTCTTGAGCCCGCAATAGCTTGGCGGTGCTGCTGTGGGACTGCCAAGCATATTACGAGTTTCCTCTCCGCCACAGTTTTTATGGTGGTGAACCCGCCACGAAAGCTGTGATTGAGAGGAAACAAAGGGGACCCTACAGGGACCCCTGTTTCAGGGCCATGGGGCGCATACAGGGGGGCACAAAAAGGGGGCACTTTTTGTACCACCCTGTGTGCATGCAACCAAGTTCCTCCATGGCATGAACTGTACCAGTCCATGCCATGCAGGAACTGCCTTTGACGCACTCATTGCAGTGCCTTTTTCATAGCCCGGCCAAAGAACCGCCTGCCAGAGACTAAAAAAGTCGTAATCTGGTGGACAGTGTCCGTAAGGCTTTGGTGGTTTTGGAGCGGGGTGGCAGCGTGGTAGCCCCACTGCAAGACTGCCAAAGTCGTAATTAGGCCCCTAGTGTTAACATATGTACAGCTCTCCACATTAACTAATGTTCCTTCAATTTAAACATGAAGCCCATTTGGTCCCATGTTAGCCGTCAACGTTAAAAAAAAATATTGCATCCTGCATATATTACTGCTAGAAGGGTTACAGCAGTTTTCCATTTTAAACCTCTTTAATGTCGCTGATGTATTGGTTTCTTAGGGTCCTAATGTGTCTGTCAGCACAAGCATGTCTTCCACCCAAAGAAACAGATTGCACCCTAGGTAGGTGTGGTCGCTGCGTTTTCTTTCAGTTATAGTGACGTTCCTGACTCGCCTTCCTTCCTATTTGGGCCACCTGGATCGCTATGTCCTGTTCGAATAGTTTACTTGTTTGAGTACTGCCAATTTAAGAGAAAATGTTACTTGTTGGAATGTCACAGTTTACACTGAGTGACACTTTAAAATTCTTTTTTAATGGACTTTGACTGGTTAATAGACGTGTTCTGCTCTAATGTATGGATCCTATGCATGTTTTGGCTTTGTCATTGTTTTTAGCCATGTTGTACAGCAGGTGGTCACTGTGACGCATGGCTGGAAGTAAAAAAAAAAACATTATATCACATGGCCAGTACCGGCGGGTGGCATCCCAGCGGGACAAGGGCATACAACACAGAGAGTGTGAGGAAAACAATAGCCTTATGACGCGGACAGTGAGTGGTGTCCGTATTGTAGCGCTTTTTTTTTTTGCTATGGTGGGAGGGCAAGGGCAAGTAATGCATCCATGCTCTTTCCTGCTGAACAAACAGACGGAGAGGAAGGAAGGAAGCCTACTTCAGCTGACCAATAGAAAGCAAGCAAATGAAAGTAACAATGAAGTCAATCATTAGTAAGTAATTCATGGGCTTTAAGCCCAATGATATAAAACAAAAGGTTCCGAAGAGACAGCACGTGTTGTCGGGGTAAGACCTAAATAGGAGTTACAACTGGAATATTTAGATTCTACAAAGAAAGTATCTAATAACATTTACGGTGGCCAACACAGGTAGAGCAGATTTATTTTATTTTATTTATTTATTTATAAAGTTTTATATAGCGCGAACTGAGGGATATCAGAGCGCTTTACAATATGATAGGAGAAGGACATGAATGCAATAACCACATCAGGTAGGGGAGGAAAAAAAAAGGAATGGTCGCAGATTACAAGACAATTGCACCCAGGAGGGTAATACAATAAATAGGTGTAAGCAGGCAAAGAGGGGGTCACAGTATGCAGTAAAGAAGAGCTGTATCAAATGGAGGTACAATGGTAGTAGTATCAATGTCAAAGGGCAAGTGAGCCTATCCTACTTAGGGTACGAATTTGTTCATTAGGAATCTTTTGGCTTCCAATTTGAATGCAGTCGTTGAGGAGACTCTGCGTACAGCCGGTGGAAGAGTTCCATATCTTTGGGGCAGCAGCGGAGAAGGCCTGGAGACAAGTTCTCTTTTTGTTAAGGATGAGTGGTTTCAAGAGGAAGGTAGAGGCGCTTCTTGAGGCTCTTAGATAAGATGATTTTGTAATGGTCTGAGTCAACTTTATTATAAAATGCAACGTTGTGGGTCTGACATGCTGCTCTTTCTTTCTTCCACTATTTTGTTAGCCCCTTGGGCCGATTCATTGTTAGATGGGAATGCTCACGAAAGGAAACCATCAGAGGCCTGATTGAAGATTGCATTTGGATCATGAGCTGACTGAAAATTGCATATGGATCATAAGCCCCCTACAATACCGAAGATATAGGCACACACTGTGAAGATTGTGTGGGTTAAAAACAAATTGGCAGGTACTATTCGAGGGGCGCCCAGTTATAATAATCCAGCTGGTAGCAAAAGTATCATGAGAGGTCACTCTGAGAGAGCCAGAGCTGGTTGCGGCTGCCTGCTGTAGTCAGCAGATTCTAAAATAAAGAGACCTTCATCATTTCCCAAAGTGTCCTAAAAGGAAAGTGGCATGGCAAATCTCTCAAAAGACTAAGCCAAAGTCAGCGGATGCAAAGAGTGAGGAATGTTTGCTTAGAATTTTCATGGGTATCATGATGTAACCAGTTGCAGTAGTAAGAAATTTGTGTGGCGTACCTATTTTACAGTGGAAGTCTCTAGGAGCGTGTGCTGCTGTGTTATGATTCCATTGGCACTGGTAGATCAAGATGTCTTCTATGCACACATGTGCAGCAGAGGAATTGATGAGGGAACTTTGCCTTAATTATTCCTTTTTGCAGCATGTGAAGCCTTTTTAGGTCTGGCCTCAAGGTAGTTAGCTATCACGTGAGCCTCCTGTATTCTGAAAGTAATCATAATAACATCCTCTTCTCTCTCTCTCTCGTTTTCAGTCAACCCTCTTCATACCTTTGTTCAAGTGTCATTCACATTTTGCATGGGGCTGTGTCCGATTTCTTCAGCCATTGGCTCTATTAGCTGTGAGTGATACCATTTTGTTCCTGCACATGTGCACATCCGGCTAGAGGGTAGTCCACTCCAGTCTCCAGGCTCGTAGGCCAATCACTTCTTTCATGTCTTATGTTTTTTTAATGTATTTTTGCCCAGGGTCATACTTTTACAGTTTGAATGCAAATGTTTTATCTTTGGAAAAAACAAATTAAAGAAAACATTGTATGCTTTCCAAAGCCAAAAGTATTGGCATTGCTAATGCTATTTCAAGATGCAACAATGCAAATGTGTGCTTGTTTTGAACTCCCAAAATAGAATCTTTTTGTGTCTTAAGTGATGTAGAACACAAAGTTCGTCATCTCAGGTTAGTTGTAGTAAATAGTTTACACACAAACACTGGCAGGACATTTACATGGGAACCCCTAACTGCTTGGACCAGTTACTGGCCATCTCTGGTGGCCACAGCCTCCTCTGGAAAATCAGCATCTAAGACAGAGAAAATACTAAAAAATAAATTCTCAGAAAGCGCACTAAGGTGTGGAATTTCATACCATTGGACATAAGGACAGTTCCATTCAACAACTCTTAAAGAGCTGATAAGCCTGTTAATTTAAATCCCCTTTCAAAATCTTAAAAGCCTGTCTTTCTTCCTTGTAGAGATTGGAAAGGGTACTCTATTTGACAATGTTTGAAATTACTATATGCTGTTCAAAATGCATAATCTTTTCGCCTTAGCAGTTTATGGTATTATAATATAGTATTAGATATTATGTTGTTATCATGTATTATGTACTTCTTGTAGAAAACTGTTAATTTTGTCTTCTAATCTGTATGAAATTGTTAATAAGTAAGTTAATTATCAAAGCTAATGCAGCAGACTACATTAAAGGAATTTTTGTAGGCGACCGTCTGGACACAATGGGCTAATTTCAAAACTAGGTTATAATTATTGGATAGTGATTCTAATCCTCTTTTATGGAGTATTAGTACAAGAAGGTGCATAATAGGTGCTCTACAAAGATTCCCCTCCAACTTCAACTTTGTCTATGACCAAACGTTAATCTGAAGCTTCAGAGGAGGAAATATTGTGACGACTGGTAGGAAATAAAATAACAAAACTTGGAGAGTAGGAATATCAATTGCTGCAAAGTCCCATTTAGACTCAAGTCAGAGCCTCAGCATAAAAAACGAAAAAGGCAAAAGCAGACGCTTCAGTCATGAAAGGCATTCAAAAAGGTCTCAGCATTAGCGTTCAAATGGTGGAAAGATTTTTAAAGGTTTTTATAGAACACATATGTGGCAATGTAAATATTTAGACCGAATGTTAAATATAACATCAATGAGTCAAAACAGCCTAAATCTCAATGGTATTATGACGGAAATTCTTGAACTAGGTGCTTTCTACCTCCGGAAAGAGAATTGACACCATAGGCCTCTTTCAAGTCTTCAAAGTAATCATGATTTTCATAAGCTAAAGCTATAAACATAGACACCTCTAGAATACTGAGCTAAAACTCAATTTACAAAGCGGTGCAGTGGTCAAATATTTGTTAAGCCAATTGAAATTGTGGGGGGAAGAAACGTTATTTCAACTAACACAACCTCTCTGTAGTTGCAGCTTTAGCAGAAACCTAGTTAGATTACTGCAATTCCCTATTCATTGATCTGCCTGCCAACTGAATTAACAGACAGCAAAACCCAAACTATCACCCAGCACTGCAGAAACCTCCACTGGCTAGCGGCATAGGACAAGATCGACTTGAAAATAACTGGCCTCACATTCAAATG
Source organism: Lissotriton vulgaris (assembly GCF_964263255.1). Taxonomy (NCBI): domain Eukaryota; kingdom Metazoa; phylum Chordata; class Amphibia; order Caudata; family Salamandridae; genus Lissotriton; species Lissotriton vulgaris. Next base: position 80,853 of record NW_028253701.1, read on the forward strand.
CTTTAATGGCCTAGCACCAAAATCCTCCAGATGAAACTAAAGAAAAACATCCAGCCCAGGCCACCACAATCTCAACCTCCTAGAGGTCCCTAAAACTAATGGCAAGTCTCAAGAAAACCAGCGCCCGTCAGTGACTGGTTCTCACCAATAGAACAACCTGCCTCAACACTTAGTTAAAGCCAAAAACCTCCAGGAATTCAGACAAGAACTGTAAACCGTTATATCCGAATTTATATCCCCCTATGGTCTGATTCACTGCTCGCTTTTCTGCTTGTGCCTAGTAAATCAGGGAGGCAATAAGCACTACCCATACATATATAAATAAATAGATAACAGTCTCAATATATAATAGTTATAGTTGTGTTTAAAATACAACAGATTATTACAGTAAAATAATAATTTACTTTTTAAAATCCCCCCTTTTATCAAAATTACATCCACATATTATTTTGGTTCATCCTGGTATTATTTTCTGATAATTCTTCCATGAAATATTTTAAAATATAGAACCTTTTTTATACAGGTAGGAAAATGCTCAGCTTAGTTCACATACTATATTGTTTTCTACATTGAGCTACTTAGTGTAGATCTAACGATAGACCAGAGCAGTGTTAATCAATCAAAAAGTAAGTTTATTAGGACCATAATCCATTAAAATATTGCAAACATTTTAAAAACAAAAACATACCAATTTTTATTGTTTACTTCTTGTACATTTCATATTCATACCACAGTTGCAATATCCCCAAGTTTAGGAATTATGTTGGGTAACTTCATACCAGATAACATTGGGTTTATTCCCAATATATATTTTAAGATTCTATTACGTATACCATGGTCCGGCAGTCCGAAAATGTAAGAATACACGTCCTGGTTACACCATGAATCATTTATATGTAGGACAGACGTTTTTGATCGTATATACCTTAAATCATGCTCTCTAGACAATACTTCCATTTTCATATTCAAATCAAGTTGAGAGATTTTCAAGGGTAATTCTATAAAGGGAGAATATAAAGAGAGCAGATCAAGGGGTTTCCTTTCATCCTCTTTTACACTAGCAGCCAACTGCAACTCACAATTTAAAAGCTAATTTTTACAAATATAGTCAATGTTATCCTCTCCCTCCAGCAAAAAACTATTTAAAAATCTTATCAACAGCGTCACTGAGGTGAAGCACCAGGAGACCAGTTTTAATTCTGTTCTTCTTGCTTGCACCATGAATGATTAAGGAAGGCTTGGAAGTCTTTTCGAGCACCAGCCTTCCAGCGTATTCCAGTCTTGATATTCATGCATATATAAAAAAATATGTTCCATAAAGATATTTTCTTTGCACCATGGCCTTAAAAGCATGTAAAACAGAGAGCATATTGAGTCCTCCACAATCCCGGCAATAAAGCTTGTAAAACGGAGAACAGATTGAGTCCTCCACAATCCCTATAAAACTTTTGTGACCCAGTATACTATGGAGTGCCCGTGATTTAACAAAATTCAGATCAATTTCCATTTTGTCCCAAAAGTCATTCCACTGTATCTGTAGGATGTAACTTTTTCCACCCTTATTTTATTAACAAACCATTCATACTTTTTCTTTTTTCGTCCAAAAACATGATTTTAGTTTTCTTTTTCATATTTATTATCAGTTATTTCCTTTTGCAATATTTAGTGAAGGCATTCCATTTCCTTTGCAATCATATTTGTGTTATATCTATAATTACCAGATCATCTACATATAGCTGACAAGGTATATGTTGTCTTCCTATTTTTGGAGAGAACACCCGGACACTCGACAAAATAAGAGGTAACGCCATTAAGTAAGGAGCAAATGGGGAGGGGCCAATGCAGCCTTTTCCAAGCCCGTTCTTAACAGATATTTGTTTGGACAACAGTCCTCCTTGATTTAATTCAACTCTTTCAAAATCGTGCCTATGCAATTCCTTCAGGGTATCTATTATCCCTTCTGGAATTTTAAGTTCTGTAGCTGCTCCCACAGTATTTTCGGACATACCAAATCAAAAGCTGCCTTAAAGTTATCAAAACAACAGAATAAATTACACACAGTCTCTATCGATTTCTTAGCTGCCGACCATCGACTAAACACATGGTCTGTAGTCTAATGAGCTTTCTTAAAACCGCCCTCTCCACCGGTATTAAATAATTTATTCCTATCCGCTTCTCAAGATGGCTAAGTAGGAGTTTACAGAACACTTTTAAACCCACATCTGTGAGGCTAATGAGTCTATTGCTCATAGGTTCATGTGAAATGCCCTTCTTAAACGTGGGTTTTATTACCGTCCCTGTCCAAATTTCGGACATGTCACCAGAGGTCACCACTGCTTTAAATACTTGACAAAAAAGTAATGCCCACCAATCACTATTTACCTTAATAATCACTGAAAGCAAGTTATCCTGACCTGCTGCTCTAGTGAGTTTTAATGCCATGATTATCTCTTTAAACTTTCTGATGGAGATACTCTTAAAAAAGCCCTCATCTTATTCATGCTCTACTATGGGTTGGTCTCTATATCCCTTACTGTATTTCTGTTTAAGAAACTCCATCCGCTGATCTTCCGTTCGACTCCTGTACAATCCTGTGCTAGTTTCCAAAAATTCCTGGCACCTTTAGATCAAATGAACATTTTTCCTTATAAAATTCTCTTTCAATTTTTTTTAATTAATGATCTAAATTCCTGTTAAACCCTAGTAAATATTTCCTTGTGATTTCTCTTTATAGGCTTATTGCTCTCAGGTCTTATTCTTCTCTGTTTACCCTTTAATTTCTGACACTGAGTGTTAAACCATCTTAGTTCTTTCTTTTTTTGGTTTGATTTTAGTATGTGCATACCTTTTACATCTTGTAGTCTACCTTCAAGCATGGTACCACGCTTGACAGAAGTTTGTTATACCAATTTGAAATATTTGTAGGCGCTGCCCCTTGTCTACCAAAATCTATCAGTATTTGTAAATGTGCAGGAAGGTCAATTTGCTTCCCCAAGGTGGTCCGTTCCTCTTCTGGAGCATTCAACCCGAAGTGAAAATAAAGATCTTATACCCTTGGTTATTTCTAATTGGAGATCTACGCTTAAAGGGGAGAGATCCCTGCCACTCTTGCAATATACTAAATCCTGAAACTAAGTCAAAGACCCATATAATAATATACATATAACCAAGGGGGAATTTGTTTTCCCCGAATGTAAAAGTTCTTTTCGTAGGAGTATCCATATTGAAATGCCCATTCTGGAATATCAATCCCAAGTTGTCTTATACTTCCATAACATTTTGTCAAAGTTTGTCATTATCTGATGATGAAAAATTGCTTAGGGAATAACAGAATCGAGCACCATACCCCCTTCCTTCTTCCTATTTAGGGTACAAGTTAGCATTGAAATCATCCATTAGCATAACCAAACTTTGCAAAGCTTGTGTTAATAAAGAACACAGTCCTCCTCTAGTCTAAGCAGTTGGGTATCACTGTACATTGTATTACCCAAAGACACATACACATTCACCAGCACAATGGACTCCAGCTGCGCTGAGTTGGGAAACAATTTCATCTCACTAATTTGAATCCAATCACATTTGGCTTCTAGCGTAGTAACATATTTTTCAAATAATATCGAAGCCAAACTCACTAAACCCCCTAACAATCGCTCAAAAACTCATTCAGGGAGGATGCAATACATACATGAATGAACATTTGGAATTTTGGTGATTTTGCTGGTACCCTGCACACCCACATTTCTTGAAAATATATCACATTGTATCCTTGTGTTAGTTTGCCCATAATCCCCAATTTTATGAACTTCTTAGGACCATGAACATTCCACTATAAAACCCTTAGATAGTGCCAGGTATCGCCATCCTAGTCAATATCCCTTAGCGTAGTTGTAGTTATCAGCTTCAGTGCTCAGGATTCTAAAATGATTAGCTGTCTTAGTGCCCGGATATTGTAATGTATGAACTGTAACTGTGAGACCCCCTTTCCACTTGACCCCCTTTCCACTTGTCTTTTATTTGATTGTCCAAGCCCTTTATCCCAGGATGCAAATAAATTGTTTTGTTATTAAGGCTGCACGATTCCTTTAAAAAATCACTCTTTCCAGACTTTTCTATCTCCTCATTCCCAACTAACCTTATGCCATTTTTATTCTATTCCTGCTTTGCTTGGAGCACCAGAACTTACACCAAAAGGGAGAAAAAACTGATCTTTGGCACCTCCTTCCCTTGCCAATCATTTACAAACCCTACGTGTTTCTAATCCTTTGATGTGATCAAATTAAGGATTAAACACGTTTCAAAGACTTGCAGAAGTCTTCCTTTATTTAGGGGTTTTATCATATTCCCTTTTTCTCCCACTCTGCTAATATCTACATTAAGTTAATCATTTTATATTTCTCTTAACTCCATTCGTTTCCATATAACTTCATCTTGATTTACACCCTTTGAATTCAGCTGTTGTGCATTTTTTTTACATTTGCCACCATATTTGGGTATTTTGTATAAATCGTCTTACAATTTTGCCACATTACATTTACATTTTACCTCAGAGATTTTGTGTCTACTCACTATGTTCCCTTTCTCATTGTATTCTTATTGATGCTACGTAGTTTCTTTTTTGGGCTCCCAACCACATTTGTCCCACTCAGTTGGGATTTCATGTCACAATACACTAGGGATAACTTCTCTTGCATCATCTTCATATCTAAGTTTTTTGCAAAACAATTCTCCCTTTCATTTATTTTTCCTTCATTTATTTTGCAACTATTTCTCTTCTTTATGTTCCCTCTCTTCCCTTGAGAATATACAGCTTTTGTTGGAGTCTAACCTCCTTGTAACTTTACCTGCTTAGCTGACCTATTACTTCCTTTTATATATATCTTTTCTTATAGTAAGGTCACTTACCACACATTTGTGTTAACATAGGTTTATAAGAAAAGCTCCCTCTTCTCCAGTCCCTGATTCCTCCATGCACACATCTGCACTTCTTTCCTTTATATTTCCTCTAGGTCTTAACTCAACCGACCTTACTTGTGCTGGCATACATTTATTTCCCATAATTCACAGGGAATGGTATTTAACAATCTGGTTTGTGATTTTATTTCATCATTATTTAAAACCATTGTTTCAAATACTGCCTGCAGAGTTTTTTTTCCATTAATAGTAGTATGTCTAGGATAGAATATGATGTTGTTACCTTAGCATTTAAGGAGAAGGAGAGATCTTGCAACCATCGTCCTTTCTCCGAGATTTTTATTGAGGTCCTACTTCTTTCACGATACCGAGCGTGGCAGTCGCAAAGATAGTGTCTTTACTTCCAGTGCTTCGAGTACTAAGATTTGAGTATCCTGTTGGGAAATGATGAGATGACGAGCCGTGGTTCTAGGAAATGTATCTCAGAATTGGGATCTTCTAAGCCTGCAGGAAATCTTACACATAAGCCTCTTGAGTGATCGTCTATTAATTTGGGGTTCGATTTAAACTGGGTTCCCTTGCTACGTGTGCAGTTTCCCCATCACTTGTTTCCAGACTGGGTAGTCCTATTATGTCTTCACTTTCTCTTCCTTTGTTTTGATTATTAAGTGCTAACACACAAAGTTTTTTATTGAGGAGGCAAGGGAAACAACTGACAGTGTTACCTAACATCAGTTGCAGTAGGACGGTCTATAATTTTTGGCACACTCCTATCCACCACTGGATCTCGCTCCCCTTTTCCAACATTTGCTTCTTTTCTTCAGGTTGCACATTTTCCTTTCCTTTGTGGCTCATTAATTTTCATTTTAGCACCTGCTGTCTCAATGGCCTCAGTGACCCTATAACCACTCTTATCTCTAGCTAATCATTCTTATTGATCAATAAGTGGGGGAAAGGAGAATGCAATTTATACTTTTCAGATTATTACTTTGTAGGTGCAAATCATATATTCATTTTGGCTTTGTTTCCTTAAATACACACACACAGCACGTTTCCAATTCTGCGAGTTTGCTGCTATGCATGTGCTTACAGACCTACTTACCACTCCTACTACTCAAGATTGCTTGCTCGTTGAATCTCTAATTTTCTCTAGTGTACACCAAAAACAAGTTAATTCCCAAGCCCAGCACCGGGTTAGCCCCCAGCACTTGTATCTGCGCACTCACCTCGAAACTTCTGCTGGGATGGGCTGCTAAAAGCTGGGGGCTAATGGCCTGTTTGTAGGTGCTTACTCCACACAAGGCGGATTATGGCCAAGAATCTAGGACGCTGGGACCGTAGCCGACAGGTCCTAGAACAGTGCCTGCCTATACCCTCTTAAAACAATAGCAACCAATGGTACCTGGGCAGCGGTTTATACAACCATATTACAAAGAGACACACTTTTTCCTGATACAGGTTGTTTTTCCAGCGACTTATCATCTCTAATAAAGGTAAGTGCCCTAATCTGATAATACCCATTAACTGCTGTCATACAGTGATATTTGCGCCAAATAAGGATGGATTTTGCCAATAGTGGCGGAAGATGCATCATATATATAAATATGCATTAAGCATATGGCTCTGAGTGGATATAGGATTTGTCAACACCAGTAACAGCTAGATTGAATTCAAATTAGTATGCCAAGTACCAGATGTACCAAGCCCATTTGCAGTCACACACCCTGTGTTTCGTAAAATCTCAGGGTTTTTCATTGCAAAAGGGCATTTTCTAATGTTCGCAAAAAGAACAATTGTGCGGCAGAATACTGAACAATATCAAGCACTCACTCCCAGTACAGAGAACTGGGATTAAATCCATTGTTTGTTTGCTCACAACTCCACCCCAGTTTGGACCAAGCCATATGAAAAATCAGGTTTGACCCTGCTCCTCGTGAGAACAATGCAGCCCGAACTGCCAAGCCAGGTCCTCCCTGGACCAGAAACAAGCATTCTAGGACCGGTTTAAGGGTATCACCCCATATCAGCCAGGATAGCCTTAATCCAGTGTCGTGGTGAGTACGGGGCCCACGTCTGGGCATCTCTGTCGCAGTTGAGGTAACAAATGTAAAAAGAACAATTGATAGACACAATGTTGAACAATGTCAAACACTCATCCCCAGTACAGAGATCTGGGCCTCAATCCATTTTTTGGGGTCACCATGCCACCACAGTTTTGACCCAGCCATATGCAAATCAGTCTTGAACCTGCTCTGTATCGGAACAGTCCAGCCCAAACTGCCAGGCCAGGTCCTCCTTGGACCAGAAACAAGCATCCTAGGACTGGTTTCAGGGTATCAACCCTCATCAGCTAGGATAGTCTGAGTCCAGTGGCATGGCGAGCACAGGACCCACATCTGGGCATCCCCGTCCCACTTGGGGTGACAAAGCAAAAAGAATAATTGATGGACAGAATGCTGAACAATGTCAAACACTCACCCCCAGTACAGAGATCTATTCAACATTTTGTTCAATGATATGTAAAACATATACCTCTTTAACACCACAGCTTTTATTCGTTTTCTCCAACGAGACCGACCTGACAGCCATCTTATTGCACGCAGATAACCAGTCACTCGGGAAGGATAATTTGGAATCTGAGAGCGCCTCCCTATTGTATAAACTCAGGGAAGCCATCGAGGTTGTGGCACCGGCTCGTAAGATCAGATTGGTAGACAAGGGTAGGGGGACACCTTGGTTCAACACCACACTCAGGGAATTAAAACAAGCACTTCGTCCGTGCGAGAGAGCATGGCGCAAATCCCATGAATCCAGTGCCCACTCCGCCTATGTACTGAAGTTTGCCGCATATAAGAAAGCAATCCAATTACGGAAGGGCGAATTTTATGAGGCTGCTATCGCACAGGCTGCTAACCCTCAGAAAGAGGTCTTTAGGATCCTAAACGAGTTAAGGAAGGTTAGGGTGCAAAAAGCTACCGTCAGTCAAAAGGACTGCCATGATTTTCAATCCCTTTTTCTGGGTAAGATAAAGGATCTGATGACAGAAATCCATCACACCCCGATCCTGCACTACTCAATTGAGCCCCCCTCCCCCAGGCTGACAAATTTATTGTCCACCTTGCCCTTACTCACCAAGGAGCTTCTGTCCATCTTAGTGGGACGTGTGAAGTCAGGCTCTCCAGCTGACCCATGTCTCCCTAAAATCTATAAGATGGCATGGCCGGGTATTGAGGACAAAGTGCTCAACCTCCTGAATCGCTCCTTGGAAACAGGGCTTGTTCCCTCCAACTTTAAGGAAGCCCGGGTGATCCCGCTCCTAAAGAAACCAGGTGCAGATCCTAGGAATTTAAAGAACTTCAGGACAATTTCCCAGCTAACCTTTTTGGCAAAAATTCTTGAACTGCATGTATTACACTCCCTTACCCGCCACCTAGAGTCTAACCATCTTCTTGAGTCCAATCAGGCTGGGTTCAGGGCCCACCACAGCACGGAATTGATTTTGCTTTCCGTGCTGGACGATTTGAGACTTAGGGCTGACAGAAAAGCGCTGTGTGCTCTGGTATTACTGGACCTATCCGCGGCGTTTGATACTGTTAATCAATGCCAATTACTATCACGGATTGGGGATTTAGGGATTCAGGGCACGGCTCTGGCCTGGTTGACCTCCTTCCTTAGAGACCGTTCCCAGCGAGCCCAACTAGCAGATCTGGTGTCCCACCCAGCCACGCTGGTATGCGGAGTGCCTCAGGGTTCCGCTTTATCGCCTCTGCTTTTCAATGCCTATCTGCAGCCACTGATTGCAGCACTGAACCAGATGGATTGCAGGGTCTATAACTATGCCGACGACATTTAAATTCTGATCCAGATTGACCATTCACCTAGGGCTTACCTTGCAAGAAATTCTCAAGTTTACCATCAACTGGATGTCGGCCAATTCGTTAAAAATAAACCCTGATAAAACAGAGGTTTTAGCGGTCACCACAGCTTCAAACCCCTGGAATGATCTGTTCTGGCCTTCAGAACTGGGGCCCTTTCCCCAAACTGCCGTGGCCATGTAAAGCCTCAGTATCAAAATTGATGCCTTGCTATCCATGACACAACAGGTGTCGGCTGTGGTCGGAACCACTGTTGGTCTAATGCATCAGCTTCGGAAACTGTCTCCACTGTTGTCCTTTGCCACCCTCAGTCTCATCCCTGATTCTGTCGCGTCCCGATTATGGTAACTCTCTATACTATGGCCTACCAAAAATTCTTCTGACTAGGCTCCATGTTGTAACAAACGACGCGGCTAGATTAATTTTCAAAAAACCCAGACATGCTCATGCCACGCCCTTACTGCAGGACCTACACTGGCTCCCGATCTTACAGAGAACTTAATTTAAAAGCCTCTGTATTGTGCACAAGACCATTCATGGCTTAGCCCCCAGCTACTTTAAGGACAGACTGACTAACTATACCTCGAGCAGGACTCTCCGGTCGGCTGATGCTTGTTACATGGTCTGCCCCCGGTTCAATCTTTCGTCCTTGGGTGGTAGAGCTTTCTCGACCACAATTCCTCAGGCTTGGAACAGCCTTCCTGTTAAACTACGTAAGGAAACGAATCTCCTTCTGTTCGAAGAGTTTGAAGACTGTGCTTTTCTTAGAGGCATGGGGGTCACTCTGAGCAGGTCACTTCCTTCTCAACTGGTGTTGGACGTCCGCTGATAGCGCTTAGAGACCCCTGGGTGATAATGCGCTTTATAAATTCATATTAACATAACATTAACATAACATAACATTAAAAGACTTTTTTAGAACCCTTTTTTTCAGAATGAGATGAATTGTGCTTAACAGAACGGCAACATTTCATGAAGTGACCCCTTCCCCCACTTTGATGACACACTATTTTCAATGCAGGACATCCACTGTTATCGGCCCACACCTGAAACATTTTCCTTTGAATCCATCTCCAAATTTAGTTACAGGCTTTGTCACAATAGCCTATACTAGCCTATACTACTTCTTCTACTGTGTCACTTTTGCATAGTTCCTTGATACATTTAAGCACTCTTTACACTGTGCCCAATACATCACCCCAAGGTGGATCATCTTTTAACCATAGCTCCTATCTAGTGTGGTCACTTTTGCAATAGAGGAGAAATTGGTCTCTGATGCTGTCTTCAACCAAAGCGCCAAATTTGCGGGTACACAACATTTTCATTTAACTCGTTACATATTCATCTACAGTTTCATCATCTTTCTGTGAATGTCTTCTAAAATGACATCTCTCCAATATTGTGCTTGTACGAGATGAAAAAATACCTAGCGGCCATGTATAAACCCTAATTAGCGAGTCGTAATTTACGCATTCCCAGGCGACCTCTTCCTCTTTGGGAATGCATGGGAAAATAATTTTTAAGGGCAGTCAGTGGTCCCAGGGACCACTGCCCGCCCTTAAAAAATGAAACGAAAACATTTTTTTTTTAAATGCATCCAATACATTTTTTTTTAAACCTGCTTTATTTAAAAGCATTCCCAGACATGGAGGTCTGCTGAGCCCAGCAGGCCACCATCCCTGGGAGGGCCAGCCATTCCCAATGGGGTTGCAAATTGTGATTGGTTATTTAATATTCAAGAGCTTTCCATTTTGCGACCCCATTCGGAATCGCTAACAGTGTCTCTGACACTGTTGTACATCTGCTTTTGCAACTCGCAAATTTCGACTCGCAATGTTTCGCAATTTGCGAGTCGGAAAAGCAAATAGTTGTACATCTGGCCCTAAATGTTTTTAAGTAAGTCCCAAAAATTATAGTTTTTTTCCTTATATTTTTGCCACAACTATACTGGCAATAGTGAAGACAAATCTATACTACTATTATAAAGTAAGAACTGGGAACCTTTGAGGCGGGTAAACTCGGGAACCACAGCGCCAATCCAAACACCCAATACATCATTGGAATTGGCAGGGTCTGCAGAGTGACATAGGCTATATATCCCCAAAAAATATACGTTGTTTAAAAAATATACCTTACAAAAAAAAGTAGTCCCTTGGAAGTAGCGCTGGCCGTGTGCGCTAACATGCTGACATCATCAGGAGCGCGAGGAGGATACTACCATTGCTGTTGTTTTGTGTTGTCCTCTGGGCGCTGGGCGCTGCTTGCTGACCCCCTTCGGCGCTTTACAATGGATGTACTCTCTGACTTTGGTCCCCTGACTGGATGGAAAGTTTTACGGTAGGCGTCCACTGTCATATTCGTGTTTCTGTTTACGCGCAACCCCCTTAAAAACGGCGTTTAAGTTCCTGCTCGGACGTGAAACTGAGCGTTTGGTGCCACGGCAAACAGCTCGCCAAATACATCGCCGATGGGAGGAATGCCGGGGTTATTATTTACGTCTTCCATGACAGCCCGTGGGCTGCAGTCAGGGCTCGGAGCATGATGTTCTGTTGCTCCCTTGAAAACATGTTTGCAAGAAAGAGCAACTTTCCAACCTTCTGAACAGAGGAAGTGCTAACGCAGAGCAAGGTGGAAAGTTATAGTTTGTCTCTGGAGTAGCGGTGACTTTGTGCGTCCGTAAATGCCGCTCTGTTGGTTGTGTCAGTACGGTATCATGGCAGGTGGGAGTAGATTACCATTTCTGTTTGTTTCCTGGCTTTGTTATAGTTGTGGTTTTGCATGTCCTAATGTAAAACGGGAACGGGAACTACAACCCCCATAATACAACTTTTAACAAAATGACCGAACTACTCACGTGCGCCATGTGAAAACATGGGCTCCATCTGCGTAATAATTTACAATTCGAGGTATTTTTCATTGTTTGGGACAGTTATGCTGTGCACATTGCTTTCTGTTGATGGTTCAAAGGCTGCCATCCAGAGGCGCAACTAGAGGCAAATTTCGGGGGGGGCTAAGAAAAAATTTCGGGGAGGAAAAGTAACGCGGCGTTCAGTTGGAGGAGCGCGGAAGACAGTGGCGGCAACAGTGGAGCTGTGGGGCTGAGACGGCCCCCGAGGAAGACGCGAGGTAAGCGACGCCCCTCGTGTAAAAAGGCTATTTTGACAGAGCTAAAAAACCTGACAGCAGAGACCATAAATAACTGACTACACATATTCGAGGGCAGTTTGTCGTCTGTAGTGCACGTTTATTAATACTCCAAGTCGCCGTCTGCTGCAGGCCAGAGTGGAGGATGCAGCCTGATTGGGGATTGGTAACTCCTAACGTGGTGTCAGAGAGAGTGAGGAACCAATAGTTGGCCTTCCGTTCGCACCTTCTATGAGCCGACAAGCACACAGTAGGTTGACGCGAGGTAAGGGAGTTCCTGATACCTGGAAGCCTCATTGCCCCCGGACAACGTCAGGACGGGCTGCTAGTACTCAAATAAGATGGTGGTTGCGCCTAAGTATTGCCAAGAGTCTTCACTATTATAGAGCCTCGGTGCACCTAACTTCATAAAATGTTTGCCGCTAGTATCAGGGCCTGTCCTCGCTTCTGTGCACCTGACCTCATAATGTGGCTGCCGCTGACTCTATTTTTTATTGTTGCCGTGTTGGGACAGAGTCCTATCCGCGTCGCCACCGTAATATGGTAAGAATAGGAGTATTCATCTGTTAAGTAGGATAAAACCAGTTTATGACTGACCCACCCACAGCTGAGAATCAACTGCTCAAATTCACACATAGTTCCAGCACATGGAACTTAGAACGTGTGAGCCATAGCCATAGAATGTGGATTAATATTTGCAAATGTGACCACATCAAATCAGCACTGAAAGCACTTGACTTGCTGTAGGAGAAAGCAAGACTCAAGCTCAAAGTCCTCTGCCCTGTCCACAAAGCCTTCAATGGCGAAAGGTCCAAAAAACCTTTACTCGCCAGCTCTCTACCATTCACCAACCATGATTCTTTGCTCTTTGACATTGCATCCTAGCAACCCAGATTCCTCAAACTGAATAAAACACCGTGGCAGTTGGGATTCCATGGCACTAGGCTGTCCAATGCCCGGACCCCAAACTCCGGAGATTAACAGCTGATAACTAACTCTTGAAACGTGTCTACTGTGATACAGCAGAAAGCGGTTTCTACTGAGGAATTTCGAAATAGTTTCTGCTGCACAGATTAGGTTCTAATAGCCTCACAAAGCTGATTTTCTTTGTTCTCATCCTCAGCGCTCTGAAGTATTTGAAAGGAGATGTGTTAGAAAGCAGACAGGAACAAATTGATGATATCCTGATAATTTACTATAAGCGGCACAGCAACAGATGAAGGCAGCCACTATGCAGGCAGGGACAGGCAACTGAACCTGATGCCTAGCAGCTACTGTGAGTTCTAAATGGAACTCTGAACATACAAAAAAATACAATTCCATTTGAAGATACAGAAATAAAATATACATGTGAATGAAGGATGTAACACATCTCCCTTCATTAAGAAAAAACAATGTAAGAATATAAATGCATAAGCACAAAAACAAACTGTGGAAATAAAGATGGTTATGAAACATAGTCAGCAAATTTCCTGGGAACACATTTTGGTCGGGAAAATGACTTAGGCCTAGATGCAATAGATTCCATAGTTTTCTGTTGTGAATCAGGAAGCTTGGTATTATGAACATCTGGGGCTAGATGTAGGTAAATCTAATTTACCGATTCATAAATACCGAATTTTACCGATTCGGTGTTTATGAATCGGTAAATTAGAAGGAGGCAGATGTAGGTAATTTTTTTAACACAATTACCGAATCTGTAAGATTTGGTATTTACCGATTCTGTAAATACCGAATCGGTATTTCCCATAGATTCCTATGGGCCTTGAAGCCCATAGGAATCAATGGGAAATACCGATTTGACACCCTCTAGCACCCAAGTACAGGCTTGTGTGACATGTGGCACACATACATGCCCTAAGGGCATGTCTGTGTGTCACATGGCACAGGTGTGCATGCACGGATGTGCATGCACACCTGAATTCGGTATTTTACCACACAATAGGATTGTGTGGTAAAATACTGACTCTTAAGGGCCTGTGGCACTCTTAGGAGTGCCAGCTACATATGGATTTACCGATTCGGTAAATATACCGATTCGGTATTTTACAGAATCTGTATATTTACCGAATCGGTAAAATTACTGAATAGGCCCCCTACATCTCAAAAGTCAAATACCGGTCGGTAACGGCCGAAATCGGCCGTTATCGACCGGTATTAGGGCTCCCACATCTGGCCCCAGGACATTTAGCAACCCGTTTGATGTTCCACAACTTACCATCTTGAGTGATAACAGTGTTACTAAAAACTTTAACCAGTTTCATAGGTTTACCAAATCTATCTGAACATTTGGTTAGGAAACCTGGCCTTCGAATCCTAACCCAATTACCCACAGACAAATCAGAAGCTTTGGTATTCCATTTATTATCATACCACTCTTTTGTTTTAGCTTGTTTAAATTCAACTTTATGGGAAACATCCTTAACAAGATCCTTTGAAAAGGAATTATTTGAACATTTGTCCCTGAACCACCAAGAACAAATATTAGACGCAGGATCTCGCCCTTTAAGGAGACGAAAGGGACTAACCAAAGCTTTTCTCGCAATAGATTTTTCCAGTTTCACCCCGATTTGACCACATCGGATACAAACCCTTTCAAAATCCTGTTGAAACGCTCTACTAAACCATTTTCATGGGGTTCATAGACAGAAACAGTATGATGTACAATGTTTTGTCGTTTAAGGAAATCCTCCATTTCTAATGAGGTCAACTGAACACCATTGTCAGTGACAAGTGTCGAAGTACAACCTTCTCTTGAAAAGACTTCTTTAAAGAACTCAATAACCTTATTGGTAGAAGCAGAAGAAACAAACTTGACCTCAGACCATTTAGAGTGGTAAGCGATAAGAACAAATACATAACGAGAATCATTGGGAAGACACATAAATGGCCCTGAGATATCAAATGCTATTTTTTTCCAAGGATCAGTAGGCCAGGGTGTACTCTTCAACGGAGGAACATTCACTTTTAACATTTTCTCACTACCCATACAAACCTCACACTCTCTTACTTTTCGATCAACCATCCGATCTAAACCTGGCCACCAAAAAAAATTCCTTATTAAGCTTTTCATTGCAGACATTCCCGGATGTGTCTTATGAGCAAGTTCCAAAATGACATTTTGCATAGCAAATGGAGGTACACATTTTCCAGATTTGAAAATTAAATTACTTTCTAATTCCAATTCATTATAAACCTTGAACATAGGCATAAAGTTTTCTGTTAAATTCTTCTTGTCAGGCCAACCCTCCAAAATATATTTTTTTATGGTCTGCAAAGAAAGATCTTGATTATCTGCAAGAGTCCAAGACTCTTCAGAAATATCCTCAAGCGTACTCAATAAAACATCTTGTAAACAAGTGACTACATCAGTATCATCAGAAATGTTGTTGACAGAGGTTTGACAAGGAAGGCGAGACATGAAGTCAGCAACCACATTTTCTTTTTCTGGGACAAATTCAGGCGTGAAACAATACTCATGTAATCTAGACGTCAGTCTAGCAATACGTGC
Source organism: Lissotriton vulgaris (assembly GCF_964263255.1). Taxonomy (NCBI): domain Eukaryota; kingdom Metazoa; phylum Chordata; class Amphibia; order Caudata; family Salamandridae; genus Lissotriton; species Lissotriton vulgaris. Next base: position 96,294 of record NW_028253701.1, read on the forward strand.
AGTCGAAATCCAACCTCCTCCTGGAGAAAGAATGTTAAATAACAGTTTGTGATCCGTTCTCAAAACAAATTTACTTCCCCAAATGTAGTTTCTGAAATGTTCAATCGCCCAGACACAGGCCAACAGTTCTTTTTCTATAACAGCATATCTGCGTTCGCTTTCATTTAAAGTTTGTGATGCGAAGCACACATTCTATTCTTCTTTACCAGATGTCTGAGATAAAACTGAACCAATGCCATACATGCTTGCATCAACAGTAATGATACATGTCTTATTTAAACAGAAAGGCTTAAGTGTGGGAGCATGTAAAATCTCTGATTTAATATGTTCAAAGGCAGACTGTTGTTCTTTTCCCCATTCAAATGAATTTCCATGTCTGAGAAGCTTCCTAATAGGTTCCATTTTGGCTGCAAATTGTTAACAAATTTACTATAATACTCGCACATACCTGTGAATGAAAGTAACTGTTCTTTATTACAGGGAGGGGGGCATCGCTAATACCTTCTACATTAGACTTCTTTGGAACCACCCCATCACCGGATAATGTGTGACCAAGGTATTCAACGGAGTCTCGAAACAATTTACACTTATTTGACTTTAAAGTCAAACCACTTTTCCTCAACTTCTCACAAACACAGCACAAATGTAATAAATGTTCCTCAGTGGTACCTGAATAAATCAGAATGTCATCCTGAAAACACTTGACGAATTGGTCAGCATCTCCAAAAATATTAAACATAACCCTCTGAAAAACAGAGGCCGCCCAAGCTAAACCAAACAGCATTCTTGTATATTGATACAGGCCTTGAGGAGTGATAAATGCCGTGAAACATTTAGAATCATCAGTCAGGGGAATCTGGTGATAGGCAGATCTAAGATCGTGGGTGGAAAAAACTTTAGCTCCTTCCAACATAGCGAGACCACTTCATTTATGTTGGGAAGAGGGTGACAGTCCACAATGATGGCATAATTTAAAGCCCTGAGATCGACACACATCCTCAAACTTTTATCTGGTTTCCTCACCAAAACAATGGGAGAAACCCACTCGGCAGAATCTGTGGGTTCAATGATCCCCTCTAAAACTAACTCATACAGATTATTTTTAAGTTCTTCTCTAACATTAATCGGTACCCCCCTTAACTTCTGTTTGACGGGAGAAACTACCAATTTGAGTTTTATTTTATGGGAAAAATTCTGGATCATGCCCAACTTAAAAACATCTCTGATAATATCAGTATTCTTTTCAGATATAATGGAAGAAATATTTTCAAAAACAACTGTTTCATCTAACAAAACTGGATCTTTTGCACGAGGATTAAGTATAATCCCAAATTTCCACTGGTCTTTCCAACCTATGACATTTACACCTTTAACAGCTACATATAGTTTGACTTTAACACACCTGGATCTGAAAGTAAGGTCAACCGGAAAAAATCCTAACATATCTATTTTTTAACCATTGAAACTCAGAGGACATAGATCAGATGGTAAAATATCAATCAAATCCAGAACAGATCCTAGACGCTCATCAAAATAATCTTCTTTAGAAATTATCGTCAAAGGCGAACCCGAATCCACCATGAGATCGATTCTAAGTCCCAATACAAACATCTCACATATGTTTTTTTTTATGGAATCATCTTCAACAGAGTCATTGAGACTAAAATACCTTCACTAAGGAAAACAACAAATCCTTTCTTTTCCTCATTACACGCAGTTCCACTAACACAAGTGCATTTGCATACCTTGGGTGTCTCTTCAGTAACATAAGCTATTTTGCTTCTTGGATTTTGAACACATTTCCTGACATCTCTACAAACTATTGAAAAATGTCCCAATCTTCCACACTTCCTGCACTCTTTGTTTATTGCAGGACATCCAGCATACGAAGCCACATGTCCCTTACTTCCACATTTAAAACATGTAATAGATTTGTCAAATTTTTTAAATTGCCCCGAATTATTGAACCTAGAATAACTCTGAGAAAAATTTGAATTATCAGCGACTTGACCATCTGTATGTTTAACCAAACAGACTTCATCAACTGAGTCAGATTTATGCTCATTGTGTTTCTTAACAGTTAGCATCCATTTCTCAGATTGCGCTAAAGATTTAGCTATGGCGATGGCTTCCGTCAATTTTGGATCCCCCAACTCCCACAAACGTTCCTGCGTTTTTTTATTTTTAACATGAACAATGATTTGGTCTCTCAACATTTCATCACACATACTACCAAAATTGAAATGTATAAATAAGGACCTTAAAGCAGTAATAAAATCATCAAATGATTCCATGTCATGTTGTGCACGTGTATAAAACTTATACCTGTTTGAAGCAGTATTGGTTTGAATCTCTTCTCTATTCTAAGTAACGCTTCTTTATAAACATTGGAACCTTCACCTTCACCTTCCGCAGGTGGAATAGGTGGGAAAGCCCTAAATACCATCTGTCCCTCTGACCCCAAACAATGTAACAGGATACTTTTTATTCCTCTCGGCACCCATACGTTCACAGTCAATAGCCTTCATGTAATTGAAGAATTCCTCCTTCCATCGTGTCCATGGAATTGGCGGGTCCCCTTTATTTTGTAAGAATTTTTCTGGTGGGTCAAATTTCATTTCTCAAATGCGACAATAAACTTATAATAAGCAAAATACTAAAAGGAAGGCTGATGTTCAACTTAAAGTCATAAACCAATATAATGTGGTCTTCCAATATCCAAGTGTCTCCCTATAGCCACTTCCTGTATGATAATGTGGCTTGTTTTCCTTGCTGTAGTGTCTACTAAAAAAAATATTTGAAAATCCTTCCCAAAATGGATGTTGCAAAGTGGAGTAAAAAAAACTATTCCAAATTAAAATCTTGTTCCTCAAAACAAAATCAGAATGACACTTACTTCAAGTATTGCACCGTTACTTAAAATAAAATAAAAGTTGCCTCTATCTTGCAAATTTCTGCTTAAAGTCTTTCTTTTATACTCCAGTAAATAAATGCTTCCGATCGGTGACTGTAACCATGGAAACCGGAACAACAAATCCAAGATGGCCGTCACGTTACGTTGCAACGTGATGATGTGGAGGTTGAGGAAATCTCACGTAGTTCAGAACTTGCCTCGCTCCGACGTCACATACCCAGGAAGTCTGTGCTCGCTCTGACTTCTTGCAGTGAGGTCACACTGGAACTGCAGAAATGCGCTCGCGGCTTATCTAGTTCCAACTACCGGTGAGAATAACTTGAAGGTAAACATTATCCAATTTCACTTAAACGCTTTTAAATTTACCATTCACTGCTGGTAGGAGTTAATTTTACGGGAGCTTCGGTCCACGGATTCTTCAATGCTCCTGGAAACAATGGTGCAGCCCGTTTTTTTTCTTGCTATGGTCCAGCAAAGTAGAAATATATATATTTTTTTAAACTTCACACCTGTGCCGCTTAGCTGGTTCTTCCCACCCTCGTCACCAAATTTTGTTAGAAAGCAGACAGGAACAAATTGATGATATCCAGATAATTTATTATAAGCGGCACAGCAACAGATGAAGGCAGCCACTATGCAGGCAGGGACAGGCAACTGAACCTGATGCCTAGCAGCTACTGTGAGTTCTAAATGGAACTATGAACATACAAAGAAATACAATTCCATTTAAAGATACAGAAATAAAATATACATGTGAATGAAGGATGTAACAAGATGATTAGCATTATATAATATTTCTAATTTCTAAAATGTATAACTTACTAAATAAATGCTCAGTAAAAGTCAGATAACACGTTAGCAGGCCTACAGCATGAACGCATTAGGATAAGGATACATCTAAAAGGTGACTCGTATTAAGTTAACAATGTATGGGCAAGCTAGTAGAAGGAGGTAAAACGTTTTCAAAAGCTGCTAAACCAAAACTTTGCACACTGATAGTAAGCCATAAGGTATGTTAACAGAAATTGGTACAGCGCTGCAACGCCATTAGCATGGCCTTGCGTCACTGACTGATACATTAATGCTGTGGTCTGGAGAATTCCACTACAGAAAGGGGTCTGTCTTCTGCTTGATAAGTAGTGTGGATGTATGTGCTTAATGGTTTGTGAGTATTTGTGATTCAGTGTAGTTTACTGAGTGTGACTAGAGATATTTACCAATTTGGTTCCTACCATCCGAATGATGTGCATCATAAATGGCATGTCCTGGTGCCCTCACAGTTCCCTTTATGAACAAGCATTGGTATGGCCATATGTCTTGCCTTTGGGACCTTATAAGTGTTTAGCTATGCAACAGTTCATGTTGTTGTACCAAAGATATTGTGCTGGATAACTAAACACGCATAAGGTCTCAAAGGCGAGACCTATTGCTTATGCCAATGCTTGTTTTAATGTTGTGTATACCTTGTGTTTACATCCAGTGCCTCTTACGGCTGTGTCTCACATTCGAAAGAGCTGTAAAAATCAGGTACCCATTCTAGTTTACCAGTCTCTGAAGAATGGCAAGTTCTTCACACTATCACTCAACCCTGTAACTTTCAGGTTACACACACATCTCTGAACATCGTGCAATGACATTCAGCTCTACTTCTACTGGCTAGTGTGTGTCTGCGAAGTGCAATGATCTCACTTTATTTACCTTAGCAGGATGAAAGAGAAAATACTCCCTGCCCACATTTGAGTCAGTGCTAATGAGACTTCACGAGCATCTCTGTTGCAGGCGTATTAAGTTGGGATTTATAGGTGAAACAGCTGAAGACATACTACTAGCGTTTTATAATTGTTTAAAGAACAAGCCCAACTCTTAAGATTGAAAAGCTATTTGCAACATTTATCAACCCATCCCAATTGTTTTACACTTCTCAATACTTTTTGATGCTTTTGAAAATGAAAGGTATGTTCGTACAGGTCAAAGAGCAACCCCATGAGTGCACACGCATACACATTCTCGGTTTACGTCCCCTGCTGGAATACAACCAATGTTTTGGTTCGCGTCCATGTGTGGGCCACTCACGCAGAGCCTGGGTTCACGTCCATAGATGGCACACACTCAGCGATTCACTTCATATTCATGGACGCACACACATGAGGAGCCTAGGCACATGTCTATATGAAGCGCACTCACGCACAACCTGTGTTCATGCCTCTGGGAGGCATATACAAGCGGGGCCTTGGTTGTGCACGCTCATCGAGCCTCGGACCCTGTTTACTGTGCGTTGGTCACAAAATAAGCACGCTCGCCTGTACATTTGGTTAATAATGGCGCATAAACAACAAATTGCAAGTTTTGAGTCACCCCGCAATTTCCTATGTTCATAATGTGTGTTTTTTGTTATTTTTTTTTACAAAATGGTAATCTGCATCTTTGAAAAACGATTGTCACTTCTCACGTTAACTGCATGGACTCTCTCTGGGCCTATGTGGCAGCGCTCTGGTGCCCCAGACACCATGAAACACACCAGGCAGAGGCATGGGTGTAAGTGTTGCAGCCCTGAGTGGTTCTTCGTTCGGAGGCGCAGGTCGCGTGATAAAGGAGTCTGTATGACCGAGTCGCGATGTCTCCAAACATCAGTAAGTGAAGCGCGTAAAGGTCACTAGCGTTACAAAGCACCGTCCCACGTGCATGTTTTTGGGGAAGGAAACTATAAGGAGCCTCGCATAGTATATTTGAGAAACGTAACCTCACAAATATCGTCGAGCAGAGGGGCCTAGACAATCCAGTACCTGTAAACGCCTTTGTTAAAGGCCACTTGGGCTGATGTTACTCCAATTAAATACCCTTACAATGGGGAGCCCCAGCCCTCCCTTCTAAGGTGATAAGAACAGTCCTTTTGGCAACTCTAGGTGTTTTCCTACCCAGATAACATTTTAGACCATCTTTTACATATGGAGTGGGATCGGGCGTAGGCAAGGCTTGAAAGAACAAGCATTGGCCTCACGGCCGGGCCGCAAAGAAATCATTTTAAAAAAACGAATTGTGCGCACCCGACGAAAAATATGCTGTGCGTGTCGCGCTTGTGCTTGTGCACGCGATAGTGAGCTGGTCGCCGGGAAAGTAGCAGTTTCCCAAGCAGCCTACTAAATGTCTCGGACAGATCAGCGCATGCACTGGATCAGGCCGAGACCTAAAAAGGAAGACACATTGAGTATTGTTGGTCAGGAGGATGCTGGTAATGAGAAGAGAAACAGCTGAGGGGTTGAAAGGAGGGTGTTAAGGAACCGTCACCATGAAACATTGTGGCTCTTTCTCATGCTCAATGTTTGGGTAGTTCCCATAGCAACTGAGACAGCTAAAAAAAAAGGAGAAGAAGCACCTTAACCTACACAAACAAATACGTTCCTGTGAGTTTCCTTGGAATATTCAGCATTGTTTAGGAGGAAGCTTCATGGGTGAACTTTTGGCAGAATGTGTTTGGAGTAGCCGGACAGCTGCCAGGCATACTTCTCTCAAATGTAAATTCCTGGAGAATGCCAATGAAGTCACCGTAGCCCCAGAACTGCCTTCTTGGAAACTTGGTGGGGTTGGGGCCCTATGCAAATTGTAGCAAGTGTCAACACAGGAGATTATCGATTTTGCAAAAGTGGTTATAACAGCTGTTCGGCTGTCATATCTGTCTCCAACAGGATAAAAAGTTGATCAGCAGAACACAGATTCAAGCAAAGCGTTGTAGTTTCTTCTCAGCTATGGTTTCATGTAGATGTGGAAAGAAGTTGGGGAGGTGGAGGGGATGTTTGTAAAAGGATACATTTTCAGGAACTTTTCTAGATGGAAAACAATGAATAGTGCAGAAGAGCATTTAGCGTTCCCCTCACTTTTGCATCTATATGATGTTACGGCTATCAAATTCGCATATCTGCTCGAGAGAGAGTGGCGAATTGCACATTGTTGAAGTGTCAGAATACTCCCTCCCTAGCTTAATCAGTAACCCCAACAAAGTATCTGACACATAAGGTCTTAATTTTTGAGTGTGTCAGGTACATTGTTGAGTTTAGTGTTATGACCACCAAAAAAGAACTGTTTAATGAGAGGAGCCTCATGTCAAATGAGACCTGCAGCACAAAAGGTTTATGTATCGGTTTGGCTAGGGTGACAGTGAAGTTACTTTATGTTGCTTGAGCAAAGAAAACAAATACAACGGACCCTTCAGACCTTTTTCGAGGGCCTTGTTGGCTGTGAAGAAGAACTCCTGAGCATCCGGAACAGAGTGGTTTCTCATACAGAAGAGACCCATGGTGTTGTTTATGTGCATCAACAGCATTCTGGATCTCTGCACTGGAAGGATGACCATCTAACCCAGAAAGACTGTCTTTAACCTCAACATAATAATTTAGGTGATAAATTTAGTCTGCCCAACAAGGCACTGATGGAAAGTTCACCACAGTGATCCCCAAGCACACTCTGAAAATTTGCTGCACGTAGTAGATAGAACAGGCAGAAAGGGTATCTCACCAAAATGCTAGAAATATAAATGTGTGCCAAATACGGGACGTTTAGGATACAAGAGCTGAAAGAGGGTTATACGGTTCGTCTAGGGATTGGTCCCAACATTGTGACAACTTAAATGCAGGAAGGACAAAGGGATCTTGAGGAACTTGCCAGAGTGGAGTCCAGCATTACAATCATTAACTTGAATCTCTTGAAAAGGATTAAAGATGTTTAGTGGTAGTGCACCGGGAAGCCAATATCGCATAAAGGACCTTAACGTCAGAGTGAGACCAGACCCAGACATCTTGCTTGACACAACTCTGATAATACAGTCATCTAAGTTCAGATACAAGCAGACCTTCTGAATGAGCAGAAATGCAGCCACTGGGCCAGTATCTTGGTTAGCATCCAATGGGTGTAATGAAACAAAACAACAGTGTTCTATACAGATACAGTTGGTATCCCAGCGTCTAGCCTTGAAATTCAAGGGGCTAAGGGGCCAGATGCAGGAAGCCTAATACTGGTCGGTAACGGCCGAAATTAACGAATTTTGGCCGTTACTTAACGGTAATAGGCTTTTCAGATGTAGGGGCCTAATTTAAGGATTCGGTAATTTACCGAATCGGTAATTTAAGGAATCGGTAAATTACCGAATTCTTAAATACCGATTCGGTAAATTACCAAATCCTTAATGTAGGAAGCACTCAAGTGAGTGCTTTTCACTTGTAAGGATTCGTTATTTACCACCAACTACAAGTTGGTGGTAAATATCGAAAACCCTAAGAAAAGCAATTTTGTGCTTTTTTTCCACCGTGCCATGTGGCAGACATACATGCCCTTAGGGCATGTATGTGTGCCACATGTGCACCCATGCACTATACAGGGTTGCAACAGGGTGTCAATGTGACACCCTGCCACCCTTGTATGTCTACCTTCTTTTACCGATTCGGTATTTACCAAATCAGTAATTCTTATTCATTCCTATGGGCCTCCAGGCCCATAGGAATGAACAGGGAATACCGAATCGGTAAATCCCGAATCGGTATTTACCGAATTTTACCGATTCGGTAAAATTTACAGAACCATTAGCTACATATCATTTACCGATTCTAAAATACCGAATCGGTAAAATTCGGTATTTTAGAATCGGTAAATGATATTTACCTACATCTGGCCCATAATGTATTAAGCTATTTTGTTTTCACAAACGGGCCGATTCACAGAATATGCCCTTTTGCAAACTCAAAATAGTATTCTTACATGTATCAAAATCCATTTTGTGATTCAGTAACCTGTTACCGACTTGCAACATTGGTTTGCGAATTGCTATTAGGAAGGGGCGTGCTTAGGGTGTCCCTTCCTAATGCAGTATCGCATCAGTATGTAGGTGTGTTTTGTGACCGAAATACGGTTGCAAAACATTTGCATTTCGGTGGTAACCCATTCAAAAATGGGATGGGATCCCCAAGGGGGACCCCTTCCCCTTTGTGAACGTTTGTTACAGCATTTTTTAAAACCTTAAAAAATGAAAATAACACTTAATTTTTGTTTCTGAAACACATCCCGTTTTCCTTTAAGGAAAACAGGCTGCATTTTAGAAAAAAGATTGCTTTATTTAAAAGCAATCACGGACATGGTGGCCTGCTGACTCCAGCAGACCACCATGCCTCTGAATTTAGAGATTCCTAAGGGTTTGGAAATTGCGATCTACCTCATTAATGTTAATGAGGTAGGTCAATTTGCGACCCCTAGGGATCACAATATGAAACTCTTTGAGTTTCATACATTGTAAATTGCCATTACCTAATTGCGATTCTTAGATATTCTCAATTAGGTATTCACAATATACAATTTTAATGCATGTAGCCCTGTATTTCTATTTTGAAAAGCGTTATCTATCCAGGGTCATATTGGTCCTCTATCTTATTTGTAGCTGAATCTGCTCTTAAAAGTTACTAAGAGGGTTGAGCCATGCTTCTAGCATTAAGGATTAAAGTAGACTGTTCCACAGTGCTGCTGCTACAACCGGGAAGGCTCTTCGTCCAACTATGTACTGCTCGGTTTTAGGGACATGGAATAAGAAATGTACAGCGGATCTCAGGATACAAGTAGAACAATACCATTTAAAACTTTCCAACAACGACATGTGTCTCGAGTTATAGATGATTTTTTTTATGGGACAAATAGGTTTGAACATAATTTACTGCTGGATCTGCAGCTAATCAAGTGAGGGCAACACAAACCATATGGGATCGTATCTAGATAGACGAAGTACCGATTTAACAGCCGCATTATGGGTCAACTGCATATCTATGCAGTGCTGCTTTCAGTGGGTCCAAATACATTTGTTGTAGTAATCGACATGGGAAGGTAAAAAGGAGTTCAAAATTATGATTTTATGCGGAAAAGGTAAATAGTGAGGAATTCTTTTTAGCGCTCGAGACTGAAAAATAGGAACTTGTAACTGAACTAGTTTGAGAATTCATATTCAGTTTTGAATCAATTTTAATGGCAAGCTTTTTCTTGCAAGTAAGTGGTGCGGAAAGTCAGCCAAAAAGTGATTAAAAGTACTTGTGCCATAATGGTTTGTTGACCAGTGGTAGTAATAGCTCTGCCTTACTGCCATTTAAAAGTAGCTAACTGCCGACCATGAAATTGTATATTGCTGAGGAGGAATTGTGAAAGTCGGTATTGGATAAGTCAAGATCGCTGGTGTCTTTTAGAACAATCTGCAAGTCATCACCATTCACAAAAATATGTAGCCTAAAGACTTTAACTTATGGTTTCCACTTGCCAGCATGTGGTTGCTTTGGCCTCCGTCATTCCTACGGTCATAATGACATGAAGCTGCATATAGGCATTATCCCTGAGCGCTAATATCAATTGTCTAATTTTTTTCCACGCCTTGAGAGACAGAGCATGGCTCACAAGATTGATTTTACACTGGCAGTGTGCAAAAAAGTAACTTGGGACATTATTAGGAGGACGGAAGGCAGTGATGAAGCTGCAGTTAGGTAGCTTATCCACCAGAAAGAATATTCCCAAAGGTAAGTAACTGAGCCTTCTGATGTATACTTTTAACCACAAATTCCTCAAGTACCAAAGCAATGCCCCCTCCGTGGTGGGTCTGAGGAGTGGACTTAGAGTAGGAAGACCTGCAGTACTACGAAGGCAAAAGGACCCTCTCCGAGGACTTGAGAATCAATGCTGTAGTGCGAGACCCCCAAATGGCTACCTGGCAAACGACCCAAACAGAAACACCTCGAGGTAGGACTGGGGCTGCACCTTTCGCCCTGGTGGAATGAGCCATGAAGCACTCAAGAGGGTGCTTTTTCACCAAAGCATATGTGAAAGTTAACAGATATGCCCACAAATAAAGTAAATAGACAACACTTGCTGATGCAGAGGACAATCCTCCTTTTTAAGAGCCATTTCTGTACCTCTTTTCATGTCTTTGCATCAGTGAACCCAACAAACAATTGGTTGGCAAAACAGTATGCCTGAGTCCTATCAATGTAGAAATTAAGAGCAAACCTTAAAAGATAAACTCTAGAGTACTGTTTTCACAGGTGGAAATAAATCTACTAAGGGTGCAGTCCATTGTGCGACAATGCCATGTGTCTCCTCTGGGTACACACACCACTCGTGGTCAGCAGGATGGAATCTGCTGAGCTTGCCTACTCTGTCATTGAGGGATCCTGCTAGAAAATTTACCCTCAAGGAGATCCTGTGAAGTGCCAGTTCGTGCCACAACTTCAGTACCTCCAGACAGAGGGCAATGACCCCATGCGCCCCTGATTCTTCCAGGACCATATGTTAGTCCTGTTGCCCTTTATCACATGTACCAACCTGCTCTTGATAGAAAGCAGAAAGCTTTGAGCGCTAGTCAGATGTCAAGCAGCACCAGGAGATCTATGTGGTGGCACTACTACACCGGAGACCAGATGTCTCTGATCTCTACATTGTCCAGATGACTTCTTCAACTGAGAGACAATTTATCTTTTACCCCAGTGACTTCTGTATGGCGTAAGGAAATAGTTTGCTGCAGATGAGACTGGCATCTGTCATTACACCTAGATTTACTGAGAGGCCTCGTCAGAGACATTGAGCTTGTCAGATACACTTTCCCAGTTTTGGACCTAATGCAGATTCAGTTTCCATTGAAAGGCTGTATGGGCCATTGATTGTGGTACCAGAAGGATAAAAAATGCTAACACAGCAGTTCTTAATCTTTTTTCACTTCTGTGGATCTCCACTGATCCTGAGCTCCCTATTGAGTCATTATTGGAAGCCAGGGACCCCTGGCCTATGCAATTTCTATGATTTGAACCTCAAAACGATACACACAATGACAGAAACAAGTATATACTGAACAAATGCTCAAATATTGAAATATTTTATTTAATTCACAATCAGATATAGAAATATTTTCCAATGTTCAATTTTGCTCCTTTATTTGCATATAAATAATTCAATAAATCAATCAAAAGTTATTTATTTTGGCTCCATTGAACCATAAAAGATACAAGGTAAAAATATTCTCTTAGTGCAGACATTTTAAGTTCACATACATAACATTATCTTAAAATACAATTGCATCATAAAAGGATTTAAAAAACAGCCTTCTATGTACCAAATACTTAAAAACATGGAACACTGGGCTTTCATATTCGATTCCCAATCAACTACAGTAGTGTTTGATAGACAGATCAGAAGAATAATTCCATGAAATTTACCTCATGTCTTGGAAGGAAAATATATTATCAAATAAGATAAAAACTTTTCCAAGTCTAGGCATATTTGTCCTGTATATTCTTAGCGCTGTATGGCGCTAAATAATACCAAACCAACAACAAAGGGGGATACTCCAACAAGAACGCTGCTATGAATGGGGTTTACAAAAAAAAAAAAAACATGATCATTCTCAATTTATCAATAACCCATAGGGCAGGTATTACGGATAATTTCTTTTTTATTCCAGGAGGAGATAAAACCAGCCAATTGCAGAATCCCCTAATGGAATTTAATGTAAAGTGCTCGTGCGACAGGATTGGTTAAAAGGCCCATAAAGGGCTCAAATTCACTTAGTACTTTTGAACCTCACATATGAGTTTACCAAAATACCCTAGGTAGGCATATAAATAATTAATTTTATTGTATTAATTTTAATATAATTTTATTTTGTAGAACAAGTCATTGACCCCTGGAGTAGGCCTCATGGACTCGCAGGGCTCCTCGGACCAGAGGTTAAGAACCACTGTGCTAACAGTCCTAAGAGCCTTACAATGCCAAGGCTGGGATGGTAGCCCAAGCCCAAAACATCATCCGGATCATAGCCTGAATTTCTTGGATTTGTTGCTGAGGTAGAAATGCCTTTAATGTGACTGAGTCCAAGATGGCTCCGATAAAGGGCAGGCTCTGTGAAGGTTGAAGATGAGTCTCAATGGAAAATCCCTGGTTGGACAACAATATCATCATTTTCTGTGGGTGGTCTGAGACTAGGCGAGATTTTCCCACCTTGAACTGCTAGTCACTAAATATGGGAATACAAATGTCGACAACAAGCAAAGATAGACTCCAATAACTGACAAGACCTTCTTAAAGAGTCCAGGGTCTGATGTAAGCTGGAAGATAGTATTGTAAACTGAAAGTGATCTCATCCCACCACAAAGTGGAGACACTCCCTGTGGGGCTGCAGGTCTGGCACATGAAAGTAAGCATGTTGCCCTTCCATAGGTAGCATCCGGTCTTCATAGTTCAAATCCAGCTGAACCTGTGCAATGGGCATCTTTTTGAATTTCCTCTTTTTTAGGCACAAATCAAAAACTTTGAGGCCTAAGATCGGCCTCAAGTCTCTCTCCTTCATGGGAATCAGGAAGTAAGGCAAGGAACAGCCCATTCCCCAATATGCCTCGGTCACAAGCTAGCAAGCAACATCAATGCTTCTTTAAAAAGGATACTGATGTGATCCACTGATGTCTGGATGTATATATCGGGATGCGAGGACGGGTTTCCAGCAAAGGAAGGGCATGACCAACTTGGACAATCTCAAGGATTCATTGGTCAAAATGTCACATGGCTGGGTTAGGCCCAGGGAGAAAAGCCACCATCTTACATACACACGTTTCCTAAGTTGCCTTCTTTTCTACACATTGACTTTTGACACACATTTGCTGTGAAAGATATGGTTCTTAGAAACCACATTTGCTTACATTTTCACTTCATCAAAACAATATCACAACACCTTGAACATTTAGTACAAGAGATAAAGTTCACGGCACTAATGTTGTTTGTTGATCGCCCGCTAGGCAACATAGCTGTCATAAGAGGATAAACAATTACAGCCTGGCTGAGGTCTCGGCACAGTGGCATGGATCTGTTTTATTATATAACCAAGCGCACTTCCGTAATTCAGGCAGAGGAGCACTTTGTTATCACTGCGTGGTCGCTGTTGTCGGAGTCTCAGCCCAGCTGATTCCTGTTCACCCTCCATCAGAAGGGATGCCCAACTTGTGACCAAGACGGTGGCCCTGCATCCACTAAGCCCTCAGGCAATGGGGAGTTAGATCACCGAGTAGAGGATTCTTGGCAGATCACATGCCCTAGGGAACTGGGTTAGGGAACACATAGTAGGAGTACACTACACACTGTACTTATACGCCAGCATATACATACTGCTTTTGCACAATGGTGGAATTTTTCTTCCTTTTCACTGTCCATATATTGCTAATCACCTTCATTTGTGCCCGTCTATTAACTACTGCAGTGCATATATTTTACACAAGAATCACAATGTTCAATAAATATTCAATCGCTGCTTAGTGTATTTCCTGTATGTCAACATGGGTATGCACGAGTAACTGAGCGAAAAGGTTCTAGATCAGTTACCACAATTTCTGAGGTTTCCCAATCCGTCTGTTACCCGTTTCAGGTTTAGGGGTACTTAGGGTGGCACTGTGATCTGGCAGGTCTTTAGGCCAATATCCTGAGGGGGTGCATAGAATCAGTCTGGTGCCATCCCAATATTATGTTGTCTAACAAATGCACAGTTTCTACTGAGGAAGTAGAAGGCGTATGACACAAAGAAATTGAATGGCAGTAGGGTAGACAATGAGGTATTCAGCCCCCTACTGGACCCAGGAGTGTGTTTAAGGGCAAATTAAAGCAGGTTGACAGTTCTATCTAGAGATGAAGAGGATTGATCCTACAGCTTTCTAGACCTTTGGCACTGGCTCTACTTCTCAAAACGGTTGCACTGGTTACTAGATGGCAAGAGGCAGAAGCTGCTGGCAGAAGGCAAGGCCTCTAGAGTAGGACCAGAACTTCATGTGATGCCGTGGAATTGTTGGGTTAGGGATGGTAACAGTGAGTAAGCTTTGCACAGCAGTTTAGAAATGTTCCTGAGCTTTTTCTACAAAAAGCCTAGATCCATCAAAGGACATACCCATCGAAGAGGCCTGGAAGTCTTCATATAAAGATGCATGAGCCTCTGAGTCCACGGTGCCCACACAAACATTTTAAATGTCTGTAACTGTGTTTAGCCCACCTTGGACTCTAGTGTGAAGACATTATGTGGGTCTTCAGGCACTGCAGGGTGAACCTCGGTTGCAAGGTCCCAGAGGACTTGCCACTCTTCTTTCTTGGTTAAATTTCTGCATTAATGTTCTGTTCTTTTAGCTTCGGTGATGAGTGATAAGTTGGCAATGCGATTTCAACTGCCCCCAAAGGATGGATTGGTTGCAGGGTTACGATGGCAATAGAGGTTTGTTGCACACTTTTTGCATTCCCAAAATCACAGTGGTTCACCCAAAGGCCATAATGCTTCTCTAGGGTCACACATGGCTACATCAGTAACCACATTGGTCTGATCTGTTTCGAAAACCTCAACCTTCACCAAATACTCTCTTGGACTCTTGTCTCCAGCCTCAAGCAAGGCTCTCTAGAGCCACTCAGCACTGGAAAACGTTCTACAGTCATCCTGCCCATCTGATATCACATGCTTGAGCAGTTCAACGTCAAGGATCCCCATCAACATTAGCACATATCCTCCTTTCAGGCCTCTTTCAGCTCTTCCTTGATTGCAGAGTATTGAGGGAAAGCTAGGAAAACACATCCATATTCATGTTGTGGTACTGGATAATTCTTCTTACATTTCCCGACAATCATAGACACTACATTCTCCATCTTACCAAACTCTAACATTGACTCAAAACAGAATGGCTGGCTGAGGCAGTAGGATAGCTTTCATCTGCAAAGACTCAGTTCATTGGCCAGTTGCTGTAGGCTCTAATCCTAGAAGCAGCCTTGGTGAGGCAAGCATAAATGAATGTTTTATAAAACTGATAATACAACAAAGTAAAATCCTCTAGAAACATATGTGGCCCTTCATTTGAGTCCTTCAAACATGCACTTATGAAATGCATCAAAAGCCCGTACACAACAGAGCAGTAAACCCCAAAAAAGTACCTAAGCACCTTCCATGCAAATCTCCTTTAATTGGTACAATACATGGTAGCAGCCATCACCGGGCATGCATAAGTCTTGGTAGCCCAGAATAGCTTAGTTTATGATGAAACCCCAGTACTCAAGAATCAGTGAGGACAAGAACAAATGAGTCTTCGTCTATCAAGCAGGACAACCAACACACTCAGGTGACTATACAGTAGCTCTTTTGCAATTTTTCAACTGGACGTCACTTAGACCCACAGTCATTAGTCACTCTAATTTAACCCTTAAATCTAAAAGAAAAGAAAGAAAGAAAACAATATTTACAATTAAAAAAGTTGGTAAAACGAAATGAAGGGTGAGAACACCTAAGACACAATGGAAGAAATGCTGAATGCTAAGTGCCCACGAGTGCAAAGAGCACTTCTGTTGTTACAAAGCAGCACCAAACAAGGCAGTAAAGGACCACTATGTCCCACACCTCTTGATTAAGTCAGTCGTCTGTGAACTTGCTGTTGCCCCAAAGTTAGAAATCACAAAGATCACAGTATCGTTTAAAAATTCATTCTCACAACACACACACATTGTCAATAGTAAAACCTAGCACCAGCCATCTCATCACAAAGCTCATCGTCTCATTGCTATTCACGGGCAGAAACCCTGACAAGTAAAGCATGCATTCAAGCCGAAGCTACTCAAAAAAAGACTGATTCTGAAATCCTGCCTAACTACTCATCACTTCTTGCATTACCTATGTTGTAAAGAAATAGCAGGAATCTTTGAGTCTGGGCACAAGGATCCACTGTGTAGGATTGTGCCCAATCTTGTTATTGGGATTGTATGACTTAACAACTACTGCCTGAACCACGACTTCTGGAACAACGAAGGCTAAACCACGACCATTACTTAACCACTACATTTTAAACCACTACTCCCTAAATCACGAAAAAATTAGATGTAATGCCATTTTGTTTAAATCAAAGCAACACTGCCATCTCCTGTCATAAACCGGTAATTTTAATGTAAACTAATTTCTTCAACAACCTTTGCTGGTTTTTTTTTTTAACTATTTCGTTTTTAATCTTTACGTATATTTCTATCTTTATATATTTTTTACATCGTTTTGTGGGGGGAGTCCCCCCACACCCCCCCATTTACCCTTTTAAACGTTTTCCTAGCATGCTCCAGTGTTCTAAAAGTCGTGGGGGCATATTACCAACAACTAGCGATAATTATCGCTATGTTGGTTTAGCGGCGATTTTTTTATTGCCGAGCTGCGGCGATTTTTATCGCTTAGGAACCTTGCTAATCGCTTAGGAACCTTGCTATTATCAAGGTATATCTCCTAAGCTATAAAAATCGGCCGAAATGCATGAATATCGCTGAAAAGTCAGCGATATTCATGCATTATCGAGCTAATGCTCTTAGCCATGTTATCCACCTACCATTGGATAACATGGCTAAGAACTGCTCAGGGGCAGGTGTTAGCTTTTGGAGATATTTGCGCTTAGCGCGAATATCTCCAAAAGTTGGTAATAGGAGATAGCGATGTTAGCGACTGTTTCCAGCCGCTAACATCTTGGCACGCCCACTTTGCATGTCATTAGTGATAAATATCACTGACATGCAAAGCGGGGCCCAAGATGGTCGCTATCTCCTACTAGCTGTCGCTAACTGGTGTTAGCGACAGCTAGGTAATAGGGAGATAATTTTATCTCCGCTTTCTTGGCTTTTAAAGCCAAAAAAGCGGAGATAAACCCCCTTGATAATATGCCCCGTGGTTCCATCCTTCGTTGTTCCGTCGTTCGTGGATGTTACCTTCGTGATTCAGCCCTCTTCGTTGTTCACTCTTCGTTGTTCCGGTAAGTCGTCGTTTATACATCGTGGTTAAGGATGTTTCCCCTTCATGATTGTATGACTAAGCATTAGACAATATTTACCATACAGTTAAGCGTGACTGTGCAAAATTAGATTGGAGTAGGTGAATTATCCTTACTTGGTTTCCCTCCTGGGAAAACTGCAGTTGTCAAGTCAAACAGGGATCTATCCAATTTGTATCTGCCACCATTTCCTGTCAAGATCCTCAAGGTTTGCCCTTTTTACTTAGTCAATCCCTTTAGGGCACTATTGGCCTGCTTTATAGATATACACAAAGCTGGACAGAAAATGTATGAGGGAACGAAAAACTGGTGAGAGATTTTAGGGGAAATTAGACACAAGTAACGTCACCCTTTACGCTGACAGACCTGAACCTATGTGCCTATCACCAAAGCCAATACCAAATGAAAATAATATGTGTTGCAGTGCATTTAAGGTTCTGTGTCTAAAACTATGGATGATGGAGAGATTGAAATATCATTTCCCCACCCTGGAGCATTGTGCCTAGGCGTAGGTAAACTTTAAAAAAGTGGGGGCATCTTACGTCTTTCCATTCATAATACCAATGAGAACTGAAGCTCAACTGTGTTTGTTATCATTACTAGGTGGATGCTGGAAGAGGATAGTTGGCATACGTTTAACAAAACTTTCAAATTGAGGTGGCCGATTTATCAAGATTGATTAAAATATGTTATCATCTAGCGATTGTTTGGTAACATTTGTGAAATTAATTTGTGGGCTCAGTGTAATTTGCAGTATCTCTGTGACAAAAGTACCAGACAATATGTCCAGAAACTGCACAATAACCATAAGACATCAGTGGAGAATCAAACATGTGTAGCCATATGATATACTAAAACGGATCAATTTCCTCTGTTCTGGGTCCTACCTAAAAACTTTCCAGCAAGTTTCTTGTTTTTCAGGACCTGCTGGTCTTGGCTGCAGTCACTCCTATTCATCCCCTTCTTTCTTGTACAGCCAAAGTTGTGGCCTTTTTCTTCAAGTGCTGTCCCTCTGCTTTCATTTCACTTCACTGCATGTTCAGGCTGTGCAGCTCCTTTGTGTAAGTGTGCCCTGCACTTGTCTATTAGTCTCCGTGTTTTCTGTGGGGTTTTCCCAAGCATTGCTGTCTGTTGCTTTCTCTCCCTGCTTTGCCTTTGTATTACTGTCACCACACAACTTTGCATCCCTATTTAATGCTGCATAAGCAACGGCATTAGCATGTGTACTTTCCAGCCAACAGGAGATTCAGCTGGATTGAGAGCTCCAATAGCTCCATACTGACTTCAAGTTTCCAGAGCCTACTTCTGCTTTCATTTGTGGTCTGTTGCTGCCTTTGGAAACCTTCAAAAATTGATCCCAAGGGTAGGACCAATTACCGAAACCTATACTGTATCAACATCTGAGCTAATGCTAGTGGGCAGCTGTGATGTCTAGGTGTTTGAACATCAAAGAAATCAGATATACTAGATAGAATCAATCTAATGTGAATATGTGTAGAAACTGTGTAATTAAGAGAATGTTTAAGTTAGACTGAGATCTAGGATCTAGGATCTAGAGTAAGATATAAAACATTGCAGTTCGTGTGCACTTACAAATAGGGTTCACGTGCATAATTTACATTTTAACTTCCAGACCAGAGTCAGATAAATTGCATGAGATTATTGCAATATAAACTGTATAAAGTTAATGCACGCCACATTCCCTAAATTATGTAATAGGATGCTTTGCGCCTCCATTCCAGGTCTTGGGCTCGTGTCCCAAAGGCTGCAGTACACCTTCCTGATTCCGAGACAATTTCAGTGGTCTACTTAGCATTATCTATTACAAGTGTTTCATTCATTTAAAGTCACAGTTGGCCAACTCCATACGCTAGGTCCCAGTTTGCTGGAATCTGCATGTTCCTTTGTAAAAACGGAATCAGGGATGTAGTATTGTTTGAAAGGGGTTGTGTGTGTAACCTTTCAGCTGTGTTAATCTTGGAATGTTCCAACTGTTGCCTTCAAATTTTGCTGATAACATTTGAAGTGTACTTCGTGTACCATGTCTAAACTACTTCCTAAATTTTGATTTTCACTGTCTTTTTTATGTGATTGTTTGTTATCACAAATGGCAAGAGTTTGTCATGGTCCGACACATGTAGGCAGAGATGCTATGATAGGACTTTTCAAACAAACACGGTTCAATCCAAAAATCAGAGTCATTGCAGAAAGTCTGTGCCAAAGATGCGTGACATGTCAGCAACAGAATGGAGGGAGAAAAACAGTTGTTAGTCTGGGTCGAATTAGAAAAGTAGCAGGTCCATTTACGAATATACAGATGAATTTCATAAACATACCTCCTTGCAATGGATTAAAATATGCCTTGGTGATTGTGTGCCTGTTTTCACGCCTGGTTGAGGCATACCCAACAAGATGTAATGACAGCCTAACTGTTGCTAAATTACTGCTTAGAGAGATCACTCCAAGATTTAGATTTCCAGTATCATTAGAATCGGATAGAGGAACGCACTTCAGTAACGAAGTAGTTCGAATGATTTGTGCTGCCTTATAAACTGAGCAAAAATTGCATTGTGCTTATCGACCGGAGGCATCTGTTCTGGTCGAACAGGTGAATGGCACAATAAAATCACGACTAGCTAAGGTTTGGGCATCCACAACAACTGTAGTTGAAATTTCTAGCCAATCTGAACAAAGTGATACGAATGAAGTAGAGAACAAAAAGAGCACGAATTCCAAGTCAAAAGTATTCAGCACCTGAATGGACATAATTATCTGCCACGAATGATTGGGAAACATAATTCACTGTGTTTTGTACCAAAGACAATTTATCATATGAGCCACACTAACTGAACTGTGCATGAGAAAAGAGCGTGCGGAAAAAAAGAGAGAGATTTGAAAATAAGGCCATGACCTGAAGCTCAGAGTGTGTGGGATTACCAAAATCTTGCTAATATAAAATGATTGAATATTGCTTTATATTTTTTTAATATATTTTTCCTTTTTTTCTATAAAATTTATAAAACTGAGACTGGTAATCAAAATCAAAACTTAAATAGGCAAAAGTGTCTAAATGCTTGCTTTATACGTGTCCTTATAAAATTGTTTGTTTGGTTAGTGATAATACTAATAGTGCCCTATTTCATGTATCCCGTCAAACCTTTTAATGATTATGTAAATACAATAAAGGAAGTAGCAAGAGTCCTTAAAGAGGATCAAGAGATAAATATTAAAAAAACCTACAGGGAATGAATTACACCAAGCTAAATCCATGAATGACTTTTCATTAAATGCTTTTACTAAAGTTTTGTATGAGTATGTTGATACTATGGATGCAAGAGATTGTTATGTGTTCATGTAATTACCCTCGTTTGTGTCAGAAGGGGTGACCTATCACCACCTTCATTTAACATATGGAATTTCTTGTAGTGTACTAACAAGTTTGTTCTATGGCAAAGAGCAGTTTCAACATTTCTTCTCTAAGGATGATTTAGTTTTTTCAGAAATTCCTGGTAGGAAGAATATGAATATAGCGACTAGTGCAAAGAATGTTGAGTATATGGGTGATTTATTTCATACTACTAAGTATATGGGTGATTTATTCAATTCAATTCAATTCAATTCAAAAGTAGCTTTATTCGATTTTAGCAAGGAAAATCATAAAAGCACATTTTAATACAGCATAATAAAAAGAATTTAACTCAGACCTAGTATTAAAATAAACATAAACGATAAAAAACGACTTTAAAGAAATTTTTTTAAAAAGGTATATCAGATTCAGAGGACAATCAATTCATAGATGCTCTGCACCTTACTGCAAATTTCAAAAAACTAGCAGCTACAGTAATGGTGTGTTCATCTTCGAGCATATAGAGCTTGAGTAAAGCTGGTCTGCACTGTCTTAGACCCCATTGTTTCAAAAGTGGTAGGAGATGCTTCTTTCTACCCCAATCGTAATATTTGCAGAATAAAAGGACGTGGATATTGGATTGCTTAGAGGTATTGTCACAAGGACAGACCACCAGATTAGTGGACCAGTCATTAGTGGTGGGAAATGTTAATAGGCGGTAGAAGCACTCTGTCCTCATCCTTGTTAGCAGCATTCTCGTGTAGGTTGGAATATGCGGAGAAAGATAGGAGGGAATGCCAACATCATGAAGTAGGAGCTTGTGATGGGCAATCGATAGTTTGTTACCTTCAATATAAGAGCGCCTGTCTTCAAGTAAACCTAAACAGCGGGCCTTAAGGTCCTTTTTTAGAATGGTTGTGCATAGGGTCGGGTTGGCATACAAATCGGCTAAATCCAGAGATGTTAGGAATTTCCGCACGTAAGCGAGCCAGGATATTTTTCTTCAGTCACTTAAGGCCATGCAGTCCATGATCACATCTCGGTTTAGCACAGTTTTTTCCGAGGTCCATATTTTGTGCCATAAAAGAATTGGTGCGGTTTTAATTGTGTCCGAGATATGTACACGGGCAAGCTCGTTGTGGCAGACTGTGGTGGAAGTTGATCGTGGCACAGCCAGCAGGTATTTTAAGAATGCATTCTCGCTGGTTTGTATCTCTCCACAATCCGCCAGACCCCAGATTCCAGCCCCATATGTTGCAGTGGAAATGCACTTAGCTACAAATATATCCAACAGGATCCCTACCGGTTTCCCACCTAGTTTTGTGGCAAATTTCTTTAGGGCTCCGATTTGTCTTATGAAAGCCAAGTTACGGGTATGAATAGCATTTTTCCATGACCCTTTGCTGTTAAAGAGTATGCCCAAGTAAGTAAAAGTTTTTGTGAGAGAGATCTTGGATGCGTTAATAAACGTGTTGCATGAAGTCTTCTTCTTTTTACTACAACACATAGTAAATGTTTTACTTACGTTGATCTTTAGACCTCTCTCGCCCATGAATGTTGAGAAGGCTGACAGTGCTTTTTGTAGCCCTAATTGTGTCCTTGACATAATAACGGCGTCGTCCGCATATAAGAGAATTGGGACTGCCAGGCCTTTTATTTTAGGGTAGTCAACGTCCAATTTTGCGAGGCAGTCGGCGACGCTGTTTATATATAAATTAAAAAGAAAAGGGGCGAGGATGCAACCCTGTCTAACCCCCTTTTTGATGGGGAATTTGCTCGTGCAACTCCCATCCTTGCCGTAGCGAACCTTGGCCCCAGCTCCACGGTACAATTCTTTTATGAAAGCAAGTATATTGGGATCAACTCCCATGGCGGTAAGGGTAGACCACAGTATAGAGTGGTTAAGGCAGTCAAAAGCAGAGCTTAAGTCCACGAAGGTCATATATAAATTACACCCTTTTGCCGTCACATATTTATCGGTAATCAAAGCTAAGTTGAGGCATTGTTCCACTGTCCCAAGGCCAGAGACAAATCCATATTGAAATTTGGATAAGGTGTTATTTGCCTGAGCCCATATCTGCAGTTGATTCAGCAGGACTCTCCCCGCCACCTTCATCATGGAGTCCAGCAAAGAAATGGGTCTGTAACACTTTGGGTCCATTCTTTCCCCTTTTTTAAAGATTGGTATTATGATGGCTTCTTGCCAAGTTTCAGGGAAACCTGTGTGGGCATAGGAGTTAAGGACATTCGTAACAATTGGTGCCCACAGTTTGATGTTGTCTTTAAATAAATCTATTGGTATTCCGTCCGGCCCAGGGGCTTTAGCATTAGAACTTTCAAGAATGGCCAGTTCCACTTCTGCATAATTGAAAGAGATGGTAAGTGGAAATGACTCTGTGTAATTTCTTTGTATCTCGTTACTCTCAGTTTGATGAATGTCAGAGTGGGGTGGCTCAATCTGTTCATCTAGTTTATACAATTCTGTAAAGTGATTTATCCAGACTTCCTCTTGGATGGCAATTTCTATGAGGTCAGTTGTCCTATCTATGAAAAAAGGGGCGTTGACCTCTCTCCAAAAGGCCGTGTTGTCTCTTAGGATACTTGCTTTTACCAAAGCTTCCCAGGCTGCAGATTTCAGTTCCTTTTTCCTGTTTTTAATTGCCTGTTTATAAGCTG
This sequence comes from Lissotriton vulgaris, assembly GCF_964263255.1. Taxonomy (NCBI): domain Eukaryota; kingdom Metazoa; phylum Chordata; class Amphibia; order Caudata; family Salamandridae; genus Lissotriton; species Lissotriton vulgaris. The sequence continues at coordinate 120,040 of NW_028253701.1, forward strand.
CACGGGCTGATCTTATTTCCGTCTGATTTTTTGGGTGTTTGTTGAGAATAGACTTTAGGATATTGTGTGTACTTGAACATTCACGATCAAACCATCCAGGGCTTTTTGTCCCATTACTTTTGTTGTGTTTTCTATACAAGTTTTTCCTAATTTGTGACGCAATTTGATCAAAAGCACTGATGATTTCCTGTGGATTGGGAGGGTATTCTAGACAAATCCGGAATAGATCAGGGTCAAAGTTGATCAAATTTTCGAGAAACTTGGATGTATCAATTTTTGCCCACTTTAAAGTATAGCCATTTCTCGACGAGAGTGATATGGAATGTGAATAGAGGTTTCCTGTAGTGCTCCCGGACTTGTTTCCACTAATGGGGGAATATATTTTCGCACTGATAGGGTAGTGGTCACTCATAACCAGCTCCTCTCTCCTTGTTTCTCGGGCATCGCCGTGGTGACTATTTGACAGAAGAATAAAGTCTATAGTCGTGAGCGAGCCCCTTCCATGGAATGTAGGTTGGAAGACAGTTGGTGGAACTGTTAGGTCATTAAAAAAGCCCAAATCCCATTCGTGCAATAAGTTGTTTAGTTGGGGACCCATAGCTGAGTGTTCGAAATGGGTGGTGTGTTCGCCATTTGGGGCTCTTAGGTCGCAAACCCTGGTTCCACTATATGGGCATAGGTGACAGTTGAAATCTCCTAAAATAACTAAGCGTCTGTCTAGACGAGGCCCACCCATGCCCTTCTTGATAAGTTTGGATATAAAGTCTATGAATTTTGGTTGGTCGTCTCTCTGTGTACTATTATATAGGTTTACGATGAGAGAGCTAACAACCTCTTTCCCAGTCATTCTTAAGGCCTGTGAGTGGAGGCTAAAGGACTTTAAAGTAGGATCAAGTGAGGCAACCTCAATGGGTTCTAGAGATACGTTGAGTCTATTTGTGACATATAGGCAAAGACCTCCTGAGGGTCTGCCTCTAGTAGGCTGGGTAGCTGGGGTGAAATGTGTGCTATAGCCATCCAGATTGGTAGGTGTCAGGTCCCAACATTCCTGTAGTGCTATGATATCAAATCTGTTTATAAAGTTCAGGAAAGTTGGGTCCTTCGCTTTGGCTGAAAGACCGGCTATGTTCCAGGTTAGGATAGACAAATGTTGATTAAAGTCAGTATGATTTGGGGGGCAATAGGGATGACTGTGATCAGGGGTTAAAGTGGATGGAGCCAAGGGACCATTTATTTGTACGGCAGTGGGCCCAGAAGGGGACATATTAGTGGGGCCAGCAATAAGTTGTTCCATAACAGGTTCCCCATATTGACTTGAGGGTGACCTAATACTAGCAGGGGGCAAAGGAAATTTTGTCTTATTCTGGGGGGATGGTTGGTTGCTTGATGGTCAGTCGACCATTTCTAAAACTGAATAATAGTTGCTGGTTGGTACCCCCCTCCACCCCTCTGCGTAGGGTTGCTCTCTTCTTTGATTCCAAGGGTGAAAATCCCACTCCCTTCCTCTGTTGCGTGTATCTACCTGAGACCAACTCCAGCCTGGGGATTGGTTCCAGCTAAGAGGATAATCTTGATCACGAGGAATCCTTGGAGGATAAAAAAAGGACAGACGATGGGTGTCTATAGATCCCTTTCTCTCCAAGGTTGACCAAGAGCAAATATATTTAACAGTCTCTGGATCGTCAAAATTGATGATAATGCAGTCCCCCTGTATTCTTTTTCTAGTTTCCCCAATCCAAGGAACCCTGCGTGTCATGGAGAGCCTGCTATTACAGTGGGAGGGAAGGGGTCTGTTGACGTTGAGCCATTGCATGACTTTATTTTTTAAGGACCAGGTGGATTCACTCGTATTTTCATCTAGTTCTGGGACTCCCGTAAGGATCACGATGTAGGGAGTTGCCTCTGGGGGGAGGTGGATAGGTCTCTTTGGCTTGGCTGGTTTATTCGTAGTATCACTTGCTGGTTGTACATCTAAGGGCTTGGGAGGGGGGGGCTTTGATTTAGTTTTGGAGGGCTCGGAGGTTGTTATGGTTGGCTTTCCCTGAGCTTGCTTGGTGGTGTCTTTAGTGTTTGTTGGAATTACTTTAGTGTTAGTAGGCGTTTTGGGAGGTTTACCTGCAGGTAAAGCGATGTTATGTGTTGGTGGTGGGGGTGCGGATTTCTGCACAGTAGTTTCCCTAGTATGATTGGGAATTGTGGAGGCTGGGGGAGCTGTAACAATGCTAAGAGGTTTTTGTTGACTAGTAAGGTTGATAAGTCTAGCAATTTGTTTCTCGATGTTATTTAAGGATCTTTCAATAGGTAATAATTGGGATTTTATGAGATCCTTAATTGTGACAACCATATGTGTATTAAGCTCTGCATGATTTGTAGTTCCAGCAGCAGCGTGGTCCCACTGAGCATCTTCCAAGGATGCAGCTATTACCGAGGGGTCATCCACATTAATATGGTGGGAGGTACTGTCATTGTTTTTGCGTTTAGTGTGGGGGGATTTTTTTGACCTTGTGTGCTTTGGTGGACGTTTCTGATTAGTCGTGGCAATTGACCTTGTGCTATCCTGTTTAGGGATGGCTCCCTCCCTTATCCCCTTCTCGGTATTAATGGCAGGGACAACTAGAGGTTGCGACTCTATTAGAGTTGGCGATGCCATTTGAGTCTGGCTAATCATCAGAGTCGGTGTTTTCTCCAGGTCTTCCTGCGAGGTTTCCCCCAAGGATAAGTGAGTGACGGATAAATCAACACTCATAGGAATGGTGTGTAAATCTGCACGGACTTCTTGCAGTAAAGGGGCGTTATTGCCTTGTTGGATGGGTGTTTTGGCTAAGGCTAGAAGGCCCATGGAGGATCTTCGTGCTGCTGCTAAGTCCTGGGAGACACGTCTTTCCAATAAAACAATCCCCTGGTTTATAGCATAGTTGGCCTTCGTAATGAATTGGTCAATTGGACCAGTCACCTGGCCCACCCCTTGTGCCGTCTTACTCCGCATGCCCCTTGTAGTCATGAGGGCTCTGTATTACACGTACACGAATAAAGGAAAAAGGGGATAGCAAAATGCTATCAGGATGCGAGGGGAGATGTCAAGAGGGCTAGATGAAATAAAATGGCCCAGGCCAGGCTCGCTCAGGCTTGAACGGGCTTAAACGGGCCCGCCCTTTGCCCGGGCTTCGCCCCGGGCTGCGACCCGCGCGCGTCCCGCGATGCGCGTTTGAGCCCTTGCTTAAATGCTGTAGTGTGACGAGGGGCGGGCACTGGGAGGGGGCGCGGCTCACGCGGGAAGAGGAAACAGCTGATGGATTTAGCGCTGTTCCTCGCAGTCCCGGGGCCGCGCCTCTCACCTCCTCTGCGGCCTCGCGGTGGCTTTCTCCTTCCTCTTGTGGCGTGGACAGTCTGGCAAAGAAGCTGCTACTCCTGTAGCAGAGGCAGGACACTGGAAGCGCTGGGAACAGAAACCTCAAAGGCGAGCGGCTCCCGCGAAGCGGGGGCCGCGAGAGGTTATAGACGCCTTGCTGGGGGCGGGCACTGGGAGGGGGCGCGGCTCACGCGGGAAGAGGAAACAGCTGATGGATTTAGCGCTGTTCCTCGCAGTCCCGGGGCCGCGCCTCTCACCTCCTCTGCGGCCTCGCGGTGGCTTTCTCCTTCCTCTTGTGGCGTGGACAGTCTGGCAAAGAAGCTGCTACTCCTGTAGCAGAGGCAGGACACTGGAAGCGCTGGGAACAGAAACCTCAAAGGCGAGCGGCACCCGCGAAGCGGGGGCCGCAAGAGGTTATAGACGCCTTGCTGGGGGCGGGCACTGGGAGGGGGCGCGGCTCACGCGGGAAGAGGAAACAGCTGATGGATTTAGCGCTGTTCCTCGCAGTCCCGGGGCCGCGCCTCTCACCTCCTCTGCGGCCTCGCGGTGGCTTTCTCCTTCCTCTTGTGGCGTGGACAGTCTGGCAAAAAAGCTGCTACTCCTGTAGCAGAGGCAGGACACTGGAAGCGCTGGGAACAGAAACCTCAAAGGCGAGCGGCGGGTGATTTATTGCATACCACTAATATGTACATGCACATAGAAATAATTGCACATGTAGATTACACAGTGTAGAAATAGAGTTTATAAATACTGTAGAGGATAGGTGACAGGAGTTTAAGAGAAAAGCTGTAGAACAGAAAACTAATTTACCTCCATGAGCTCATAAGGAGGATGATTATAGGAAAGGTGAGACATATGCTGCAATGCCTCTGGATTGGCATCACAAGGGGAAGCTTTGCTTACTAAGACAGGAGACTGAATAAAACAATTATTTCATCGGTTCCAGTGAATGTGAACATACATTCCTAATTACGGGGGTGGAGATTAAGAGGTGGAACTGATCCAGTTTATCCTGAGTATATTATGTGTGTGGCTTATTATAGATTGCCACAACATTGGTATGGATAGTGTTATGTGGACATAGTTTTTCCAAAGCTATATCATGTGAATAAAAATCATGGAACCAATGAAAAGAAACTAACACAAAATAAAAGGGGAATAAGTGCTGCAGAAATTGTTGGTGATATTTTTGGTACATTAATACCTTCAGTGGGAGTGATTCTGAACTCACATAAAATTAGAAAATTGTCTACAGTGGTTGATCTTTTATCAACGGATACTGTTGGTCGGTTTTTAATGATTGATACTAAAATGGGTGCTATAAGATTTATGGTTTTGCAAAAACGGATTGCCCTTGATGTATTGTTGGCAAAAAACGGCAATGTCTGTAGTATGCTGACACTTCAACAATGGTGCACCTGACAAAAGCTGAGATCTGAAGGGGGTATCAAAGAAACATTACTCATTTGCGTAGTGATTTGACAGAACTAAAGGCTGATGGTGCACGGAAAAAACCTGGTAAGGGTTTTTCCTCGATAGGTAATTGGTTTACAGCACTAAGTCACAGCTTGCTAGGACAAATATTAACACCCATAATTGCTATTGCTGCTGGTATACTAATAATATTGCTTATATATAGATGTTGTAAGAGTAAAGTAAATGAGACAAAACGAAAGGCAAGAAAAAGGAAAAGGGACGAAATCGAGATGGAAGACAAAAAGGGTGCTTTTTATGAAGTGTTATGGGTACAGAGGGTGTTAGATTAAAATAGATGAGAACAAGTTTATTCTGAGATAATCAGATCGTAATCAGATTATGTGGATTGTGTGATGGCTTGATTCGCTATCAGATGGGGACTTGATGGAGCATGAATATTGGAGAATAATTTTGCTTGATCAAGTCTGCTCATTTAGTGTGAAACTAATATATTTTATAAAATGACTAACTGTGGTAATTTCAAAACGTGAGAGTTTAAAAAAAGAAAAACAATGTACACAAGTGCAAGAATGACACAACATATTTAGTGTTCAAAAGCTGCAATGAGAAACATACTGAAAGGTTTCAAACTGGAGTGATGAGAGATATTGATGTCGCGAGGGAGAAATGTATTAAATGTACTAAAGAATATAGTCCAAAAGTAAATTGCAAGTAGTAATAGAGAAATATGATAATGAAAAATGCTTAATGAATAACGATTATTGCTTGTTTTCCACTTAACATGAAAACCATAATAAAAGTGATTGCTTATACTTTTAGAAAATCATAATCAGACTATGTTTATAAGTTTAAATTAAATTATGCTTTTATATATTGTTTCCTATGCTTTCACTATGTTCACATACGTTTCAATAATAGTGTGTTTTATTCTTTAGAAAATGATGATTTTGTCGTTTTCCATGTAGACCTCAAAACGTGTTAGTGTGTATTTCTTTCCAAACATAGGCCTCAGAAAAATGTATTTAGTCCATTATTTCAAAAATGCTGATCCATTTGCTTCAGTTATGAATGTTTTATCACAAGCGTTTCCTTCCTACGGTTAGAGTATTTCTCTCTATGGAAATTGTGCAAACTATGTTGCAAGCTAACGTGGAAGCGAGCGCGTGGATATGAAACATTTGGATGTGATGCCTATTTCTGAGGTGACATGACGTTTTTCAAATGAACAAAAGCATTTTGTTAATATTCTGGATGAACTAGGCAGGAGAATTATTACCTCTTGGATTCTAACCAATGGAAACGTGTAAAATTGTGAAGAAGCTACATTTGGGGGATAGATTTGCAAATATTTATGGGGTATAACTACTTAGTGATGAAGACGAACTGGCTGATTGGTTCGCTCTCTCTATGGCTCTATCATTGCTTTCCTGGCTGCTGCCTATTTTCCTTGCGATTCTGGGCGTAGCATGCTGTCGGTCCAAACTCCGACTCCTTCCCAGAACTGAACTAGCCTGATTTTCCTTGCACTTCATCGGCTGGTGATGTTGCACAAGCTATACCTTTTCGGCTAAAGGGTTAGCTGATTCAGACTTTTGCACGCTGTGCAATAGTTTCTTGACCTTAGGTTCGTATGAATCTTAAATTGCATACTGAAATTGCAATGTGTTTCTTTTCTTTGTCTGTCTCTCTCTCCTCTCATGCCAGTTATTGATTTTTTTTATGTATTTGCCATGATTTGTATTTTCTATTGTGGATTTACCTGTAATCATCTGAAATAACAAAAGTACTGAAAATACTAATGTATCTTGTGTATTGACCATTTAGTTTGAAGTTTAGATAAAAAGGTACCTTGATAAATATACTGAGTTTGTTTTTATTGACAAGAGTTATCTGATATAATATGATTTTTGACTGTTGTTGTTATCAGTTAGGCATTTTCTTCATTACAGGTCCTCATGAAGGAAATATCATCCTTATCTAATTATCGGTGTCCCTATTAGCTCTTTCAAAGATCTATCGGAGGACCTCATGACTTGTAAGTGGCTGTAGAGTTTCTATGGGCTCAAACTCTTGGATAGTAAATGATTATATAGTTTGGTTCATGGTATATTGGATATTTGTGAATGTTTATAAAATGTACACTTTTTCCGCTGGATCACCTGCTATCATTGTGTCCTATCATGGGTTCAAATAATCTACCTGGTGTGCCAGGAAACCGGACAGTGGGTAGAATAAAAAGCTTGCACACAGTAAAGCAGTATCAATAAAGAATGTCCTGGCTGCTAAAAAGGCATCAGTCCTATTGTGTTTTCTCTGTTTACATAATACCATTAGGAAAAAGGGGGAGAAATATGACTTTGAAAAATTCTAGTAAACAAGACCACCCATTGGCCATTTTTGGCAAACAGAGCTCTTGTATAAGTGTGCCGAATATCACATTCACACGCGTTCAGCCACCCTCCCTCAGGACAATGCCAGAGTCAAACCAGGCTGGGCAGAAGACTGCATTCTTTTTGCAAGTCTTACTGCCTCTTCCATAGTCAACCACACACTTGAAGGTGACATCAAGCAGGATGGGAAGAAGCCCATTGTTCAACAGATATGGACTACTAGGTAGCCATGTCCCCTGCAACTTTCTAGTGTGTTTCCTTTAATTTCCATAACATTAGGTAATAGAAACTGGTTCAAAGGAAGTTGGGTGGGTTTGATTTCCATTTTTCTGTGTGTGGCAGATTCCCTATGACAGGGTATTACAGCGAGAGAGTGGGTAGTTAGAGGTGGCTTAAATTTCATTAAAATGGAGTTTGACAAGAAGATTATAAATCTATTGGTATTCTACAACTTTGTGATCACTGATTGCAGGGCAAAGTGTGGCAGATAAGACATGGGGGAATGGGAAAGAGCATCTCCAGTGGCATTGTTTTGGATCTATAATATACGAGTTTGTTGCCAGAATTTAAAGCCATTATATTAAAGCTAGACACTAAGGTTTCAGTCACAAAAATGTGGCTAAACAGTGATTGGTCAAGTGTAGCTTGGAGAGCCTACAAGTAGAGATCCCTGAGTGGGTAGGATATAATGTTAAGTGGTTTATGTTTACCCAAGCTGGTGGTGATGGGAAGAGAAGGCAAATAAGGAATACAAATGTGATTATGTTTGGCTGGACAGGCCAAACATGAGTGTTACCATTTAAGTGCATAAACATTGTGATTTGTTGAGACATGTGATAAGTTTAAAGGATCTTGTTTCTTATGTGAACACTATTCAGTATTGTACACAAAAGATATCATTATTATTTTGCATTTTTTTTAAATGTTGTATTGTAAATAGATTTTAATTCATTGAACATCAATTTCTTTCTAATTGCAGCATAATGATGAAGTTTGCATCAAATGTATTTTGAGAATGACATCTCAACGTGAGGTTAGTACTACTTTGAACGGTTAAACAAAACAGAGCAGGTAAAATATGTCCTAAAGCTATACTATAAATTGTAATCTATAAATTCTGTAAGTAAGCATACATATGCATTTTTATCTCAGGCCTCGCAAACGCTGCAATTGCGGCTCTTTTGTTTTTTACAACCATTGCCAGACCTCTGATGCTTTCTGTACCTTTTGACAACTCCAAGGGCTTGTTCTTACAAGAGCTAGCTCAAGTACCACTTTTCATTTAATCATGCTGTTATAATGTATAAAGATGGTCTATCCAATAATTTTCTTGATGTGATCGCTACCTACTACTGTTGTTTTTTTACTTTTGGATGTTACCTCAATCAACGGAAATCTGAGCTGGATCATATTGCACCCAATTGCATAAAATGCATGATTACTGATGCCCAGTTCTTAATTTGTTAAAAAAAGAAGTGCAGGTGCTGAAAATGTTGCCAAGGAGGCCACAGCTCACTTCTTCCCCCGGTGAGCCCCACTTTCAACACTCTCACTGCCTAAGTCTCTATCTTCTAATCTTGATCTGTTGTCTGTCCTCTAAGTCTTTGTCACACCTGGTGTGTTACCTTATTCCCTGTAGTTCTGTTATGAACTGAACTGAATGATAAAGCCTGGAATTGGTCGAGAGATGGGCTACCAAAACATTGACTAGAGATGTAAGAATTTAAACTTACAGACTTGAAGAAAGGAGGGATGAGAAGTATACTTAATGGTTAGCACTTAACCAGATATTAAGTGACTACTGTCGGGAAAGAGATTTCCCTGTTATTTGGGTCAGCCATACCAGGATTGCTTGTAAACCTCCTCTGTACTTTGTTATATTTACCACCTAATAAACCAAACATTACTATTCACAAACTGCTCAATGTCATACATTTATCAAGTTTGGCGATCTTGCTTTAGCAATCAGCTTTACCCACTTGATTGTCTTTTGCAGTGAAGCTTTGGATGTATTCTCTTCTACCCTGTATATTTTTCTCACTTTCTCCAACAAGGCATAGAAACCCAGATTTCAATCACACCAGACTCACTGGTTTATCACAGCATCAAACTCAGATGGAGAAAATACCATTGCTCACCTATTATCTCTACATCAGGCTCCTCCAAGACTATAAAGCTGCCACTAGGGGACACACAAGCAAGCTTCCTGGGCTGAAATGATAGTTTAAACATCTTGTTATTCTAGAAGTTTATTTGAAGCAGCCTAGGCCGCTACCCTTCACCGCTGCTATTCAGATGCAGTCCAGTCACACCAGCTCAGTGAAGATCGTAATCTATTCTTTATTGATAACAGTATTTAAAAAAAGTCTGGCAGTAAACACCCCTCTTGTTTGCTGCATCTATGTCTGCCATTGCGCTTGTGCTGTACAGTCAACTATAGAACTAGTAACGCCAATTTAGAGAGGTCTATAGCCAATGGATTGTCACTGTTCTAGCCGCATCATTTCTAGTCAGGAGGTATGCCTGTGTTAACCTGCTGATTATTTACTACATATAAGGCAGACTCAGCTCAAACCAATTAAACAGCATTATTGTTCCTATGGAAAAACGAATACCATCTTAGGCACCTGGCACTCTCCAACTTCAGACGTATTACCAACTTGCCTGTACTAGACAAGATCTTGGGAAAAAATGTGTTGTCATTCAACTACAGGCACGTCTTAACACCTGTGACTACCTCGCTACTTTTCAATCTGGTTTTTGTTCTACAAGTGGTACTAAACGTGTCTTTATTGGGTTTTTTTTGGGGGGGGGGATGATGCTATTTGCTTCGCAGATGAAAGGGCAACCTGCTTGATGGTCATAGCGCCACACTGGAACATTCCAACTTGTAAGACAACCTTACTGCTGTTATGCTAGCCATTCACAATAAAATGTATATGTTAATGGTCGTCTCTCTTGGCATTATTATATGATGGATACATTAGTTTAGTACTGTGAGTCATCTAGAACAAGTTCTGTTAGCTATAATTAATCCCTGCACATTTTCCAGCTAATACATTCCATTTAGTAATCTACCTTCGATTTTGACTCCGAAGGTTTTCGACCTGCATTTTCTCACTTGATTTATATTGATGAGGACTCGGATTGTTTATTGGACTGCCTCCGGACGAGCCATAGTCCAGCCAGCAATGATTGTGTCTCTTTGTATTCTTTCTAGGTGGCTCTGGATACCTTCCTCATTTACTTCAGATCCACCACTCCGTGCATGCGTTCCTCTTTGGCTGTCAGATATTTACGGACTATCCTTACTTATTGACTACTGTATTGTCCTGTTACTTGCTGCCCTTGATGTTTCGTTACAGTTTGGAAGGGATTTGGGCAGTGATTCTTTTGGTTCATGCCATCATTCCTACCTTTCGAATGAGTAGCTGGTGTACAGTTACTCTGCGGCATAGAGAGGGCCACTTTTTACAAAATCATTTGTTGAACCCGGAAGGACAACCTTACCATTTAATTTAGCAGTATTGTGTCGCAACTTGATGCCATCTTCTTCCTGAGCTCTCTTTGGTGGAGTCTGGGTGGTTGTCAGTTGCCTTTCTGATGTTGTGTAAATGAGAGGGGTGGGCTGTGCATAGCATGGAACACAGGGATGATGCTCCTTGATTCGTAGGTAAAGGGGAAACCTGTTTGTTGGTTATAGCACCATTGACACAGTGGAACATTCCAACTTACTAGACAAACTGACAGCTGTTACACTAGCCAATCACAATACAATTTAAATGACATGCTGGATTTCATTGTGTGAGGCTGCGGTCCTTCCAATAATCAGGAGCATGTCCAGAGATTACACTATCCAGTTCCCCATTTTTTCCAGTATAATCGTCAATATTTTCAGAGGAAAGTACAAAGAGGCACCCACAATATTCTCCTCATTCCACTTTCCAAAGCACAGCAACCCTGGGTCTGTCCACGTCTGCCAATGGGAGCCATTCATGGGCCATAATTCTGATTGCTAGGCAACCAGATGTAAACCCTGAGAGTGCCAGACTTTTGTATTTTCCACAACCCAATAACTCACAGTTGTTGCCTACCAGGATCTTCTGCAGGAGTACTATATCAAGTTTGTGTCTGGATAGGAATTTCAGTACTACCTATCTCTTCAGCTTGTGGTCCAGGCACGTCCCATATATTACATCCTTCCCTCAGGCCCTTATTGTTAGTGATGTGGCCATTGTCAATAGTACCAATGTATTCCTCTAGCGTCCCCTCGCTACCAACCCCTTGTGCACTTCCTAATGTAAATTCATCTACCCACCACTGAACGTCTACCACCCTCCCACTGCTTTGTGGTAAAAGTTTGGAGCTACCTCCTTCCTCAATGCCTATGACGCCTGTCTCCCTGCAATATCTACCATCAAACCTTTATGTGTTTATAACAACTATGTTCATGTTATCACTATTTTCTCCTCTAGAGAGGAGAGAACCTCTAATTGTGGTCCTTGTGTTGCACCCATTGTTATTTGCCTTCAATTTTCTGCCATTCCTCCAACCATTCCCAGGTGTCTTTCTGATGGCACCTACTGGGACTCGGTGCACCCTCTTGATCGTGAAATAGCTATAGACGTCCTCTGGGTTCAGAGTACTTTTTATAAGTTTTTCGAAAAACTGCTCTTCCTATGGGACATTCAGGAAGTCCACCAGACAGATATTGTTGCACATTGCCCTCCCCCTGCATCCTCGGTTCTTGCGGTTTGTCCTTGGATGGCTTCCCTAAGATAGCAAACCTCAGCTTTCATTCCTTAATGGACTCTGTGCATTTTTCCAGTGTGCTCTCAGCCACTTTCACCTTTGCCGAGATGTTCTTAAAGTTGGTTTGCTAAAGGTTAACGTCCACCGCCACTGTATCGATCTTTTTGTTCTAAGACAATCCTGGTCTCATTAACTACCTGTACCACCTCCCTGAGTGACCGATCTTGGTCCTCACTGTCTCTGTGGCCTATCTGATGGTAAGTAGGCTCTCTCCTTTTAGTTCCATTCAGAAGGCGTGCTTCTCCAACTTATGAGACTTCGCCATCTGTACCTCATCTCTTGGACCATCCAATTCACCTCTGGAGGGAGGGTCCACCTCTGTTGCCAGAAGTGCGCCTCTAGTGGTCTAATGGTGTGGACATCAACCGGGCTCCACCGGTAAAGCAGCGGATGGCTCATCAGCAGGCTCTCTCTTTTCATAGCGGGAGTTGCCCACCTGGTTCTTGCCACTCCTTTCACAGAGAGGCCAGCAACTGCTGGATTTGCACGCCATGGTCTGGAGGGGAGGAATGGTGGGGGTGGTAAGGATGACTGGTTCTTTAAAAATCAACCCTCATCACTCTCCCCATACACCAGGCAGTTCCTGTTCATGAGTGCCTAGCCATCAAGGGGGCTCAGTTGTGATACGGGACACTTGTTGCTTGTTTGCTCAGGGCCCAGTCTTGCGAACCTCCCTGCAGCATCCGGTATTGAGTGTTTGCCTCCGTGTCATACCCGTGTATCGCGGCTCCCGACCAGCTGCTTGTTTGCTCAGGGCCCTGTCTTGCCTACATCCCTGCAGCATCCGGTATTGAATATTTTCGGGCTTCCCCAGGTCCAAGAAGGGGAACCTCCTAAGAGGGCGGCCCCCCTTAGTGCCACAGGATGGCACCTGAGGCAGCCACCCAGTGTTTGCGATCCCCTAAGGGTCCGCATGCCCGCATCACTTCTGGGCATGTGGTATATGTCGCGGGGGCGAGGTACATATACCTCTCCCGCCCACTGGACGCCCTCCTTTCCCACTACCCTGATGCGGTTTGGGACACGCATGTTGTCCTCGCTGAACACGAGGTCCAGTATGCCCGGTCCACTGGTCTGGCGAATCGTGTGCGTCGGTGCGCTTGCGGTGAGTGCGACTGTCTACCCCCCCCTCATACCAAATTGGGACCACTCTGCCGGAGCTGCTGAGTCCTCGCAGGTAGTCCTCCCCGGGTTCCGGTCTGGAGCAGCAGACGGACATAGCGGTTTGGCTGTACCGCTGGACGGGCGAGGCTGGCTGCAGAGTTGGGGCTCATGGGGGAGCGACACACGAGGTGGGGGGGGCTCACTAAGGTCTATGTCGGGGATAACACTGGTGTGCAGTGAATTGGACAGTTGGGAGCCCCCCATAGCTTGCGGCGCTGGTCGGGCCATGTGCTCCTGCTCGGGCGTTTGTGCACCTGGTTTGTCTCTGCCGCCTGGCTCTACAAGACTGTATTGTTCCCAGCCTTTGAGGCCCTTATGTTAGGTCCCACTGTTGCGTTATTGCTTGCCTGCTTACAGGTACGCTGAAGTAGTGTGGCTCACTGGTTAGAGGCGGCAGACCCGAGAGCAGAGGACGGCCCGGGACCAGGGTTCGATTCCCGGCGCGGCAGGTTTCTGGACCAGGGTCAGCGGACTCGATAATTCTCTCGCCTCGGTGCCCACTCTGATCAGCGATCACACTCGGCAACTCTGGGCATTAGCTTGCATCATCTTCACTAACGGCCCCACCAGACCGCCGGGGATGCCTGGTCTCACCCTGGAGATACCCATTAAGGGACCATCTCTCAGGGAAGCCAGGAAGGGTTTCGCAGCGGTCGAAGCGCCTTGGGACCCTCCGGGTAAGTAGTGCGCTATATAAACGCCTATACATTTACATTTACATTTACATACATCCTATTTTATCACGGGTCCACTCCTTTGCCGGCTCACGGACAGAGACACACAATCTTACCCATTTACCGATCTCCTCCTGCACGCGCTCAGGGTTGTGCAGGCGAGCCGTGACCTCCATGCCCACACCCCTGTGTATTTCCAATTGGCACCCGAGCTCTTAGGGATGTTCCGCTGATCATCTAAGACGATAATTGTCCCCCGATACAGGCAGCGTCGGGCTTCTCAGGGGTCTTTGATTATATTTTGGGCCCGGCCATATCACTTTGCTGGTTTTCCGTTTTCCTCCAGATCTTGCTGACCCTGCTGCATAGGGGCGGCGGCGAAGAGGTGTGGGGGGGGGGGGGGGGGAGGGGGGGTCTGCTGCGCATTTCAAAACAAGCAACTTATGGATCGGAGAGATGCGATCTTTTACTGCTCCCTCCCTGCACCATGGCTATTTGTAAATGTATACGGAGGAAAGGGTGTTTTTGTGCTCAGGATTTAGTTTGCCTGCTTTCCGACTGCTGGGACACACATTTGGAGTAGTCAAGGCCGATTACAGATTATAAGAAGGGGAAGTCGCTCCCCCGATACACGCTCCAATCTCTGGGCGCTTTGGTGGTGCCTGGGGATACATACTTGGCTGCAACAAGCAATGTCCGGCCACCACAGCGCTGAACAGGGCAACAATATAGTTTTCGTACTAATATAATAAGAATGCTTGTTCCAAATGCTACCGGTGTTATGTTATGACCCCTTGGCCCGTCCCAGACCCTCCCTGCACCTAGACCCCGCCTCCCAGCTGACCCTCCCAAGCTCCGCCCCCTCCACCATCCATTTATGGCCAATGCCTCCACGCGCTACGGCCACGCCGAAGGTGCGCCAAAGGTAAGCCCGTCTACGCCCGTCCGCGCCTGGACCGCGCCCAGCGCCATACCCCCTGGCCCTCGCATTGCCCAGCCCTCCCGCATTACCTACGATGCCCCCACCCTCCTAGCCCTTAACCCCGGCCGCTCCCCCAACTGCGTCCAAGCCGCTCCTGGACACGCCCATGGACCTTTCTCATGCTACTCCTGCAAATTCATCGGCACCGTCAACAACTCCGCTACGATCACCCCACAGACTCCCGACCCCAACAACCTACAATGCATCTTGCTCAACACCCGTTCGGTCCACAGGCACGCCATTGACCTATGGAATCTACTAGACACCATCTCTCCGGACGTCGCCTTCCTAACAGAAACATGGATGAACGCCTCTTCCGCCCCAGACATCACCATTGCCATCCCAGAAGACTATAAGATCATACGCAAGGACCGTACCGGCCACACAGGAGGAGGAATCGCCATCGTCCACAAAAAATCCATCCACATCTCAACCAGCTCTGACGTCAATCTCGCCAACTCTGAACACCTTCACTTCCAGATTCACACCGACCCCAAAACCACACTCAGAGGCACCCTCCTTTACAGACCTCCAGGACCCCGCGCACAATTTAGTGAAGACATCACGGATTTCATCACTCCACACGCCCTCCCATCCAAAGATTACATCCTTCTGGGAGACCTCAATTTTCACCTTGAAAAGAACAACGACCATAACTCCACCACCCTTTTGGACAACCTCGCCAACCTCGGACTTAAACAACTGGTCACTTCCCCCACCCACATCGCAGGTCACACACTCGACCCTATCTTCTCCTCCAGCAACCATGTCTCCTTCAGCCACACTACGGCTCTCCTCTGGACTGACCACAGCTGCGTCCACTTTACCTACAACAAGCCCAAACCCAACAACCCCCCCAACCAACTCTGCAAAGAAACTGGAACAAAATCACCATCGACCAGATCTCCTCATCGCTTCTTCAAAAAACCCCCGCCCACTCCTCAAACCCCGACCAAGCCGCCACCAACCTCACCCTATGGTTATCCAACAGCGCCGACATCCTAGCACCACTGAAAAAACGACAAATCAAACTTGGCAGCAAGAAAGCCTCCTGGTTCAACGCTGATCTTAAGAAATCCAAGAAACTCTGCCGCTCCCTGGAGAAGGCCTGGAAAAAAGACCCAACCACCAGCACCAAGGAAGCCTTCAAAAACGCCACTCGCACACACCACCAACTGATCCGAAAAGCCAAGCAAACCGCCTTCAAGGACCGACTAGATAGCAACGCCCACAACAGCAAGGAACTTTTCAACATCGTCAAGGAATTCACCAATCCCTCGGCCAACTCCAACGACATCACCCCCTCTCAAGCCCTCTGCGACTCCCTAGCCTCATTCTTCCACAACAAAATTGCAGACATCCACAACAGCTTCGACAACCAACCCGGAGACCATTCCACCCAACCATCTGCTGGACCTTCACCCCCCCTGAACATCCTTAATGACTGGAACCCAATCTCCACTGAGGACACCATCCGCCTGATGAACTCCATCCACTCAGGATCCCCCACAGACCCATGCCCTCACCACATCTTCAACAAAGTAGACTCCATCATAGCACCGCACCTCAGAGACGTCATCAACTGCTCCCTCAACTCCGCCACCTTCCCGGAAAGCTGGAAACACGCAGAACTCAGCGCCCTTCTGAAAAAACCCACAGCGGACCCCACCGAACTCAAAAACTACCGTCCCATCTCGCTCCTTCCATTCCCGGCCAAAGTCATCGAGAAAGCCGTCAACAACCAGCTCGCCGCCTTCCTCGAAGCCAACAACTCCCTCGACTCCTCACAGTCCGGCTTCCGAGCCAAACACAGCACTGAAACCGCCCTCATCGCAGCAACAGATGACATTCGAACCCTACTGGACAATGGAGACACAGTCGCCCTCATCCTCCTCGACCTCTCCGCAGCCTTCGACACAGTCTGCCATAACACCCTTTCACAGCGCCTCAGAAACATCGGAATTCAAGGAAAAGCACTAGAATGGATCACCTCGTTCCTCACCGGAAGAACCCAGAGAGTCCGCCTTCCACCATTCAAGTCAGAGGCCACTGAAGTCATCTGCGGCGTTCCACAAGGATCTTCACTCAGCCCCACCCTTTTCAACATATACATGAGCCCCCTCGCAACCATCTCACGCCAACACAACCTCAACATCATCTCCTACGCGGACGACACTCAACTCATCCTTTCACTCACCAATGACCCTCACACCGCCAAAACTAACCTACACGAAGGAATGAAAGAAGTTGCCGAATGGATGAAACATAGCCGTCTGAAACTGAACTCTGATAAAACAGAAGTCCTTATCTTAGGAACCTCCCCCTCTGCATGGGACGATTCTTGGTGGCCAGAACCCTTGGAAAAGCACCCATCCCGACAGACCACGCACGGAACCTGGGCGTCATCCTGGATTCCTCACTTTCGATATACAAACAAGTCAACGCTGTCTCTTCATCCTGCTTCAACATTCTTCGCATGCTCAAAAAAACATTTCGTTGGATCCCCACCGAAACTAGGAAAACGGTCACCCACGCCCTGGTCACGAGCCGACTGGACTACGGAAACACCCTCTACGCCGGCAATACCGCTAAACTCCAGAAAAAACTCCAACGAATCCAAAACGCCTCAGCCAGGCTCATATTAGACATCCCGCGTAAAGAACATATCTCTGGTCACCTGAAAAACCTCCACTGGCTACCCGTCAATAAGAGGATCACCTTCCGTCTCCTGACCCACGCACACAAAGCACTCTACGAAATCGGACCAGAATGCCTCAACACACGACTGTCCTTCTACTCCCCCTCCCGCCAGCTACGATCATCCAACCAAGCCCTTGCCACTGTACCCCGCATCAACAAAACCACCATGGGAGGTAGATCCTTCTCCTACCTGGCAGCTAAAACCTGGAACTCCCTTCCCACTCACCTTCGCCTTACTCAGAATCACCTAGCATTCAGAAAGCAACTTAAAACGTGGATATTTGACAAGTAATTCCCCTCCCCTCCTCAAGCGCCTTGAGACCCTCTGGGTATGTAGAGCGCTATATAAATTCTTTGACTTGACTTGACTTGACTGCAAGGGTGGGGATTTCTGGCTCGTCCCTGGTTTGATCCCAAATGGTCAGGCAGGGAAAATGGCGGCCACCTCGCACATGATGTGCGTTTATTGGCAGTGGGTTGCAGCGCTTGCTGGTAATGGTTTAACGCAAACAAACGTTTTTTTATGGTTCCAGGGACAGTTTATTATTATAAGCGTTTAGTGTATTGTCTGTGCAATTAAATGCAACCTGACATCAGAAGCTAATAAGAATTTTCAGCTTTTTACAGTGGGATACTGAGCCTATTTTGAGTGAGATTAGGGGGTGTTTTAGCCAGCCTTTTGTGCGCGGTCACGGGAAGCGATGGCAATTAAGAGATGTGGGAATTTTGGCAAATCGATAAGAGAATACCCTGGGGGAACTCTTCACCGTAGAGATAGTGTGCGTGTGTGGTGGAGTATATACCAGGGGTGGGCCCTCCACTTTCCTCTGCCGTAGTGCCAGTAATCTAATCGTTGAGCATTGCCCCAACAAACAGCCCGGGTAAATTTTCACTCGCTCAAGACCAAGATGTAGGGATAACAAGTGCAGGGGCGGCTGTTATACTGGGGACAACTTCTTGCTGGAGCACTCCTCTGGCACACTCCATTCTGCTAATCCTCGGACTCCCCGCTCTTATAGGCTTCTTTCTCCTCGGCACCTTCCCAAAGGTTTGAAGGGTCTTGGCGAAAGTACACCTGCGGTGGGCCGCGGTAGAGCTAAGTTTTATTACATCCCTGTGCTTCTGCTGTACTGATTTGGCTTCGTCCACTGGCGGGGGTAAGGGGAGCGGCGCATGCGGAGGGCCCGAGGCGTGGCGAGCCGGGCCCCGACGGGAGTTGTGGAGATCGATTTTGGGTCCACCATGCTACGGGGCAGCGCTTCATGCTGTTGCACTCTACTTGCCTTGCTACTGTGGGAGGCAGCTGTGCCGGTGGTTTTCTGTCGCCTCCACAGCACGCGCTGTGAATTGAAGCCCAAGCTACCCCGTATTCTCAAATGGGCCACTCTTTCCCTCTCCTGCGCACAAGGGGCTTCCCCTGCTCTGTGTTGGCCATTCCCTTCGCTTGGCGCAGACCTGCATGCTTGTTCGGGGAGAGGTGTGCTTCCACTAGGGACAGGTGTGTGCTGTCTCTAGCAGGGGCATGTGGGTGTATCTTAAATGCCAGGTAATGCGTCTGAAAGTAGTGGGTATTTACTCAGCGAGGAAACCTTTGTGCATCTGTTGGTACGTGGATAGTGGCAGGCTGGCCGGGATGGACATGTAGACGGCCATATGTGTCGGAGTTAAGACGGGTATATGCTGGTGGGCACTGCAGCACATTGGTTTTCAGGTGAGCGAGAGCTCTCATCGAGGTACGGCAGGCAGATGCCACTGTCTACCAGTTCAGGTAGAGAAGGTGACTGTGTTGAAGCCTAGTGGCGAAAGACTACAAGCCAAGACATTTTCTATTGCATGATGCCTCTGCGAGGTAATGCAAACAGATTCCCCCCCAATTCCTCACGCAACCCTTGACCCTGTCTTCAGGCAGGTCGCTCCCCTACGCCGCACAGCTCCACCAGCGTGTCTGTGTGCCCTGCTGCTTGACACCGCCGCTGCCGCTGGTTCGAGGCCCTCTGCCTCAGTAGCACAGGAGTCCGGTACCACTGTTATTTCATTGTGCCTCCTGTTTTCCCTGTCCGCTGCCTCCTTGAAAACCTTGTCTCCCACCTAACTTCGCCTTTTTTTTTCATTGCTTTTTTGTGCCCCCTTTGTTTGACTTCTGTGCCCCCTGGTACCCTTGCCTATTCTTGCCTGTTTTTCCTGCCGCTGCCTCCCCTGCGGCCCCGCCCCCCTGCACGCCCATTCGTCGCCCCACTCCGCCTCCCAGCTGCTCCGCCCTCCCACCTCCCCTTATATGGTGGCTGCGCCGAAGGCGCACCTAATGCAAGCCTCTCCGCGCCTGGACCGCGCCCAGTGCCAGATTTCCTGACCCCCGCGAACGCCACAACACCCAACGCCAACACCCTCCACGCACTCAACACTGGACGACGCAACGCCTGCTTCCTGGCCGCCCCGAAGCACACCAAAGGACCCTTCTCCTGCGGGAGCTGCAGCTTCACCAGCTTCCGAGACGCCAAACCGCCTACCGCGACAGGGGGCAACCACCTCAGATGCATACTACTGAACACCGCTCCGCACGCAAATACGCCGCCGAACTCTGGGACCTGGTCGACACATCCTCCCCGGACGTCGTCTTCCTGACAGAGACCTGGATGAACACCTCCTCGGCACCCGACATCGCCATAGCCATCCCGGACGGCTACAAGATCATCCGCAGGGACTGCACCAATGGAGTAGGAGGTGGAATCGCCATCATCCAGAAGAACACCCTCAGGGTCTCGACCAGCACCGACGACACAATCAGCACCGCCGAACACCTACACTTCCAGATCCACACCGATCCAAACACCACCCTTAGAGGAACTCTCGTCTACAGACCCCCGGGACCCCAGCCTCAGTTCATCGCCCACTTCGTCAGACGCACGCCCTTGCCTCCATAGACTTCATCCTCCTCGGAGACCTGAACTTCCACCTCAAGAACAACAACGACACCAACTCAACCACCCTGATTGACAACCTCGCCAACCTCGGACTCAGACAGCTCATCACAACGCCCACCCACTCTGGCGGCCACTTGCTAGCCCCCACGTCACCTTTAGCCACACCACAAGCTCCACTGGACCAACCACCACTGCATCCACCTCACCTTCTGGAAACCCACCACACATCACCGCACTCAACAGATCCCCCACTGCAGCTGGAGCAAAATCACTGAAGACCAGTTAAACATCACCCTCGCCTGAAGCTTAGCCGCCGACACCGCCGCTCGCAACATCAGGCGCCGGATCGACAACAGCGCCAACACTCTCGCCCCGATCAAGAAACCCTCCAACAGACACACCAACAAGAAAGCCAGCTGGTTCACCGATGACCTCCAGGCCTCCAACTAAACCTGCAGTACACTAGAGAAGAAATTGGTCCGCGAACAGACACCAGACAGCTACACAGCCCACAAGAACGCCGTCCGCAGACACCATCACCTCATCAGATCTGACAAACGGGCCTCCTTCCAGGACAGACTCGACAACAAGGCACAAAACAGCAAAGAGCTTTTCAACATCATGAAGGAACTCTCCAACTCCAGCTCCAACGCCATCTCACCATCGCAAAACCTGTGCGACTCCCTCGCCACCTTCTTCCATCGCAAGATTTCAGACATCCACGACAGCTTCAACAACCTGACCACCCCAACAACCAACACCTCAGACCAGGCGGCCACCCCCCACACCGATCCCCTACTCACCTGGACCAAGATAAATGACAACGACACCATCAAAATCATGAACACATCCACTAGGGCTCTCCATCAGACCCATGCCCACACCACATCTTCAACAAAGCTAGCGCCACTATCGCACCCCATCTCTGCAAAGCCATCAACATCTCCTTCGAAACAGCGACCTTCCCGGAGAGCTGGAAGCTCGCCGAGATCAACGCCTTACTGAAGAAACCCAAGGCGGATCCGAGGGACCTCAAGAACTTCCGGCCCATCTCCCTTCTCCCATTCCTGGCGAAGGTAATCGAGAAGACCGTCAACAGACAGCTGACCCGCTACCTCGAGGAGAACAACATCCTGGACTCGTCCCAGTCCGGGTTCTGCAGCAACCACAGTACCAAGACTGCCCTCATCGCCGCCACCGACGACATCAGGGCCCTTCTGGACAATGGTGAAACCGTGGACCTCATCCTCCTGGACCTATCAGCCGCCTTCGACACCGTATGCCACCTCACCCTAAGCACACGCCTCCACAATGCAGGGATCCGAGACAAGGCTCTGGAATGGACCACCTCCTTCCTCTCCAGCAGAACCCAGAGCGTCAGTCTCCCCCTTTCCGTTCCGAAGCCTCCGAGATTATCTGCGGCGTACCCCAAGGATCATCCCTCAGCCCAACTCTGTTCAACGTCTACATGGCTCTGCTCGCCCACGTCGCCCGACTGCACAACCTGAACATCATCTCCTACGCTGACGACACCCAGCTTATCCTCTCCCTCACCAAGGACCCCCTTACCACCAGAACCAACCTCCAGGAAGGAATGAAAGCAGTCGCCGAGTGGATGAAGAACAGCCGTCTGAAGCTGAACTCAGACAAGACAGAGGTCCTCATCCTCGGCTCCACCCCCTCAGCCTGAGACGACTCCTGGTGGCCGTCCGCACTGGGAGCAGCACCGACACTCACCGACCTCGCACGTAACCTGGGGTTAATCCTCAACACTCTCCATGACCAAGCAAGTCAACGCCGTCTCGTCCTCCTGCCTCAATACCCTCCGCATGCACCACAAGATCTACAGGTGGATCCCCACCGAAACAAGTAGAACTGTCACCCAGGCCCTAGTCAGCAGCAGGCTGGACTACAGAAACGCTCTCTACGCAGGAGTCTCGGCCAAACTCCTGAAACGACTACAACGCATACAGAACGCCTCTGCTCGCCAGATCCTTGACATCCCGCGCCACAGCCACATCACCCCACACCTGAGAGGCCTGCACTGGCTTACCGTCAACAAGAGGATTACCTTCAAGCTCCTCACCCACGCACACAAGGCACTCCACAACACCGGACCGGCATACCTCAACAGACAACTCACCTTCTACACCCGAAACGACAGCTCCGCTCCACCGACCTCGCCCTAGCCACCGTCCCCCGCATACAAAGAACGACCACCGGTGGCAGATCGTTCACCCACCTCGCCGCCAAGACCTGGAACCCCATCCTCCTACGGCAGACCCAGGACCTACTAACCTTCAGGAGGCTTCTCAAGACCTGGCTATTCGAACAGTAGCAGCATCCCTACACCCCCCCCCCCTAGCGCCTTGAGACCCTCATGAGTGAGTAGTGCGCTTTACAAATGTACTGATTGATTGAATGTATGGTGGAGCACCCAAGTCTCCCTTATCTCATATTTAAGTGTGTTACCTGTTTGTCCCTTCGAACAGGGAACCAGCACAGAATATCTGCAGCTGTAAGGAAATGTGCATGCAACCATGATCTTGGGATTAATGATTAGCAGGGTTGGGTCACAGGGCGGGGTGGTCTGCTCCTTCAAGAGCTCGCGTTCGCTTTACAGGCTGTTATCAGAAACCATACACTTCCTGCCTGTCTCCTACAATTATAGCATGTGCAAAAGCTTTGAGGGGAAGTCGTAAACTGGTCAGGCGCGTAAATCTATCTACAAGGGACGGAGCTCAGGGCCAACTGCTCTGGAAGTCTTAGCACATAAGTGTAGTGAAGAGTAACTCCAAGGAGAGACCCAAAATCTTAAGGATTAGAAAGGTATAAAATCAATCTGGGTCGCCTGTCCCTTATTGGGATTAACATTGTGTTTGTACAGGACGACTAGCTCACTCATTCATCTACATGGTATTATTTGCTATGCCATTGGAAAGGGAATGATCGATGGGAGGGACTCACATATTTCACCCCAGCTACAAAAAAAATAATCAGTGATCCACTCTTTTAATAGTTGCACCAGGCTTTATATGTACAGCCTCCTTGAGTTAAAACCTCAAGGGCGAATGTCACCCTGGAACCTTTAAAAGTGCTGCAATTGTCCACTACTGCTAAAGTACAGTATCTAGTTACCTGTGCAATATTTGACAGGGTGGTTCCGGGCACTCGGCACCAACTTAAATGTTAACACAGGCGCTTGGGGACAGTCTGCCACAAGTGGGCGCTGTCTGTCTTCTAGAGACAACCACAACAACAGGTATTGTGATGTGATATGATTGGCAGCACGTCAGGAGCAACGTGTGGTGCGAACATAAGGGTCGCCAGCCCTGGCATACAGTTGTCTACAATTCAAGCACTTGACGTTTGTAATTTGTGGGGCTGTGGGGACAGCTGGGCTGCGGGTAGTTCAACAATAGTGGGGTGTGTTGCATGTCCTCTCCTGCTCAGGCCTCAAGACAAGGGGCAGTTACATGGGCATAGCTCCTTGATGTAATAAGTGCGCAAATCTAATGCATGTTTCTGTAGGGGCCCAGCATAGCACAAGAACTGCAAAATTACATCCTCCCGTACCATCAATATACATGCACGCCCATTTCTCACCTTTCCTGTGGAGGGCTAGCAGTTCCGGGGGATACAAAACAAACCAGGGCTATTGTTGGTTCAGCACCAAGGGTCACTGTTGGTCAGTAGGTAGGGTTACCTGGGATAGGACTACAGCAAGTAAGCAGGATGGGCTGTGTAAGGGTCACCCCACATGGGGACTGCAATAGTGGGCATAGTACGAACCCTCCTTCAATCCAGATTGACTCCAATCATGAGTTCGCCATGTTAAAGGATGCTTCAGTTAAACAACATTCCCTGCCCGGACAACCCTAGAGATAGGAGGGGGAGGAAGCTGAGTTCTAGCAGGGGGGCTGCTATCCCACAATGGGGGAATAAAGGTGTTTAAAGCACTAATGGCTAAAATGTTGAATAACTGGTGGCATGGCCATTATTCAAGCCCAGTTAGGTAGCTGGAATTATAGTGCCCTCCCCTATCCCCACCTACTGGTACACGACAGGGTTCTCACTGACAGAGGTTTTAAAGTGCATGACTTGCACGAGGAAGGGATATCAGCCTGGAATCACAGCAGTCATATTCGCAGGCAGAAGGTGAGGGGGTAGCACGCATTATGGCCATGTTACGTAGCAGGTATATATATCTATAGGTCTCAGATTTGAATACTAGTATATTTTCTTAAGGGTTCTTGCATTTGGCATAGAGTTCGAGGTGTAAACCCCAGGTCAAAGATCCTTTCCAAACAAGATAGCTCCCTGAGGCATGTGCCTGCTTCATTCCCACCTGTAATGTTCAGTGCATAAGTAACTAGCTCATTCTTTCACTCTTTGAGTGTGATAAAATTAGTACCAGGAAGTTGCATTACAATTAACAGCTTTGATTAAGCATCAAGAAAAAATTACGATTGTACTGGGTGTACTATGCACAGATATTAGTGTTATGATTTCTCCAGACCTGCACAACATCATATATTGTGCATTCAGGACACATGCTATATGTTCCACCTACCCGGTAGAGGAAACCACAAATCTTTAGCAATTTTAAACATCACTGGTCAAGAGTGGCGAGTAGTGGTTTGCAACAAGACACCTGCAGCAGTGATTGCCACTATGCGGCAAGGAGATGAAGGGAAATAGGACTGGCAGGTCCCGCTGGGTCCTGCCACATGGCCATGGCCATGGCCATGGCCACTTGCAGGTTGTTTAAGGGGATTCCTAAAGGTATAGGAGTGGTCATGGCAAAGTAAACCTGGACCCATTCACCTGATGGGGGTAGTGTTTTTAACTGTGCAGTTTTTTTACAAGGTGACACCTTGGTGTCTACGCATTTTTTTTTTCTCCCTCCTTTCATCCTTTCGCATGCAACTTTGATCTGATGTTGCAGTTCACCCATGACAAAATAAAACTACTTTTCAATGTTACATCTTGTGCTAGGAACAGGTTTCATGCACATGTTTTGTTATTAAAATATCTGTTAAGGACTGACAACTATATTGGCACGTGTATAATTGTGGTACGGTGCCATTTGCATGTTTGCTAACTCCTTTCATAGTGCAGCACCATCAGCATGTTTACAGCGCAGGCGATGTTCCCAGATGAGCTCAGATTAGAGTAACAGATCATATCTGTTACTGCATGACTTTAGTACAACGACCCAAAAAATTCCTGGAAGAAAGTGCTGCTGTACATGTGTATGTTAAGAGATAAGAAACTCGGCTACATTCTGTCAAGTTTGCAAAATCTGAGGGTACCACTGCATCTGTGAGAGCTGATTAGCTCCAGTGAACTCAGGCAAGGCCAAGATCCATGAACATGGTACCATCATCATCCTGGCATCAAGCCGACTTCAATTGTGAAACTGTTTAGGATTCCAAGATGGAACTACAGCTTCTATTTAAGGTGGTTTAAAAACACGCATCTGAGTTTTCTATTACTCTGGGGGTAGATAAGAAAAATAGGCATGACTGTGACCTAACTGATAGGAAAGAACATCAATAAGTGGGAACGGTGGTTCAGCAAAGAAGTACATTTTACTGGAAGCAAATTGATCATTACTGCTAGGAGCTATTTCTTGCATCTTTCCAAAATGAGAGAGGGTACTCCTTGCGACGCATTCCTGGTAATAAACACCTTCTGATGTGTACAGCCATTGTAGATTGTTTGAAGTTCTATTCAATTATCTCTCTTGAGTGGGGTCACTTGTTTTGATGACTAAATCTGACATTGATAAAGTCAGACGACCCTGCTGTTGCTCCAGTAAGCCTAAGTGAACCTTTATGGGCAACTGTGAACAGTAGGCAAAGCAATTTTGTGAGGTACATTTACCAAGAATGTACGACGGAACATGCATGTCTTTACCATGCACTCTTTTAAAACGCAATGTCTTTACCACACATTGCCTTTACCACGCATATTCCTCTACCACGCATATTCCTCTACCACGCCTGCCTTTACAGCAAAATGGTAACTATATATCAGGTAAGTGAAATATATTATATATATATATATATATATATATATATATATATATATATATATATATATATATATATATATATATATATATATATATATATATCTCAATACACTTGCCCACCACTAAACCCTAAAAACACCCTTCCCACCAATACCCTTTCTCACCCATAACCCCTAAAAAAACCTTACCACCCAATACTATTACTCATTCCTAAACCCTAAAAAACCCTTACCACCCAATTCCCTTACCCAACCCTAAAGACACCCTTACACACAACCCACCCTGAAACCCTAAAAACACCCTTACCCCCCAATACCCTTACCCACCCCTAAATCAAGAAAATACTCTTATCACCCAATTCTCTCACCCAACCCTAAAAGTGCCCTTACCATATATATATATATATATATATATATATATATATATATATATATATATATATATATATACATAAACACAGACACACACCTAAGAATGGTGTACCTGATATACACTAACCATAGCGTGGTAAAGGCATATGTGTGGGAAAGACCTGTATGGTTAAGGCAATGTGTGGTAATGGCAATGCGTGGTAAAGGCATTGCGTGGTAAAGGCATTGCGTGGTAAATTCTGCATTGTCAAAGCTGTTTCCCATTAACCAATGCTCACAAATGAACGTTCTCAGTGGGAAGAGGCAAAAAAAAAACGCTTCTGTAGCTCTGGTTGAGAAGGGCTAGTGAAAAAAGCACTATGTAAACATGGGACGGAGAAAGATGTAAACATGTTACGAAAAGAGATATATCTGAGTTTTTATAATAATCATAGCATTTGGGACTGATGTAGTTTGAATTTTGCTTTGAATGATGCATGTTGTTTTTTTAGATTAGCACACAGATTTTAGGACATGAAGCTTTACTTATTATCCAAAGAAAGTTAAAGTACTTAATTTTTGTAGTGCCTGTCCTTACAGGAAGCATATAAAGAATATCCTTGAAACGTATCAGAACTGAAAATAAGCGTGAGTTTTTTGCCAGCATCTACAAACAGCTATCATCATAAAAACTGTTCTGGTGCACTTGGTGTTTTGTTGGATCAGTTCAGTGGACAATTTCATAAAAATGAGACAAAAAGAAAAACAAGGTGTCGTTTTTTTTTAAATGTATTTATTACAGCTAGAGAATCATATTATTGGCATCTGTTAATACATTGGTTTATTGCACACTTTCGTTTGATCACACATTTTTGAATGTTTCTCTCTTTGGTTGAAACACACATTTCTTTCTTAGATCAATAACTGATGGATGTAAGGGCTCCAGAACAACACTTCTGAATAGATAAATCAGAAAAACAACGTACAATGCTTCTCATTCTTGACATGAATTTTCAGACTACCCTGGAAACCTAACAGTGGCACTTGTTTTAACTGGAAAACAGGGTTGGTTTGTGGTTACAAAGCAAAAAAGGGAGACCTGCAATAGTTCCACTATGTTGATTTACTCTTATACTTTAACTTATGAAGCCGTTGCATAATACTTTGGCTCATGAAACAATTTGCATGATATTCAAGTATTACAGCATGCAAAATTGCTAAACTCTAGGACAGGAAATTCCATTAGTTTAAACTACATTACTCTGCTGTGAAGTTGATAATGTGAAGAAGAAACTGAAGAGATAGATAGGTTTACAAAGACCAGTACAAGCGTTGTTAACCAAGCAGAAAGACCCGACTATTTCATTCACATAACTATTTAGTGAAAAAAGTGAGATCGTCTGACCACCTGCCCTTAAAAATAAAGAACACAAAGATTTTTAGACAATCGTAGTTATTTTGCTTTGGAACCCAGATATAGATCATCATGTTGAACCTAGCTCTGATGAAAACACGTTCTCTACAACAATGTACTTGTGGACCATGGCTCTTCTTGAAACTTTCTTTTGTTTTTAATAACAAACGTGAAATTCTCTATTTCATCTGGTTTAAGTTATTATCTCGTACACGAGTTAAATGCAATAAGTTGCATTATTATCCAAGCCTTCACTGCTGTGACCTTCCATAACTTTGCTTCATTACAATAAATTAATAAGATGCATGCGTGTAAAAAAATGTAATTGGCTTTGCCTTGGTTGAGGTGGCCATTTTGTTGGGATTCTGGATTAGGGATCTTCTTTTGCCAATGTGCAGGCCAGGGGCAATTTTATTTTTCAAATCAATAATGTCATCTGTAAGGCTGCCCGTTGTGAATTTCACAACCTGTTTGGTTTCGTCACTGTGCCTTGCCAGTTTTTGATTCTGTGTATTTTATACAGATGTTTGCACATTGTAATTGATTTGTCCCCAGTTGCAATGATCATTTTGTAGGGATTTTGTGTTAGCGCTCAAGTCGATTAACCAAGGAGCCAACTATTTAAATAGCCAACATGTGCATACGTTTGATACATATTTGCAAATCTTTAAAAAGCATTATGTCTGGTTCACCAGATGACCCTTGCCCTGCCCAAATAATCACACCAGTTATCAGTTTTCCCATCTATCTGCTTATCGACTCTTCCTCCAGATGAGGTAATCTACAGTTTCAATGGAAACAGTAAAGGGCCGTTCCTTTATTTTTATATATATATATATATAAGGGGCGGAGCGGATCCCCGCCAATGGGGGGGGTTGCTGGATGTACATAAGCAAGGTGCCCCCTGGCCTCCTGATCATTAGGCACCTGATGAAGGCCGGTTAGGCCGAAATGCATTGTGCTGAATTCCAATAAAGGAGCTCCTGTAAAGTCCCCTGTGAGGCCTCAGCTCTTTCGTAAGGAGGAGGTGGTGAAGATATTTTTCACGTCAACCAGCGACGTGATCTGAGGCCACTGCTTCACAAGTTTGCCGCGGCCGTGCTGGTAGCTGGTAGCTGCATCCGCAGCACTGTATGGACTTCTCCAAGGTATCGGATGGCTGGCTGCTCGCCTCCATTTGCAGGACGCATAACGAGGTGAAACGTAGGGCGGGCCGCATTTGTCACTCCTGCCCCCTCGCAAGTGTTGCCTGCATTGTAAGGGAGGCTGAAGCGGTGTTTTGGGGACTAGAGGGAGCACCGAAAAACACCATTCTCAGGATATTGGCTACTCATTAGCACCTTCAGTCATCCTGCTCTCCGCGGTTACATCTGGACAAAAACTTTCCCCCGCAGGACCTACCTGGGCTAATGTGGAATCCTGGGACTTGTAGTAAGCACGGACTACAAGTGGGTCAGCAAGATCGTGATTAAGGGGCGGAGCGGATCCCCGCCAATGGGGAGGTTGCTGGATGGACATAAGCAAGGTGCCCCCTGGCCTCCTGATCACTAGGCACCTGACGAAGGCCGGTTAGGCCGAAATGCATTGTGCTGAATTCCAATAAAGGAGCTCCTGTAAAGTCCCCCGTGAGGCCTCAGCTCTTTCGTAAGGAGGAGTTGGTGGAGATATATATATATATATATATATATATATATATATATATATATATATATATATATATATGTCCTAATACTGCAATCACCAGGAATTAGTTCCCCATAGCCCCCCCCCCCAACTCTGTGAGCATCTTACTGGCCCTCCCGCCGTTTTTGTCTTTCCCATCAATTAGGGACACCAAGACCTTTTTGTGGTGTTAGTACAGCTACAGTTTTTCACATCATAAGTTGGTATGTGGTAATCATGATGGCAATGGTCATTATCAAGTTCAGTTCTTGCTGATCTTGCATTACAATGTAAGGCATCACTTGTAACAGGTTATACTGTGTACATTTTTTCCTTCTTGCATATTAATAACTATAACCTGCCTAATCCTGCAATGCATCATCTTTACATTCATAACGTCTCTTCATAGTTGTCATAAATCACTTCCAACTGCAATGACAGCTCTATTTCTATCAATTACTCGGTACTGTGATTCGCGGCTTCCTTTGCAACCAAATATCTGGCGTTGGTGTCCCTGTGGCGATGCTTGGGCTGCAAATGCTGTCTCTGCCCACTGCTGATCATCTCTTACCCCTTTGTCTGCCCTCAAGGGTCCCTACTCTGAGGCATCCCAAGGACCTTGTTCAGGCATTTGTCTCAAGTGTCCCTCTCTGAGGCATACTAAGGACCTTGTTTGGGTAATTACCCTTTTTACAATCATGGTGAAGATATTTATTGTTACACCTTGTGAATCCCTGCCCCCTCATCTCATTGTGGCTGCAACGCCCACGTTATCTAGTGTAGGTGAGTTGGATCAATTTCTTCTGGTGAAAATATCTAGTGTGGGTGAGTAGGATCAACTTCTTCTGGTGAAAATGCTGGGGATTGCTTGTCCCGGTCGCCTTTTAGCCGTGCTCGTGGCCTCGCCCTTCTCTCCTGATTGGGTCCTTTGAACCCAAACTTGTTTTGGTCGTCCATTAACACTTTGCCTTGGGGCGCTCTTGTGCCCTTCTGCTGCTGTGCCCTTTGTTTACCACCCAAGGGGGGGCGTTAGCCACCTTTCCTTTAGGGTCAGCTGCGACTCCAGGTTGCAGTATAAACCCCCAACTACTCCCCCCCCCCCTCCCCTCCCCAGCCCTCCCGCCATTCTTTTCTTTCCCATCAATTATGGACACAAAGACCTTTTTGTGGTGTTAGAACTGCTGCAGTTTATTCACAACATAAGTTGGCATCGGTCATTAACATGCTCAGTTCTTGCTTATCTTGCACTACAATTTAACTCATAACAGGCTATACAGTGTGCGTCTTTTCTTTAATGCATATTAATGACCAGAACTTGCCTAATCCTGCAATGCATCATTCTTACATTCATAACATCTCTTCAAGGTTGTCAAAAATCACTTTAAACTGCCGTGACAGCTCTACTTCTGTCAATTACTTGGTACAGCGGGTCGCTGCTTCAAGACTTCCCTTGGTGTCGAATGTCCGGCTGCCAAGTGCCGTTTCTGCCCAGCGCTTACCATTTCTTACCCGTTTGACTGCCCTGAAGGGACCCTGCCATGAAGCATCCCAAGGACCTTGTCCACGCAACATACTCAAGTGTTACTGCCGTGAGGCATCCCAAGGACCTTGTTCGGGTAATTACTCTTTTTATGTCCTTGTGTGAAGATGTTTATTGTTAAACCTTCGGATTACTGCTACGCTAGTGGTGGTGTACCGACCTCCGACATTTCCCACAGACTCAGAGAAAACCAGCAGCTTGAGTGTCCCTACAATGTTTCGGCGGAACATGCCAGTCTCTCTGCTAGACAGATGAACCTTGTCATCTGCGTACTCCCCGGGGAAACAAGCAGAGGGAGTTATCTAAATTCAGTGTCAAATGTATCTCCGTACCCATCAGAGATAGAGAGTTTCCGTGTCTTTGCCCTTTGTAAAGAACCAATCAGAAGCCCTGATTTTTCTAAGGCTTGGCTTGTGGCCAAAGTTAATTACATGCTATGACTTGTGCCACTGGATTTATTCGGCAAGAAATGGCAATTATGCCACGTAATGTTACTCGATTCGTGGCTTTCTTACAAGCTAGTTTGCCTTCTTACCACTGTAACCCTGCCTGGCCACAGCCTTCCTCCCCAAACTATCTGTGCTGTATTTCAATACCGCTATCGTCGACTGAAGGGTGCTCAGTTAATGCCTTAGCACAGACCTGGCGCTGTGCATCAACACTATTGTAGCAGCAGAGGAGGAACAATGGTGATTGCCAAACATTGTTGAGGAAAACTAAGACAGACAAAAGCAACTTGGCTGTGGTGGGATCTGAAACCACACTATCGAAATGAATTAAGTCTAAATCCAGCGCCTTACTGCTCAGACATGCTATCATCTGCCCAAGTGGATATCTGGGCTGCAGAAAATGCAGTGACTCCACCTTTAACTAGAAAAACAAGCATTTGCAATGCAATAGATCTCGCATTAGGAAAGTTTGAGCTATTGGTATTGTAAATGACACATTTTTTATTTATGTTTTGTTTTTGAAAATAGCAAAATTAATAGCTTTATCATTTACAATGGCAATAGTTATAACTTTCGCAAATGTGACACCTATCGCATTTGTAATGCAATATGTGTTGTATTTACGTGACTTACATGTATTGATATTACAAATAACAATGTATTTTAATTTTTTTTAATAATTATTACTTAAATAAAAGTTACTGTAATTTATAATGGTAATAGCTTAAACTTTTGTAAATAACTTTTGTGAAGATTATGTTCAGTGTATTTTATTGTGACGAAAATCCAAGAACAGAAGTGAAATATTAACATCTTTTTGTTACTTTTGTAATAAAGCTTGAAACATTCAGAGAACATATTTTAACCAGTTGTTGTTGAATGGTAGCACAGATTGATGCTGTGGTGGCGGTGAGTGATTTTGTGATGGCAAACGAGTGATGCTGTGGCATTCAGTGATGCTGTGGTAGCCTTGTGCAAGAGAGTACTGTCCTTTCAAAGCTTAGTACCAAAATATATAGATAGAGAAAGAGAGAGAAAGAGAAAGAGGGGGAGAGAGAGAAAAAAAGAGCGAGAGAGAGCGAGCTCACGAGAAAGAGGGAGAAAAAAGAGAGGGAGAGAGAAAATACTTTTCATATCCCATTAGAGGGCAAAAACGCTATACCCAGAAAGTCCATAGTCGCCATACTTATTTCCGGATATTTTGAAAGCTGCAAGTCAGAGACATTTCATTCCTCTCCCAAGATAGGCATAAAGGGTGTTTTGTAGACTTGCTGCAGATCCTTCCAAAGAGGCCGCACACATAGTGCCTCGGATGTTTAGGAACACCCTTTGCAGAGGCTTATCACACTCCTCAGAGTGACTGGTGAGCATATGACAGCACTTCCAGGTGTTTAAAAGATGGATGTGGGGGCGAAGTGCACAGAGCACTTTCTCTAAACACTGCACCAACAAGGGAAGGGCGCATCCGACCAACAAGCATTTTTGCTGCCATTTTTTGGGGGTGGGGAGAATTTGCCATGTATAATATAATCGGATTCACCTCAATGGTTGAGGATATGAAGAACATCAAAATATATGTTATCTTCGTACAGTCACAAGGCTCGCATGGTGAGGAAAAGAAACAAGTAAATAAAAATCGCAGAGAGTTGAATAAACGGATAAAGTGTTGCACTGGACGCATTCCCCTACAAAACCAATGGGAAATTTGAACTGAATGAGATTGATAAAAAGTTCTCACTGAAGAGCTGGTCAACCAGAGGGGCGGGGCAGCATCAACGAATGCCTTCAAAAATCCATAAAGAGTCTGTGTGATGGTTTCTGAGTGCAATCGTTCCTTTTCCGTGCAGGTGTTAGCAGGAGGAGGGTACTGACATTTATTTTTCATCATCAGACTAGGACTCAGAGAAAGAGAGAGAAAGCCAGAAAGTGAAGAAAGATAGGAAATCACTGACAAAAAGAAAACAAGATGACGAAAACCTCCTGCTCGTCAGCTTTCTGGTGGATTGTCTAGGCAGTGTTTGAAGTTTCACAAGCTCGCCTTTGTTGCTAGCTTGGCCCATTATCAGTAATCACATAATATAGATCGCATTCATAGAGATCGAATTGCTTCCTTTTCTGAACTCCAGCCAGCTGGAGAACAGGCTTACTTTACCTCAAAAGTAGGTCATTGCTCAAACTTGCGTTTAGGAGGTGCAATATAAATGTTAGAAGATGTTGGGGTGGAAGTGAACAAAACGTGAAGCGCTGTGTTGGACTATACCGCACTTCAAGTTTTAGACAGCATAGCAATGGAGAACAATTCATACCTTTTTTTTTCTAAATTCACATGAAGCAAAATGTAAATATATAGAGCTCGTGCAATTTGCAACTTACATTGCACTTCCTAGCGACAATTCCAAAATGCACGCACTGTATATATTTAAAAACAGTAATGTTTAACTAATAATGAAACATGTGTGAGCTGGAGAGCAGGCTGACTTTCCTGAAACAGTATGTCATGCCACAGAATTCTGTTTAGGAGGTATTCCCGGCTTGTTGTTTCAAAATATAGAAAGCGCATGTTTTTTTGCAATTTACATTGCACCTCTTGACTCGATTTTTAAAAATGCACGCGCCGTATATATTTCGTATATATTTCGAAACAACAAGCCGGTAATGTTTGACTAGCAACTAAACAATGTGTAAGCTGGAGACAGGCTTACTTTACCTCAAAAGTAGGTAATTGCTCAAACTTGCGTTTAGGAGGTGCAATATAAATGTTAGAAGATGTTGGGGTGGAAGTGAAAAAATGTGAAGAGAAGATGTTGGGGTGGAAGTGAACAAAACATGAAGCGCAGTGTTGGACTATAGCGCTACCATCGCTTGCCTATTTTAACAAGTCCTAAAACGAGCGGCGCTCAGGAGCAAGCAGCTAGGGAATGGTTGAGAATGGAGGAGGGGTGGGGCGATGAGAGGCTCGGACAGGACAGCAAGTATTTGAAAGCGGGAGGGGGTTGATTGGGGGACGGGGGAGAAACCAGCTGCTGAGCGTGTTCGGGAAGGCAGAGGGAGACTTTTGTTTGCTTTTTGACTAGCTTGTATCTTTGAGGGAGAAAAAGTTTATAAAGGGCCAACAAGAGTAACTTCGCATGAGGCGCATAAATTGAAATGAATGTGCACAGTACAGACACACGCAATACACAAAAATAATTTTTCCCTAAGAGAAAAAAAAAGTGCGGGAGGGACAGCAGAAAGGAAAGGCACAAGATGCCCCCTGTAAAAAACAAGCTGTAATAGAAAAGGCGCGATGCGTGGGCAGAGAGGAGGTAGGTGCTGGAGAGGGAGGGGGTGGGCTGCCTGCAACTCGAGCGACCAAATGGAGAGGGAGGGGGGTGGGCTGCCTACTAATGCGACGTGGCTGGTGTGGTGGGGGAGCGGAAGGAATTACTTTGAAGTCTGATGCCGAGGCTCGGGGAGCAGATGGCAAGCGCGTGCACGGAGCACATGCACTGTGCGTAATCCACCTGACAAAGCCCTCTTGGTAAGCTTTCCTGATGCACCTCTATATTTCTCGAGCTGCAATGCGCAAGCGCATTGGCAGGTTGAGACCTAAAAACACCCGGGTGGCAGCGAGTTCGTGCACAGTTTCGAAAGTGCCCCATTGGCTACACCTTTACCCTTGTGATGTCCCCATGGCCAATAACACTCTGGCCATCGGCAAAGGCACTTTTAAATCGACTTGTAGAGGGACGCCCCCATTGGTCCGCATGACTTGATCTCATACCTTCCATCCCGGGACTGGAGCTAGCTTCTCGTCGGTCCTCGTCTGCATGTAAGAAGGAAATACAAAATAATAACGGAGCTAAAACGCTAGCCGTCACCAGAGTAAACAAAAACGTATCCAGTATTATGGGTGTCTTTCATAGATTCACATGCCTCACTCATTCCCCGTCGTCGAGACGGGAGTCTCCGGTACATAGAAAAGTAATGTCCTATAGACATATATAGAGAAAAATAGGCCTAAGAGCCTCGCCTTAGTAGCCTATCTATGTCCTTTTGTAAAAAGGACCAAACTCCAGAAGGTAGCCAATCAGCTACCACCTCCCTCTAGAACCTTCCTGTCAGGAGCCTCAGTCTCTCAGATTTTCCACCGCACGTTGTGCTAGGGAGTCTCCACCTGAGTTCTCCTCAGGTTTCCTTGTTTCAACTCTTTTCTTCACAGAAATTGGATATTTTCTTCATAGTTCTACCATGGCTGATCAACAGAAGAAGGGTCTCTTCTTGTGGTAACAAGAGGCTCCATATCGATGATAAGCATGAAACCTGCTAATACTGTTTTTATCCGGACCATAGACCTAAAGAATGTAGAGTTTGTAGAACATTCTCTATAAAAACTCTAAAAGACAGAGAAGGACGACTGCTGCTCTGGCTAAACAGGCTGAAAACCAGAGACAACCTGGAGTCTTCAGAGGACGGTGAGATAGCTTCTGTTTCCTCTAAATTATCCTTGAAGAGGCCAAGGGTTGCTTCCCCTAGCCCTACAGACGTTCCTCCTAAAAAGACTGCCAAAAAGTCTTCAGAGGCAAAATCCACAACGTCTGACAAGGAGGTTCCTGCCTTCAGGAAGCCTGCGCCTTCGTCGATGCTTTCTTCAGCGCAGAAGCAGACTGTGTCTCCAGTCTATGTTTCGACGTCGACGGCGTCGTCAGCCTTCTCATCGACGACGACGACTACTCCATCGTCGACGGCGGGTAAGCCTGTGGCGTCGATTATCCACATTAATAAGCCATCGACGACGATAAGGATTTCGTCGACGACGACTTCAGCGTCGACGACGAAGCCAAAGCCGTCGATGCCTGTGCCGTCGAGGAGGACCCTCTCGTCGACGAGCGTGCCGTCGACAAAGACATCAACAACGACGAAGCCACCGTCGACGAGTGCACCGTCGACGAAGATACCGTCGACGAAGGTACCGTCGACGAAGGTACCGTCGACGACGAAGGATATTCAGTCGACGACGACACCGTCGAAGACATCATCGGCGACACTATGGAAGCAATCAGAGCTGATTTCTCCGTTGCGGCTGCCTTTACACCAGCAGACAGCTGGCATCAAACCCCTCAGGGACATAAGGGCACAAAAATGCCGATAACACCAGACTTAACGTCACCAAGTAGGGTGCAAAGATTACCCCCCTCTCGCCTACTGCAGGACGAAGACTCAGACGAGGATCTAGACGATCAGGCCACCAGTCCTTCACACCTAATAGTGGAGGGCCAAAGCACTGATGATAAGGGGAATGAAATGGAATTTACAGAAGAGACTGTGCATTCACAAGTCCAAACGCAAGTCAAGCCAATGGTATGCCTTCCAGTGTCTATAGTTTCTGATTTGCAATTCTTGATTCAAGACTACAAACAGCAATTTCCTGAATCCACCTCTGCTCCGTCAGCGGGAACAAATCCAGCTACATCTGGTCCGACGCCATCTTCACGGCCTAGACCATCACCATTAGTGATCCACCAGGCAAGAGAGCCAGTGCAGGATATCCTGTCTTCTGAGGAGGAACTCGAAGAACAGGAGGAGGGAGAGGTCCGAGATGACCAGTCTGACCATAGAGACAATGAGGACTACATCGCTCCTTCTCCAGCCACACCTGAGCCCGCTACCTCGGACTCATCGCCAGTGGACATTGGCGGATTTCATAACTTAGTGGAGAGAGCGGCCAAAAGATTCCGTATGACGATGGAATCTCAAGAAACAGACTGTTTCCTGTATGATTTTAAAGACCCGGTTAGGAAAACAACCAGGTCAATTCATTCCTATCATTGACCACATATGGGAGCAAGGACAGCAGCTGATGCAGACACCAGCCTCAGTCTCAGCAGTGGTACCACGGCTGGACAAAAAGCATAAGGCACCAACAACAGCGCCAGTCTGCCTTACTGGTCATCCCAAGCCAGATTCTGTGGTTACCCAGGCGGCAGAGAAAAATTCTAGGAATCCGTCATCTCCATGGACAAAGAGGGCAGGAAACTAGACAGTATTGGCAAATGCTTTTCCACCACGTCGGCCATGACTGTAAAAGTAGCTAATTCCATTGCGCTACTGGGCCGCTACAACAGGCAATTGTGGGAGGATATTGCTTCGTATCTTGCGGAGCTACTAGATGCCGTGAAAGAGGAGGTTCAATCACTCCTTAAAGAGGGACAAACATCAGCGTCTGAACTTATTGAATGTGCGCTGGATGTTGCAAAGACCGGCTTCAAACAGCTGGCAGGAGCTGCAGTCTTGCGAAGGCAGGGGTGGCTTAAAGCTACTTCTTTCGGCCAAGAGGTCAAATTAAGGTACTGGACATGCCTTACGACGGCCATCACCTCTTTGGGGAAAAAATCGACGAGCCCTACAAACGATCAAGAAAGGTACTGACACGGCAAAGGCGCTTGGCACATTACAATTTAGGAACCAATCCTTTCGAGGGGGCAGAGGTAGAGGTCAGTCCTCTTACAGAGGATCTTACCAAAACAAATCCACATACTCCTATAATCAGGGCCAGTCGCAATACCAACAGCGACAACAGCAACAAGGTCGCCAAACCTCGTATGGAAGGTCCAACTACAGGGGAAAAAAACCAAAGGAAAGTCACAGGCGGACGCCAATGACCTATTCCAGCAGCCAGTCCGTCCACAACCTCATTTTTTCAAACTTGGAGGAAAACTGACACACTTCCTCAACAATTGGAGATCAATTACAACAGATCAGTGGGTGCTCCAATTGATCCAATTCGGACATTCGTTGGAATTCAAATCAATTCCCCCGACAACTCCTCCTCGCAAAATGCAACACAAAAATTTACGATTACTCCTTCAAGAGGTTTCGTCTATGTTGAAGAAAGGAGCAATAGAGCGAGAACCATCAGCTCACAGAGGCAAGGGATTTTATTCCCGCTTCTTTCTGATACAAAAGAAAGGGAAGAAATGGAGGCCCATCTTAGATCTCAGGGCACTCAACGCATTCTTGAAGAGTCAATAGTTCCGCATGGTTACGATCCAAGAGATTTTGGGCTCACTGGAGGAAGGGGACTTTATGACGTCTTTAGATCTGCAAGACGCGTATTACCACATCCCTATTCACAAAACCCACAGGAAATTCCTCAGATTCGCAGTGGCGGGTCAACACTATCAGTTCTGTGTCCTCCAATTTGGCCTCAAGTCGGCACATCGGATTTTCACCAAGGACCTCTCTCCAGTGGCGGCTTTCCTACGACAGCAGGGACACCAGGTCTTCCCATACCTAGACGACTGGCTGGTGAAAGCACCATCTATGGCAGGCGCAGCCAAGTCCTCCAGCGCCTGTCTCAATCTATTCCAGCACCTGGGCCTGACGCTCAATCACGAGAAGTCTACTCTACAACCCTCCCAGGTTCTTACCTTTCTCAGGACGACACTGGATACGGAATGTTCAAAAGCTTTCCCATCTCAGGAGAGGAAGCACAAGCTTATCACTCTGGCCACCTCAGTAGCCTTGAAGAAGACTTTGCTGGTCCGTACTTTCAAGTCCCTCCTGGGGATGATGTCCTTGTGTATCCTGCTTATACCCCACTGTCGGCTCAGAATGCACCCACTGCAGGAGGCCTTGACCAGGCAATGGACTCAAAGCACAGGTTCTTTCGAGGATCGCATTGTGATAACTCAGCAAATGACCAAGGCCTTACTCTGGTGGAGGTCGCTCAAGAACCTCTCACAAGGGCTACCATTCCTGCTTCCTGAAGCCCCACATGTGGTAACAACCGACGCCTCTCTAGAGGGATGGGGAGCTGTCCTCCAGGAGTTGCAGATCAGCGGCAAGTGGACGGACCAGGAAACTCAGCTACATATCAATCTCCTAGAGCTGAGAGCAGTTTTCCTAGCTCTGCAGGCTTTCCTACAGCGCATCAGAAGCTCCCCAGTGCTCGTCAGGACAGACAACACCACGGCAATGCACTACTTGAACAAGCAGGGAGGAAAGCGTTCGCTCACACTATCTCGCGAATCGCAAAAAATTTGGAACTGGCTTGCGCTACACAGTATCACGTTACAGCGGAGTATGTCCCAGGAAAGGACAACGTCATAGCAGATGCTCTAAGCAGACAGAGATCTATGTCCCACGAATGGGAGCTCGACCAAGAGGTGCTAGATCACATATTTTCGGAATGGGGGACACCGCAGATCGACCTTTTTGCCACCAGGGAGAAAGCCAAATGCCGCAACTTCGCAAGTTGGCATCCCCAGTTAAGGTCCCTCGGAAATGCATTTTCCATCGCTTGGCGCAACGTGTTTGCGTACCCCTTTCCGCCATTTCCACTGATACCAAGAGTCCTCAGGAAGATGAAGACAGAGCACTGCACTCTGATTCTGATTGCCCCATTCTGGCCGAGGCAGCATTGGTTCACGGACCTCCATCGCCTCTCAATTCAGCCACCAATCCGTCTTTGTCAATTTCCATGCCTGCTAACGATGTCCAACGGCCAACTACAGCACCCGAATCTGAAATCACTCAGGTTATCGGCCTGGCTCCTGAGAACCGAGAGTTCTGCGAGCTAGACATCCCACAGGAGTGCAAAGATGTCCTCGCGAAGGCAAGAGCGGAGAGCACAAACAAAACCTATTCCTTAAAGTGGAAACGCTTTTGCATCTGGTGCAGGGACAAAGGTCTACATCCCTTTCAGGCTACTCCGGAGCAACTACTACCATACCTGCTACACCTGGCACAGTCGGGCCTTGCGCATGCCTCCATTAGAGTCCATTTGGCGGCGATTTCACGGTATACAAGAACTTCAAAAGGGCCCTCTCTCTGGTCACACAGGTTAATAAAACAGTTCCTTAAAGGACTCTACAGATCCTTTCCTCGACCACGGAGGGTTCCACCAACCTGGCATCTCAATGTGGTTCTCAACCAATTGATGAAATACCCTTTCGAACCCATCCACAGGGCAGATGTCAAATACATCTCCTGGAAAACAGCCCTCCTACTGGCACTGACCTCAGCAAGAAGGGTCAGTGAACTTCTGGCTCTTTCCATACAGGATCCCTTCATGCAGTTTAAGGGAGGCAGAGTGGTTTTAAGAACTAATCCTCGGTTTATTCCTAAGGTCCCGTCGGACTTCCATTTAAATGCGCCTGTAGTTCTCCGATCATTCTTCCCAAATCCCAGCACTGCAGCTGAAAGAACTCTGCACTCTCTGGACCTGAAAAGGTGTCTTAAATGTTACCTTAACAAGACAAAACAGTTCAGGAAAACAAATCAGCTATTCATTGTCTTTAGTAGACCAAGGAAAGGCATGCCGATTTCCAAACAAAGCATTTCAAGATGGATATCTTCGACAATTACCTTTTGCCACAACAGAGCCGGACGCCCATTGCACTCCAAAGTAAGAGCTCATTCTACAAGAGCTGTGTCCACATCGGCTGCACTGTTCGCTGGGGTGCCAATACTGGACATCTGCAGAGCAGCGACATGGAAGTCGCCACATACCTTCACCAGACACTACTGCCTGGATACGGAACTGATGCAGGATGCAGCAGTGGGCCAGGCTGTGCTTTGCCATCTATTCCAATGAGGTGAGCCTTCCTCCTTCCCGCCATCCTTCGCTGGTATGCACATTTATTTACTTATTTCTTGTTACTTATTGATGGCTCATAGTCGCATGATATGTATTATCTACAGACTGATATATGCTGTTCCATCAGAAATGTGCATAATGTATTGCTTGCTATTCTGATTCAGGCATGTGAATCTATGAAAGACACCCATAATACTGGATAAGAAATGCGCTACTTACCTGTAACTGCAGTAATCCAGTATTGGTGTCTTTCATAGATTCACATGCAACCCTCCCGCCTCCCCTGGAAGGACTCACTTATCTCTCTAACAGTATTACGCCTACCTAGCTTGGTGCGTACGTAAATCTGAGAGACTGAGGCTCCTGACAGGAAGGTTCTAGAGGGAGGTGGTAGCTGATTGGCTACCTTCTGGAGTTTGGTCCTTTTTACAAATGGACATAGATAGGCTACTAAGGCGAGGCCCTTAGGCCTATTTTTCTCTATATATGTCTATAGGACATTACTTTTCTATGTACCGGAGACTCCCGTCTCGATGACGGGGAATGATTCAGGCATGTGAATCTATGAAAGACACCAATACTGGATAACTGCAGTTACAGGTAAGTAACGCATTTCTTAACTCTGCAGCAGTACCACCCTTCACTGCTTTTGACGTAACTTCAAAGAGAGTTATATATCCTTTCAGAATTTTTTTTAAGCAGTTTAGATACGCGCAAGCTCGCCTCAAAGGTATTGGAGCGCTTTACATGAGTACCAGTTACTTGAGCCGCCGCCAAAACTCGAACCTGCTTCCGAGCTCCAAAATCAGCAGCTCTAGCCTTGAAGACACAATCTCTCCCACAGCATATCAAGGATGCACAACTACCGCCTCAAACCACCCGAATTGGCAGCTGTGCCATGCTTCCGCTGCTCAGCAGTCCCCTGCATTTGTAGGCGGCTGTGCCCATCCGAGCTCATAGCCCGGGTCCACCTCTAGGTGTGCGTGGTCATCAAGGATGCCATATCAGCACACTTGATCCCTACGTTCAGTGCTGTGAAGCCTACCTGCTCTGCACCTGATCATACCGGAAATGGTGGTAGCGGGGAGAGGATTTGCGGAAGGCTGGCTATTCCAAGCCACGGGATAGCTATCGCCTAAGACCGCTCCCCTTAGGCCCGCTTCCTGCTGTAAACAAGGCAGTCCCTCCATTTCCGTGTTTTTGCTTCACCGAAGTCATCATAATAACGCAACCTTTATCACCACAAAGCTGCT
Source organism: Lissotriton vulgaris (assembly GCF_964263255.1). Lineage (NCBI taxonomy): Eukaryota > Metazoa > Chordata > Amphibia > Caudata > Salamandridae > Lissotriton > Lissotriton vulgaris. Next base: position 162,757 of record NW_028253701.1, read on the forward strand.
CACCTCACTTTTTGCCAACTGCTTTGGGGGCACAGCCGCCCGCGCCGACCTCAGTGCTGTGTTAGAACTGAAAAATTGCCACTCAGCTAAACCCAGCAGCTCCGTTGGCGAATACACCGCAAACGCCATGATGGTCCCAGGTGCCTATCTGCAATCTTCACTTCTGGCATGGGTGACCTCATTGCCACTGGATGTCCCTGCCCGTCACCTTCTCCTGGGCACCTCCGTCCTGGCTGCAGGTAAAGCCCCCCCCCCCGAAAACCCTCCACTGAAATGCTGGTCCTGTTGTCCTCCTTGCCAGGAAGAACCACGGTGGCCGCCACCGTCTCCTGGGCACTGCCGTTCTGGCTGCAGGTGCCAGTATGATGGGACGGAACTATTTGTAGTTTGTTGTCACCCTGTGTGATGTCCCCCAGGGACACGCCTCTTACCACGGCTTGCCACATAGCGCACCAGTTCCTCTGCCCGGGAGTTATCCCCTCTGGGGTGATGGTTCAGCCCCCATGCTCTTTTTAAACGGCATCTCACATGGTGGTGATGACCACCAATGTCTTCAGGTGACAATGCTGGGGCATGCTTGTCCAGGTCACCTTTTTGGACGTGTGCGTGGCCATGCCCTTCTTTCCTGAATGCGCTCTTTGAACCCAAACTTGTTTAGTTCGTCCCTTTGCCTTGGGGCGCGCTTGCACCCTGCTGCCATGGACTTTGGGGCGGGGTTAAACACCCTCACTCTAGGGTAGGCTATGCCTCCTGATCGGCAGTACTTCTCTTTTGTTATTTTTGCACCAAGGTAACCGAAATGGTAGTCAACAGGCAGCTGTCTTGAGTTTTTTCAGTTTTTTCAACAACTCTCTCTAGAACCCTGCCCAGTCAGGTTTCCATCCCTTCTATAGGATGTACCTTACACCAATTTCAGTACAGAGTGAGTTGCACGTAATATTGGATCAAGGCGGTGTTGCAGCCCCCATTGTCCTTGATCTCTGGGTTGCCTTTGACACCGCCTGTCATTCCATACTGATAATACCACACACAAACTCAAAAGGAGAATCTACCCTATCAACAATATACTGGTCCCAACTTTCTCAATCTCATACACTATTGTACGTTTGGTAATATGAGAAAGGAGAACTTTGCTGTTAGGACGAGAACCCTCACTTACCCGAAGGTCACATGTTTCATCGTGAAAGCAGATGAAATACAGCAACTTCACCATAGGAAGGTGCGAGTCTTCAGCAAATTAAGACAGCATTTGTCAGCTGAGGAAATTATATTTCTCACCCAGAGGAGTGGGGGCCAGTCGTGACAGGCTACATGGATTTTACAAGGAGAGCCACTCTGTTACATTGATGAGGACTGATGCTTGAGAGTGGAATGTATACGTACACTACGGTGTCATAGGTGGACACTGAGGATGGTAGCAGCCCACCCACAATCTACCAAGACAAATGTATAACTGGTATTTATTTTGATTTCTAAAAGCAGAGTGACAGTCTTCTCTGGTCCTTCCGAATGTCCGCAAACTTTAGAAAGTCATATTAGGGCAGAAACAGGTTGACCAATTGAGATAGGGTAATTATTCCCTTCTGTTCTCACACCCTTTTAACCCTATCCAAGGGGGCACGAGAATAAAAGGGTTTTTCGTGCACCAGGAGATAGTTTTATCGAAACTTTAGATCCCTTTGCAGTCTGCCCCTCACTCATCAACATAATTTTGATCAAAACACCTCCGCTCTTCCTGTTTTGAAGGCTCGGGAGTTGTAGCCCACACAAGGTACCTTGCGGTCCTTGTGTGAGGAGGGAACCCAATAATGAAGCATGTCACCATTGGGTGAGTGAGGGTCTCTTCCTAACAGCAAAGTGCTCTTGTCTCGTATTACCAAACGTACAATAGTGTGCGAGATTCCATAGTGATAGACAAGCTTGTGGGAGCAAGAATGAGAGTGCTTGATCTGGACAGATTTTTCTCCTTTGTTACCGGTTGGAGGAATGCAGACATTATTCCAGTCTTTATGTAAATCATTATTGTAGGGAGTCCTACGTTGGTGACCTTTGACCTCTCATCCGTTTAATTTGTAGCTAGACCCAGTTGCTCATTTAGGACTTTCAGCATATGCATGCTGATGACACACGAGAGACAGTGCTGGTCTCGTCAGGTTCTTAAAGGGTTTGAAGGCATTAGCTACCTGTATGCTTATAATTGCTTAAAGTTAAACTCAGACAAACCAGAGGGTCTGATACTAATGGGCTTCCCTTAGTGCTGGTCAGAGCTTGTCTTGAATGCTCTTTATTGGCCCCCAGGCCACTTACTACAGTGCCTCCAACTTGGGCAGAACTGTGCATCTATTCTGCTTCTTCATCTACAACGTCATGCTCCTATTTTTAACAATTAGGAAGCCTTACATTAGCTTCTGGTTGAAAAGCGTAGTCTCTTAAAAGCCTCCATATTTGCTTTGAAGCTTTGCTCCTGCTTTTATCAAGCAACTATTTCTTTGATATTCTCCTTCTAGAACTTTATGTTTCTCTTCAGCTTTCTTGCTGCATATCTGTAAGATAAAGAAATTCAGGCATAGAGGCAGATCATTTGCTTTTGAGGCAGTCATCATGGGGCATCCACTTCCACTTTGAATGAGGTGTCAAATCAACCAGCTCAGTTTCAAGAACATAAGACCTGGTTATTCACTTTGTAGCATGGTAGGCGGTTCATTAACTTACCAGCACCTGGACGACTTTGTGTAATCACAGGATTTTAGAAAAATAAAAAATAATAATAAATATGTAAATGTTATAGATCCAAGTAGAGACCCCAATGCATTCACTCACAACCATCTCGAAAGTTGAAGCTTAATTTTACTTGAGGATGATATTAGAAGGTTTTGAAATTTAGTGGTAATTGAACTAGCTGCAAACCCCTAAGCCCTCTAATGCTTGCGCATTTGTAATTGCTTAAAAGAAAGTAATTAGAATTGTTTAATATGATTTATTATACACAAGTCCATGTCAGTTGCATTTAATAACTTACTTCTTTCAAGTGCTGCAATATAATTTCCTATGTTTATTATGGCATCCTAGAAGGTATCAAAGTCAAGTTTACACAACATTAATTTTAAGGGCCTCCTGATTGGCTCTATCTAGGACTTGCCTGCCAGGCTGCACAAGCTGTTTGGTCGCAAAAGACCTACTGTGGGCTTACAGGGCTCAGCGATTGCCATTGGTTGGCTTCGTTGTCACTCTCATTTGTTTGTTTCTTATTCAATGGCTCGCCTTTCTCTTATTCTGCCGGTCCATCCCCTGGAGCATATCCTCTTTACTATTCTTTTGATTTGTTGACTTGTACCCACTCCTGACTTGTAGGAAACAACTTCTGTCTTTTTGGTTAAGCACTTCATGAGAGTGCATGCGTTTTCCAGCATTTACCCCTCATATGTTTCCTCACCCCAAAATACACACTCCTGTGTTCCATGCTACTGTCTTTCTTGTGTGCTGTTCTCTGGTGCTTCTCTGCCTGCCCTTTGATACTTTCACACGCTTTCCCCACCTCCCCACACCTGGCTTTATTTGTATTTCTTTCTTCCTTCCCACTCCCTGTTGCTTTCCCCCACATGCTCCTTTTTTTGCTGATTACCTCCCATCTGAAGACCGTTTTACATATATATAAAAAAAATATATTGTTTGTGCTAGTGATATTTCACTTTTGTTATTTACTGACCCATTCAGATTGGAAAATAAACAAAACAAATTGTGCCTGCGTCATTTCTAAGTGCATGCATGCGTGGTGATGTATAGGCCACATACGTCATCTTGCAGGCATGCAGCTATGTACCGTGTCCATTTAAACATACTGTACAACAGTGGTTCTTAACCTCCTGACTTCTGCGGACCACTGGACCCCTACTGAATCTTTACTGGAATCTGGGCACCCCCACCGAGTCATTACTAGAAGGCGGGTCCCCAGCCTAAGCATTTTTGACCATTTGAACCACAAAACAATACACAAAAATACAGAAACAAGCATTCATTAACCCCTTGCATGCTGATGACAGAACGGTTCCGTCATCCGCGTCGGCTGAGCTGTGCTGATGACGGAACCGTTCCGTCATGACTCCGCCCGCGCAAGGCGGAGTCAGCATGGGCGGGGAATTCGCGCCGCACGGAAGCGGTTAAACAAATAATTAAATATTTTATTTAATTCACACACAAAAAAACGATTTAATTTTAATGGAAAAGTTGAAGCTTTTCTAAAATCAGTTCAGGCCACTCACCATCCTTATCATATTTTGTGTGATGCACTTGCAATGCACCCATGAATCAATCTCAGGATACTAACTTAATTTTATCCTCCAATTTCAAATTCTTTCACATTTATAGAACTTTTTAAAATGCTATATTTCACAGGTTGCTTCTTTATTTATACACAGTTTATTAATCTGTTAATACTATTTCATTTTCTAAGCAGTTGCGGAGACCCTGAGCAGGCTTCGTGGATCCCCAGGCTACAGGTTAAGAACCACTGCTGTACACCATTGGCAAAAAACATGTTTGCCAATGCTGCACAGCTTTGACAAATAGCTTCAGCAAAGCCAATAAGTACAAAAGGCAAGACTTCTTTCAAATGATTTGAACCCATTAACGTTTTCCAAGCCCTCTAGAACTCATTTAGCTCTGCTGACTACTTGTGAACATCTGCTATTGGCGCCACAAAAAGTCGACGTTTCGACCCCCTTCTATATACGACTACCAGCATGTTTTTGAACTGGGCAGTGTTTTTTGGGAAATATCCACTATATAGTGATTGTGTTTACTACAGTGTTTTCAACAACAGAACCCTTGCTTGCAGGGTCTGTAAGTACTCAATATATCGACGATTCAGTGCATGTGTTTGCTGCAATTTTTTCAATACTATTAACATGCGGTGCGCAGTTGCCATAGCCTACTTGCTGTTGTCGCAATCAACACCTGCGGAGGCACATGTGTCATTTAAGCCACTTTGCAAACTGTAGCATGCCACGCCATTCGTAATCACATACATCTTGACCCTATGTGGGCCTCGCTGTTTGGCTCATATTCCTAGCACTTTGATTCATCCCTTATAGTAAGACTCATGGGTCATTTCATTTAGAGATGTTTAAACACATTCAGTGTGTCAGTAGGGTCCAGATTAATCAGACTAAGTAAGCCATTTGTATGGTGAATATAGTTGGGTATGGCTGACGGTCATTGTACTCTACTTTGTAGGTCGCTACCAGTCCGTTGTTCTGATGAAGACCTCAAATGATTCTTCGTTAAGGGGCTCAAAACATCGACTTTTCATAGGCCTACCCATATCTTTAATTGTTGGATTTCCAAACGCAAATGCCCATATCATTGGATTTGCTATTGATATATTCATGTGTCCTATGGGTGGGAACCCAATGCACATATTGCAAATACTTATTTCTTGTTCCGACACGTTTGTCGTGTTCTATGGCTCACTGTATTGCACTTGCACTGCTAGCACCTACTTCTGATTACGTTGGATGATCAATTTACTACCTTATCTAAGTTTGTTCAAATATAAATGGCTTATCATCGTTTACATTAGTATCTGTTTTTCATTATTGTTTGTATTGACCCATTTCCCAAAACAATGTTTGAATGATTCCTAGGACAACACTCATAAATTTTATTTTTTATGCATTTTATTAGGTTTTTTGTTTTTCTTCGGCAATTAACATCCATTACGAAATACACAGATATATTAGTTACATCGGATTCCGCAATACAGTCTGGTTGAGAAAGGCCGCTATGGTTACAATGGTAGCACCGTGCATATACAGCAACATTACATTTTCCTTTTAGCCCTTGCTTAATATACTGTATTGTTCGGATGTAGCTCGAAGTGGTCAAATTCTTCCTGCACTGAAGAACTGCTGCAGTTTAGTGGAAAGATACATGTAATGCGTTAATTAAATTAGCCCGTCCCTCCCTTCCCCAACTTCATCTGGCCCAACCCCACATCAACTTTGTGTCAGGGTGCTCCGCTAGTCGTACCCACTCTTTCCGCACACATTCCAATATACATACTGTACAGTGTTAAATCAGCAGGACATATGGACTATTAACATTGTAGGCTGGGAAGGGCCTGGGTAGTATTGTTACCTTTCCCTATAACTGTAAAGCGCTCCGATATCCTTCGGGATCTATTCCGCGCTATATAAAACCTTATAAATAAATAAGCTACTATTAATCTTGCAATACAGGGACTAGTGTTGGCGCAAGGGACTTGAAAGCTTCTAGTATTGTATCCCAGTCCACCGGATTGCAGCACTTTCCGCGCTGCCCCTTCTCACCACTTCCCCGTGCCAGCTATAAAGTGATGGGGGTGTAACTGACTTCCACCGCATTGTAATGGAGCGTTTGGCCATGAGTAGTGCTAGGTATGCAAAGCGAAGTTGTACCTTTTGTGTCCTGAGACGTCGAGGCAACCCCAACAGGCAGACAGCAGGCGTGCTCGGAACAGGAATCCCAGTCGCAGAAATGACCAGTGTGATCACTTCCGACCAGTAAGAGGTGAGCACCGGGCACAGCCAGAGCATGTGGAGTAGGACAGCTTCCTCTAGCTTACATCTGGGGCAATGATGTTGTGTTGCGGGTAATATGCACTGTAGACGGTGCGGGTGAGATATGCCCTGTGTAGTAGGACCATATATTGAATAAACTTAAATTTGGTGTTACGTGGGATTTTTTTGGGTATTCTACAATCATACTCCATTCCTTGTCTGTCAGTTCTGTGCCAAGATCTGTGGACCATCTATTGCGCAAATCCATCAAGGGGAATCTAGTGTGTGTTGTAATGCCTTTACAGCCATTTAGTGAGGTGGCGGCCTTCTCCCATCAGGTAGGTCATATGGACCAGTTGGTGCTGCATGGGTGCCTCCTTGTGTAGGGCGCAGTGTTTCTTTACATATTGTAGGACTGCCGCGTGTGTGAGATATAGTGCATCTGAGACCCCATGGTGTCTGATGAAATTACCGTGGTCCATGAGGGTGCCCTCATCAAACAAAGCGCCCACTGTGGTGACACTGCCATCAGTCCAGGCAAGGAGTCGTTGTTTAGTGAGTAAGCCAGTGGTGGTAGGGATGCCTAAGAGTGGCGTGTTGTCAGAGTATGGGGGGTAGCTAAGCGTGCAATAGGTGGATTTTTTCCAGTATACAAGAGCAGTGCGAAGGAGTGTCGGGCACCAGTCAGTATCCTAGCCATCAGCAGAAGTAGTGTGTGTAACCCTCCTCGGTCTACATCAGCGGGAGTGTAATCTATTTCATGCAGAATACGCCCTGCCAGCCAATATGAGAGCCACTGTAGCTGACTCGTGTAGCAGTGGGTGTGGAAGTCTGGGGCACCCAGACCTCCCTTATCTGTTTCCAGTTGCAGTTCAGCCAGTCCCATCCTATGGCGGCCATTGCCCCAAATCAGGTCGGATAACATTGTGTTCAGAGTTGAGAAGTGGAGTCGGGATTACTACAGGCAAAATAATAAAGAAATATAACAGACGCGGTAGGACCACCATTTTTGAGATCGCTACTCGGCCCATAACAGAGAGCGGTAGCGAAGACCAGAAGGTGACCTGTGACCGGAGTGCTCTGATTGCCTTAACTAGGTTACCCTCCATAAGATCTGGCGCGGTTCTGTACACTTGTATGCCCAGATATTTAAACGTGTGTGTAGCGACCACTAAGGAGTGTGGACCAAACGGAATCATCTCTGGGCGTTCCCCAGGGTGAAAAAAGAAAGGATATGACTTATTCTCGTTTATGCTAAGGCCTGAGAGTTGTGCAAAGGTAGTGAAAATGTCTGGCATTGGTGTGAGATCTGTGATCAGATCGTTGGCGTACAGTATTATATCGTCTGCATATGCAGATATCACGAGTGTAGCCTGTTCCAAGCATATACCTGTCTGTGCTGCCGATAGCCGTAACTACAGAGCCAGATGTTCCAGGGCTAGGACGAACAGTATCAGAGACTAGGGCCAGCCCTGGCGAGTGCCTTTGCCAATAGGATATGAGATATGGCTCTCGGAGCGAGCCCTCGCAGTGGGGGCTGAATACAGCAATTTTACCCACTTCAAATAGTCTGGAGGTATTCCAAATCTCCAGAGTATCTGAAACATATAGTCCCATCTCATTGTGTGGAATGCCTGCCTCAAATCCAGAGTGATACATCCTGCATTGCAGCTTTCTGGAGGGGTTGATGTCATGACATGGTATAATCTCCTAATTTCGAGTGAAGTGCTACGTGCAGGGTCAAAACCTCATTGGTCTGGGTGGATTAACTTACGCAGATAGGGGAGTAAGCGACTTGAGATGACTTTACTCAATATTTTATATTCAGTCGTGAGCAGAGACAAGGGTCTGTAGCCTGATAGGTCCATAGCCGAGCAGTCTAGTTTGTGAAGGGATACCACCAATGCCTGCTTGGTGGTGGGGGCAGTGTTCCTGTGTCTATCGCGGAGTTATACAGGCGCTCTAAGTGCGGTACCAGGGAGTCTGAGAATGTAGCAAAGAATTCGTCCGGAAGCCCATCTAGGCCAGGGGCCTTGTTCCGGGGGAGGTCTCGGATTACCTCCTTGATTTCCGCCCTGGTGATGGGGCCGGAGAGGTCGTCTTGTACCGCTTTTACTTTAGTTGATGGAATAGTACATCAGTTAGGAGAGCATCAAGGGTATCTTCCGCCGGTGGGGGAAGGGGGGACGGTGTGCGACTGGTATAGTGACTGATAATACTCTGAGAAGACCTCGTAGTTAGTCAATGTGCCTTAGCGTTTCTAGAAGTCACGCAGGCTTTATTTGGGTTTCCTGTAAGAGTGTTCTTTTAGTGGGGTCACTCACTGTTTCCTGCTCAAGTTTATTCAGGGAATTTTTGACATCCCTGAGGTTATTGTGTGTTTCCTGTCGCGCCCTGCTGTAGTGCTGATGGCTATCCCCCTGACCACCATCTTGAATGTGTCCCACTCCACCTGCGGTGTGGAGGCAGTGCCTGTATTTTCTGCAAAGTAATGTTTGATACCTGTGGACAAGACCTCCCGAAAGATGGAGTCCTCAAGCATTTGGGGCCACAGCTTCCAAGTGGGGACCGGAGTGGGGATTCTGCCCCAAGCTAGGGTAATCTCCAATGGATTTTGGTCTGAGAGCGTCTTACCCAGATATGTAGCGTGCGTGATCTGGGTGGTGATGAGATTGGAGCAAGAAATCTTATCTATTCTAGTGTGAAGTTGGTGTGGATGAGAGAAGTACGAATATACTCTGCTGGTTGGATACTTCAAACGCCAGACACCCCCTAACCCCCGGCCCTCCGCCCATCTACATAGTGCATCAGCCTGTCTTATAGAGCTGGCTCCACTGAGAGGGGGTGTGATCTGTCAATGGTAAGATCCAGCACAGCATTGTAATCGCTGCCCAGTATCCATGGGCATGCAGCCCAGGATACCAAGACAGGGTTAAGGCTCAGGAGGAATTTATCCTGCTCAAAGTTAGGGGCATATATGCTGCTAAAGATTATTTGTGTGCTGTCTAATGTGCCTTCCACCAGTATGTATCTACCCAGAGGATCCGCTTGTTGTTCCAGTGCCTTCAAAGGGACCCCACTTCTAACCCATATATGCACCTCTGGCAAAGGCGGAATATGATGTGGAGAATACCTGACCCCTCTATTTCACAACACTCATCAATACGTAGTATATTAGGTTTATGTTAAGCAGCGTTTGTAGGCCAAAGATTTTTCTTAGACCACTGGCACTGTTAGATAGCTCAGTCTGCAGATTTTATATGGGTATTACTCAAGGGTTGCAAGGCATAGGTCTTGCTACACTTCCCCAAACTATGTGAGAAAGATCAGTTTTGGTAATCAATTACTGCGTGTGTTTCAATGAATACTCATCCTAATGGAAGTCCGTGTCTCTGTCCCATGGCACTTACTGAATATAACTAACTCTATATAGAGATGTTCTGTGGGCTACAAGATTTTCAAATCAAGGGAGCTCCCTAGGGAGTTTAGGTATTGCTACTTCCCACCAAATCAGTAGGTCGGTGCTTCAGTTATGGGGTATGTTGTCTTCCAAATGGCCAAGATGGAGTCTTTCTCTTGTGCCATGAGCCATTGTAGAAGCTCAGGCCTCTGTCCAGGAGTTAGTGCCTCCCTCATTCAAACATTGAGAGTCTGCAAGTTAAGGCCTTTGTATACATGTGACTGTCTCTATCCCTATGAGAAAGTCCTTTTGTCTGTTTGCCAATTATCTTTTCTCAATGTCTCTAGAATCGGTTGTTCTCTGACATAATTAGAGTGTATTAATTCCCAGCATCACTGATTGTAGTCACAGTGTCTGTGTTTGTTGTCTGTATCATAGTATTGTACGCCTTCAAACCGTCACCCTTTTTCCAATCGTCCTCAATATTTTGTTTCCAGGTTTTCTATTGTTTATTTTAGCATCTGTTCATTTTATTTAATTGCATAATTTGAAGAAAAAAAATTAGAAATTGAAACGCTTCGGTGTCTCTCTCAGTATAAATTGATTTAACTTGGTTGATTATGGGTCCAAGATACAAAAACATGAAATGGAAGGTGCACACAATTAGAGTCCAAAAGAAAGTGATGTATTAAATATCTTCTTTATTTAACAGTATTCATCTGATATAGGCACAGCCAACGCGTTTCGTTCCATTTGCCATTACGGAACTTCGTCAGGGCGAATCAGTTCAGTTTGAAGCTGTCAACCTTATCGGACAGAACCTTGTGGATCAAACAGCAGATGACACTCGTTGGTCACAGTCATATGAATTTCATATCTTTTGAGGCGATGTTCACACTAGGTGCGAATGAGTCAACCCAGTTGGTGTCCCAAAGTTATGTTCAATTATTTTCCGAGTATGACAGATGTCAGGTTCTCAATCCGATGATATTTTGAAGTTGAACTAATGCCCACCGGGAAGTCTAGTAGCTCCCAGGGGAAATTTTCTATTGTCCTTGTAATTTTATTCTCCGGGAAAGGCGTATTGTGAAGGCGTAGTAAACACCAGTCTGCAGTGTGGCACGGTGTCCATGGCAATAACCACCGAGCACCTGTAGTCGGGTGCTCGGATTCGGTAGTCTTGTTTTCTGCGGCGTTCACAATACGCCTTTTACGAGGACAATAGAAAATTTCCCCTGGGAGCTACTAGACTTCCCGGTGGGCATTAGTTCAACTTCAAAATATCATCTAGTGTGAACATCGCCTCAAAAGATATGAAGGTCATATGACTGTGACCAACGAGTGTCATCTGCTGTTTGATCCACAAGGTTCTGTCCGATAAGTTTGACAGCTTCAAACTGAACTGATTCGCCCTGACGAAGTTCCGTAATGGCAAATGGAACGAAAACGTGTTGGCTGTGCCTATATCAGATGAATACTGTTTAATAAAGAAGAAGATATTTAATACATCTCTTTCTTTTGGACTCTAATTGTGTGCACCTTCCATTTCATGTTTTTGTATCTCTGATTTATACACCTATTGGTAGCAGGTGTAGGAAGAAGTTTGCACCATCCAGAATTTAGAACAATACGATCCGTAGTGCTTGACCTGGTCTGCTGCCTTGGTCTTTTGGAACTTTGATTATGGGTCCAAACTTCTTTTTTTTCTTTCATTTATGTACTCTCTACCAGACACATTTGAGACTGTCAAATTTCAGACCAACATTTTGTCGGTGCTGTTGAGTGTGCAGGAAAGAGCAATTGAAAAAAAAGGGCATTCACGTTGGTCACCACTACAGTGACACACCATCGCCATCTGCCCAATAAGAAGTGTCCAGCTATGTTTGAGAACTATTTCTGTACACTCAGACCCGGACAGGCGTACTCCAATATTTGGCCCCTGAGACTGCTATCTTGAATAAATGTAAAGTTGTCACCCCCTCACTTTAATTTACTAATGATGGCAGCTGGCTGTGCAGGTCACGGATACCTGCTAGTGACATGTAGAAGCTGCTACCTGATCCATATGATTCCAAACCAAGATTCATGAATGAATGGCTTAAAAAAAACCTTCAATCACATGGGAGACAGAGACTATGTAAGAGTGTGAGTACGTTCTGACCTTTATCATAGGCCGGGCTCCCTTCGCAGCATCTAGGACCTTCATTGCAAATGCGCAGAGTGGGAGTAAGAGGATTTGAAACTCCTGATTTCAAGAAGTGGACTTAGCAGCAGAGGTGGGCTACTGCAGGGATCATGAGGCATATCAAGGAGCAGAGTTGTATTCACTTATCGACCGACTAGGAAAATCAAGACGCCGGGTACCAGTTAGCTCATCCCAGAAAGCAACTTCAGATCTTGCATCAGAACGATGGGAAAAAAACTGCTTCATGGCCTTCCAGTCTCACGCAGACTGCCCTATCCACAGCATACCTCATCTAGAGGCAAATTAAATATATCCATATCCCTCCTACTATGATGGAACTGTACTGGCTCTCCTTGCCAGCCCGCATCATGTTCAAAAACAGATGCAGCATCATGACCAGCAACCCCACCTATATGGCTGATAAGTTCACCACCTACACTGGTGCTGGGCACAGCCACAACAATATCAGTCTGACAACAAAGAAGTGTAGGACCCTTGGGGCGAGAAGTATCAGAGGGGAAAAGCCTAAAACATATTTCCCTAACCAAGGAATGAAAAATGCTTCTTCTATCAAGTTGGGATACCATCACCTGCTTGACAAGTTTCGGAATGTCGCTAGTTGGAATTGTAAATAGATCAACTTGGCGTTTGGCCTATTCTTGGAATATTAGATTTAATCGATTTGAATAAGTCTATGTATATCTTGCTAAGGGCGTACGCTGTCTCATTCTGCTAACGTAGGACATATTCCAGTGTCAAGTTGATATGTTGTGACACAGGACCCAGTGCCATAATTTCTGTGTTTTCCTGGACAATTCTTCTGATTTTGTTCCTCCTTGTTTTTTAATGTAATATAACGTAATCGTGTTGTCCATTCTTATCTTGACATCCTTTTGTTGTATAAGGGTAAAAAAAAGCCTTCACAGCAAGTCTCAACACTCTAAACTCTTGCATATCTATGTGTACTCTTTTTTGTTGCATAGATCATAATCCGCTTACTGAGATTTTTCAAATGTGATCCCCACCTTTCATAGAGGTGTCAGTTGTCAAATGGAGTTATGTTTTGACCTTGTACAGATGCTGACCGTAATAGAGGTTTGCTTTTTCTTTCCATCAAAGCATTCCGTGGCTCATATATTGTGTGAATCGAACATAATTGTTCCAATGGCCAATTACCTGTTTCCCAAGTTATTCTTGGAGAGGTCTCATTCTTAGTCTGCATTGTGGTATGAGAGGAATACACAACAGGATCCCAAAAAGAACATTCTATTTTCTTACTGTTATCCTGCGTAGTTGGAGACTAACCGTAATTGCTCTTCCTTTTCATGTGGTCCGTACAAATATTTGTTCCAAAGAATTGTGCCAATTCTGTTGGCACCAGTATTGACTTCTTGTAATTGAGAGTTAGGCCTAAATGTTGCAGAATGTTTATTGTTTAGCTATGTGCATCCAACTTTTGATTTGACAAAGGTGACTTGATGAGCCAGTCATTGAGATATGGATATATTCTTATCCTTTGATGGTGTAGGTATGCGGCAACAGATGCTAAGCATTGTGTGGATACCGTAGGCGCCGACTGGAGGACAAATGGGAGAGTTTTCAATTGGTAGTGTTGACCGTCCCCTACAATCCACAGATAATTCTGATGTTCGCAATGAATGGGCATGTGGAAGTATGCATCCTCTAAATTTATAGAGGTAATGAAGTCCCGTTTCTTTATGGATTGTAGCACAGCCCAAAGTGTTAGCATACTAAATACTTGCTTTCTTATATTTTTATTTAGTTCCCTTAGATCTAGAATAGTTTTCCTGTCCAAGTTCTTTTTCTGAATGAGGAAAAACTTGAAGTAGAACCCCAAGATCCTTTCAATGTGGGCTACTGTCCCTATTGCATCTCTTAGAAATAACTGGTTTATTTCCTGTCTTAAGGCGTCCATATGACAAGGACGTTCTTGGTTTAGATATGCTACTGGTGAAAACGATGGAAATACTATTGTGTTGCTGTAATTCACTATATCTAACACCTAACGATTGGATGCTATTCTTCTCCATGCTGAAAAGAATATTTCTGTCCTCCCACTGGCATGGTCAAGGAGCTGATCAGGAGTTATTGGGAGTTAGTTTTGAAGAATTCTTTCTTGGCCTTTGTTATAAGGTAGGCCATTCGGTTTTCTCTGCTGCCTGTCTCCTGTAATATGGAGTGGTGTTTTGTCCCTGTGTTGAATATAATAGACCTGCCAACAGGGACGAAAGGAAGAAGAACCTCTTGAATGAAAAGATCTCTGGCCATACTGATGGCTTCTAGAAAAGGAGTATTGTTGCTTCCTTTGTGGCACTCCCATTGGTTTGGCTATATCTGTCTTGACTGTGCGAAAAGCACTGTTCGCGTGTTTACCAAAAGGAATATTGATTATCACTGATTGGAACTCTGGTCTAAAGAGAGAACTGCAAAATCAGCCACACCTCCTCAATATGTTACCTGTTGCCATCTGTCTGAAGACCGTATTAGAGGCGTCAAGGTATACATCTTTAAGAGATGATTGATTTCCTTTGCTTCTCGTAGGATAGTTTTGGTTTGTTCTATACAATCATAGCGCAATTTATTAAGGAATGGAGAGGTGTTATTCCACCGTTGTTGATAGTTGTAATAGTATGGCACTTCCATTAGCTATCTTGAATGCTGTAGCAGAAAACACACTTATTCTCTTACCAACTGTGTCAAATTGTTTCCCGTCCTTATCTAGTGGGACCATACATGGCTTGACAGGGTAGAAATGACTTTACTTGGGTTAATCAGACATGCAGCGACTGTGACAGTGGCTTTGTATTGCTTCTTTCATCTGGAAACTAGAGTGCCTCCAGTTGCAGGGTTGTTCATGCATGAGAGACCTTCCTCCCATATATAATCTAACATGGGTGTAGTGCAGGTTGAATTTTGGTGGTACTGTTGAAATCAAAAAGAGCTTTTCTTCACAGCTGGCATAGACAAGTTGAATTTTTGGGCTGCTCTGTCCACTAGCATGTGGAAGGTGTACACATCATTAGGTGAAGAGCTTCTTGGTACTTGTTCTGGACTTGACTGCTCTGCTGGGACATAATCATCCCAATCCAGATCTTGGGTGTCAGGTCATGAAGCATCAGGATTATGGTCAGTCTAGTTGTCCCCCCTGTCTTGATAATCTCCGGAGTGCATGTCTTGCCCAACATCTCTGGTATGTTCTTGATGCTGATCTACCTGATCTTCTTGAGCTACAATTTTAGGATGTGGCACAACTTGTGGTTTTGGAAATGCTATTGGTCACTGCGTTAAACCTTCTGATGGTGTTTGTTTGTTCTGTGTTGAAGGTAGTCTGCTGTGAAAATCCCCCATCATCATTTTCATTGAGTGCATAAAGTAAATGTAAATGTAAATGTCAAGGTATTTGTAGAGCGCACTGCCACCAAGCGGTTTCCTGGCGCTATTACTCATACCGCTCTGGAACCCTTCCTGGCCTTCCCTGTGAAGTGTCCACTCCTGGGCACCCCCAGGGTGAAGCCAGGCATCCTAGCGCTGTTGGGGCCGGTGTGAAGATTAAGCAAGCTATTGCCCAGAGTTGCAGCGTGAGGCCCATGATTAGAATAGGCACCGAGGCGAGAATTGTCAGGTCCGCGGAAATTGAGCCCAAGACCCGCTGAGGCGGGAATTGAACCCTGGTCCCGGGCCAGACCTCTGCATCAGGGTCTGCCGCTCTAACCATTAAGCCACACTCCTCCACCTCCTATATGGACCTGTACCATCTGTACATGAGCTGACTGTTGGGGAATTTCTGTAGGCCTACCATAAAATGTAGGTTCTTAATATCCATATGGCACTTCTTTGTCACCTGAGTTGTCAGCAAAACATGGGATATCCAAATCAAGGGGTAATTCAGCTTGAGAGGCTGTATATCACCCTCGCCACAGATACTTGATAATCGTCAGTTTCTTGGTCTGAAAAACATTCTCCATGACCAAACTCAGATCATGATTCATCCAGCAACTGTGCAGGTGGTGCTTGTGTAATTCTAATAAAAAACACCAGAGACAAACAGGAGAAGCATAAATATTATAGGTGTTTGAGGTAAAGCTGTGGTAATGTTAGTCACTTGGGTACTAGAGACAGAAGGTATTATCGCAATCATAGTAATTGTTTGCATTGTCAACAGGGAAACAGATGTAGGTGTTGATGGTTATGTCTTCAATGACGTTGGAGCCGTCGTCGAGGACTGTTTTTGACAACCATGGTGTTGTCGTCTACAGTGGTATTTTTGTTGATGGAGTCTTGGATGAAGGTAGCTTCACTTACTATTCCTTCTTCTTATGGTGTCTCAGGCAAATACAGTGAAATAGTTTTTTATGTATCTGCCTTCACCACAGGGTATATTGAAGCAGACCTACTAGTTGATGTCGTCAACGGTGTTACTTGTTTTAGAGATGTACCCTTACATGGGGTCTTCGTCAACAGCGTGCTCGTCAATGTTGTCAAAAATTTCAACGGCGACAGTCTGTGATACCATCTTAGCTGGTGGAAGAACAGATGTAATGTTTTTTCAGATCTCCTCTTTGATGGAGAGGCTTTTGAGGTAGATGGTGCCACTATAAATAAACCAGACATCTGTCCATTTAAAGTATGCGCAGATGGTCTCTTTGAAAGTGTTCCACAGGGCTCTGAACCATCTCAGAAGCTTGGTATTTTTATGAAAATGCCCCCAATTTGTGTGGCTTTGTCTTCAGATCATTTTTCTGATGATGCCCCAGGATAGTCAGCATTCAGAAAACAAAAGTGATGTAAACTCTAAGTTGGCCTGAAACTAGTGAGCCCGGTGAAGATAAGCCATAGGTAACGTCGTGTCAGTGGCAGATTAATCAAAGGTGATTAGTCCGGCGTGATTAAAACGAATGTGACTGAAGAGAAACGAAGAATCAACAAATACAACCTTCTATAAGCAAGTGAAAATGGGAATAATGCCGTCTGCAGTTAACAGGTTAGCGGGCGAGAGACGCATGGTGCGTGAAAAGAGTTGCTCTAAATTATGGTGGTAGACATGCAAAAATAGCAACGTGAAGGCAATTTAATCACAACTCTAACACTCCGACAGCTATCACAATGAGTAAAAACATGCAAAAGATTGTACAATGCAGAGGATAACAGGCGTTCTTACCGCGGTTCCGACATTGAAAGAGTATCCCGCGAAGGAAAACTAATGGCATGTGCGAAGTGAATAAACGGAGTGATAGAAATAGATGATGTCATGGAAATACAAAGCGTCAGTAGGGGATTTCGCCAAGGTTGTCTCTAGGCCCCACCCTCTTCTCCCTGTATATGAATGGGATAGTGAGTTAGTTTTTTATCACAGGAGTCTGCTGATGCTCCATCGTTGGGAGGGGATACGTTTGTAATCCTTTTATTTTCAGACGACACCCTTGTTGGTAACCCCGGCAGGGCTCCAGTTACTTCTGAACCGGTTTACACTTTTTTGAGACACTCCGGGGTTGGTAATAAACACCACAAAAAAACAAATATATGACTTTTAATCCCCATAAGTCTTATAAAGGTAAACCTATTTTAGGAGGGGCTCCCCTAGAGCGAGTGAAAACTTTTGACTATCTAGGAGTCAGACTTTTCGACAAAATGACCTGGAAGTCCCACCTTACCAAAATTATACTGACTCGTAAGCGTGTCACAGGGGCACTAGGGAAACAACTCCACTCCTCCCATAGCAGACCTGTTGCTTTTCAGGTCTCCAACGTAAAAGCTGTCAGCTCAGCTCTATACGGGGCTGAGCTACAGGGTTTTAACAACATTTCCAAACAAAGAAGTTAAGAGCACAAGTTCCTAAGGACACCATTATCCCCTCTTCTGCTAGATATGGGACAACGCCCCATAAGTGATACTGCCAAGCTCCGCCACTTGTTTGTCTTATGCCAAAACTCTGACAGCGGTAGCCTGCTTGGATACAGGTAATAAGGTGGGATGGTTGAAAAATGTAAGGAAGCTTGCGTCTGATGTAGGGCTCCGAGTAGCGTGGGACCACTTTGCTTCTCCCCTACTACAAAAAGATGCCGTAAAACAACTTTATTGGGAGTGGGTTACACAACAAGACTCCATCAGGCCTGATCAGGGGAAACTTCCAATAGAGTTCCGAACACACAAACACATTAGATCACTGGAATCCTATCTGGACTTAATACAGGTTCTGCAGGACAGGAAACTCTATACACAATTCAGGCTTGGAACCATACCTGTTAATGGGACACTAGCTAAGTGGAATAGCAATGGCTCATTTCTAGCAACTGCCCAGGATGCATGGCAGCAGTGGAGTCCGTTGTCCACGTGCTATGTGCATGTCCAGCTTACACGTTCCACAGATCCAAATAGATAAGACCAATCTGCCAGCAGCTGGGTACACAGAACTACCGGGACGCATTGCGAATCCTTAAATCAAATGCTAGACCTCCTTTTGTTTGTGCAGTAGCGTGGTTTTTAGGCATTGTGTGGGCTACGAGGAGAAAGGTTCAAGAGAGAAGTATTGTCGAATATAGTAGGCCAGTTCCAAGTATGCAACTGGCCACAAACAAGAATTGCTCCCAACAGTAATATTTCTTTTGCCGAATCGACGCACAAGCACTTTACTGTTTTATCAGCTGAGCTGACTTGCTCATGTTGCCTTATACTGTAAGGGCCCACAGGGCGATCATTAGAGAGTTAGTAGTCGGGCAGCTTAATCTGGCAATACTTTCCCTCCAACCTACTGTAGTATTTGGATTGTGTTTTTCTTATTTATCTTGTATACTTGATTAATATTAACTTATATGAATGTTATTGCATTGTTGTCTTTTGTGATGAATTGTTATTCTTAATGATCGGGATAGTTGGGCCTTTTGTAAAAGGTACAATTGTAGAGCCAATTTCAACCTCACTTTTGCTCTTTTCATTATCAATATTGGGAGCCCTCTGCAGCCAGACATATTTTCAGCAAACATTCAAGAGTTCCCATGTCGTACGCAGTGCTGTTTTCCTTCCCTCTAGGAGCAATCCTTTGTGTACCATATGGCATGTCTCATGAACTGTTGTTTGTATTTGTTTTACAATTGTATCTTTCTCATACAACTGCAAGAGTGACTGATGTTTAATGAACATAAAAAGTCTCTAAGTTCTAACGCCTACGTGTTAGATAGATCGTCCTCTCTCTGTGTTACTAAGTGCGAGAGGTTGTCTCTATCCTGTTTTTATACTTTTTAATTCTATTATATTCTTGCCTGTTCCCTGCTTTTATGACACGAGTTGTCAAAATAAAGCTTGATTGATTGATGCTATGGTAAACATTGACAACTGGTGGTTTTCAGCCTGACATTGGGAGATAATTCATGCCTGTGAATCTATGAAAAATCCAATGCTGCAGAACTCTGAATGATTCTTTAAGAGTTAGTGATAAGCAGCCATTCTATATTGTACTTTAACAAGATGATTAGCCCTTGAATAGAAACATTAGAAAATGGAAAACTGTTAATATTTTAAACCCCAAAGTGCAGTTAATTAAGTCAATCTAGAAGAATCCAGTTATTTTGAGGACATGTTTAGACAAACACACATTTATTACTACAATGCAAAAGTGAATATTTATGCTAACTTGTTTATACATTTAATGCCTTCATACAGGAAAACAACTCTGCCATTGGTCACCAGGCCCAATCAATTTTATTTTATCTCAGTGCAACAATTAAATCCCTCATATATGTTTAACTGAATTTGTTAATAACTACTATGCATGACAAAACTGCATGGCATTACCAATACATGAACATCTGCTAAGTGTAACATGCTATATTCTACACTTCTTTAGAAAGGGGAGTGTCATCATGCCCCCTTGAGGCTCCCGAGGAGCTTCTCCTCCCCATACTCAACTATGGTAGTAAATAGAATATTATACTCTGCAAATCTCTCTCTCTCTCTCTCTCTCTCTCTCTCTCTCTCTCTCTCTCTCTCTCTCTCTCTCTATATATATATATATATATATATATATAATGAAAAAACCATTGGTTTTAGGCCATATATAGTTAGGGATTTGCATTTAAAAAACCTTATTTTACTCGCATAAAACCATTGAAATTCCATATATAGTTAGATGCGCTAACTATATATCGCGCACCCGCACTCCACTGCTGATGATGTCACATATTACATCATTCATGACATGGTCAGTGACATCACTGATGACATCACTGATGACAACATCCAGTGACTATGTTTCTGTAAAGTTTAAATATGTTTTACATATTGAAGAATGAGTGGATGTATAAGTGTCTGGATGAAGAATTTAGTAGGTGCATGACTGACTGTATGAAAGAGTGATTAAATGTGTCTCACTGAGTGCATGGGTTAGTGACTAAACTGTCTTAATTTGTGCATCAGTATGTCTGTTGTTGTGTAAGCTACAGCATGTGTTGATCAGTAGCTATATGAATAACTATATGGGTTATTGATTGGTTGCTCAAGTATTTGTATGGGAGACTGAGTATGTGTGTGGGTGGCTGGGAGGTGTGTCAGTCTGTGCATAGATGTGTAAGCAGTTGATTCACTAGGTGTATGAGTTCAAGAGTGCATGTGGAAACAGCTATATGGGCGGTTGACTGTGCATGGGTGTCTTGGTGAGTGAATGGATATCTCAGTGCTACATGTGCAAGTAAATACGTATGTAAAACACAATACATCTGAGAGTTGACATATATAAATAACTGTGGATAAGAGCCAGTGAATGTGTGAGTGGCTGTATGGATCACTGTGAGCTTGTATCAGGGATTGTATAAGAGAGTAAATATGTGTTAGAATATGTTTGAATAAGTAAGGTGTGTATAACTGTATAGTTGAGGAAATGGAGGTGTGATTGATTCTTTCCATGACTGACTAGGTGTGTGAGTAACTCCATGGATGAGTGACAGTCTGTGAGTGTCTGTTTATACTGAGTGTATGTAAGATTATATTAGAGTCTGAAGAGGTTCATTGTATTATCACATGACTGATGTCATCAGTGATGTGATCAGTGATGTCAAATGAGATGTCATCAGTGATGTCATTTGAGTTGTCATCAGTGATGTCATCAGTGATGTCACTGACCATGTCATGAATGATGTAATATGTGACATCATCAGCAGTGGATTGCGGGTGCGCGATATATAGTTAGCGCATCTAACTATATATGGAATTTCAATGGTTTTATGCGAGTAAAATAAGGTTTTGTAAATGCAAATCCCTAACTATATATGGCCTAAAACCAATGGTTTTTTCATTGAATTTTCAAGGTTTTGTAAATGCAAATTCCTAACTATATATCGACTATAACCTATGGTTTTTTCAGTGAATTTCAATGGTTTTTTTAATAGCAAATATGAAAAGCTTTAAAATGTCAAGTACGTGATAGATAAAAACTTTTTCGTGTTTATGCACGCTGATGTGCTTTGAATGCTGCCCCCCTCCCCTCTTTTCTCTTAGTAGTACTCTCTCTTTGCAGATACTGAAGAGTAGTTAACGCAGGCCTTTACCCCCGTTGTAATCCGTCCTGCCTGCTTGTCTCTCCATTTGATTGATTATTATCCAAGCATTTACTGTTTTACAATTGATTCTCTTTGGTTCATTCTCTATTTACAAACAAGCACAAAGTCGCAATACTCTGTTTAGTCTTTGCAGATCGGGAAAAATCGTGTAAAAAAATAAAAGTAATCGAGCAAAATCAGTACGCCACTAATTGGATCTTTTTTTGACCTCGCTAAAATAGAAATATTATAAACAACCCTTCATGAGAAATACGAAAATAGTGAGATGAACTGAGCTCCACACCATGAGGGCTGCAAGACAGCTCGGCTCCATCACCCATCCCGCCCAAAATAACGACAAACCCTATGCAAATATTAAAAATATAGACAACACACCAGCAAAGAAACAGGGTAAAACATTTTATTAAATAACTATTTACATAACGTTGGTTTATAAGATGATGTCAGTAGTGGACCGATGTGTGAATAGGTCGGAAGCAGCACAAGGCGCCAAGATCCGGATGGCAAGTCCTGGATGTTGGGTGCCATAGTTCAGAGTTCTGAGTTTGAGCCTTTTTCAATGCCTGTGCTTTGTTGTTTCCCCTCCATCAAAAACAAAAAAAATATATAAAACTGTGCAAAAATACCAAAAAAACAAAAAATGTTTACAAAAGCAGTGCTTGTAAGACTGTCTGAAGCTTATTTCCACCTACTGCAGCTTCACTATTCTCAAAGTAAGTGAGGGTCGTTTGTGGACCTGACTGCATTTGAAAACAATGTTATATGGTACCTCCCTAAACCGCTTGACGGAGGCCCCCGAGGGACGGTGTGATGGCACGGACTCGGAGAAGACGCTTGGCTCCGACCCCCTCCCCAAGTCTTATAGCACTGGTGTAGCCTGAGATCGCCCCCGACATAGGCGGCCGGCTCCCGGGGTCCGGCGGAACTTTTTGCCTTTTGATGACTCTTCTATTCTGGACTTTGTCCCACAATCCGTTTCACCTGAAGACACGCTGTAGTGGGGCGCCCCTTTACCGTTTTAGTTGCCATTCCGCCCGCTTTTGCTACACTGTGCATCTTCCGCCATTCAGCTGTTTACCGCCCGCTCTTGCTACTACAGCGTCTCGCTCACCATGTAGTTAAGTTGCTCCCGCTCTTGCGGTGCAGCGATAGGTGGCTGCCACAGTACTCTCAAAATGGCGGCCGGCTCTTCGGTTTTGGGCCTGGTCCACTAAAATGGCCCTGGGACACCTTGGAACTCGGACGCTTCCCTGATAGGGCTTGGGTCCCATTCTCGAAAGCGTCCCCTCAGCCGTGAAGATTCTACAAAAGTCTTGGGGGCCCCCGACTCCCGCAGGCTTCTGGTGGGGAGCGGCTGCCATGTCTGCTCGTGGAATGGCCACGACGGAGCTACGAGATGGTAGTGCTCTCATGCTGACGCCAGCTTTAGTTTGAAACATCCAGAAACACTGTAGACTACCAATTCGATCAGTTCCGGTAGCGCCCCAACATGACCCGGAAGAGAAGAACTTGCCCTCCCCTCTTTGACTGATGGTTCTTGTTGCCTGTCCCCTCTGTTGTCATTTAACAGAACTTTTTGGACTGCTGAAAGGGGTTGTGTTCCGAACGCTGGTTGGTGGAGACATTTTGACTATATTCTTGACGTACGTTGTCGCGTAATGCGTTATATGACACGCCGCGTTAGCGCACCCGGAAGTGATCCGGGGCGCGGCGCGCAGCGCGCAACGTAAGCATAACAGGTCATGTGACTTGTTAATAAAACTTTTCATTGGTTCATTTTACTTTTGTTATTTTAATGATGAAAAGCTTGGTCATATGACCTAAAAATTACGCTTTTTATTGTTTTCGAACATTATTTTTTTTAAACATATAGGTTATAATATTCCAGGCTAATGTACTTTCCCGGAAAATTTACAACTGTCCTGCAAGTAAAATATATTCCTTCTTCGAGAAAAAGGGCGTTTCTTCGTCCCATGACGGAGCCGTTGAGCAAAAGAGGCTCGGCCTGCTGTCTTAGTCGCTGAAACGCCTGAATATCAGATTCTTATCGATCACTTTATGTTGCAGGAGTGAAAAACACAACTGCCCTTGACCATTTATCTTTACTGCGTTCCTACATATTATACCTTTTATCCGTCATGTAATTGGACTACTTTATTTCACTTGCCTTTTACTGATTCGAAAACAGTGACTAAAAGTAAAAACTTTACCAATGTAAATACTACTACCATGTTTTGTTTTAAAAACCTTTATTGTGAAAATGTCAGTATACAAATACGGGCCTATAACCACGTGGGCCGGCCACGGAGCAAACTGGAATCGTATATGATGAGGAGACATTTACATTGTAGAGGAACGTAACGAGCGGGCCATTAGGTTGCAAGAACTAAGGTGTCTAACAGTTGCGGAATCGGTGGACGTACATTTTGTAATTAAAATACGACAGGGCCACTTACAAAAAAGTTATCTAGATATACATTTGCGTGCAAGTACCATGGGGGACGTTAATTCGAACTTTCAATAGTACAGTAATCAATAACACATCAGAACTTAATATCAATAGGGATGTCGAAATATTCAATCAATTCTCGTCCCCGCCCGCCATGAGCATCAAAACTGCATTCATATCTCATGATATCAAGGTTGTTCAACTAGTACACAACAATGAGTTACGAGTCCCATTTATACCGGCGCCATTTTGGGCGAGTCCGGGCAGGTCCAAGATATAGTCAAAATGTCTCCACCAACCATCGGCCAGACCAGAACCCCTTTCGGCCCTTTATGCTACAAGATGGTGTCTTCCATTCAGAAAATATTGTTGGCAGCATTTTGAAAGGAAACAGAAACAGCCGTTCTCCTAGTGAGTTTCACATTGTTACATTTAGGAAGAATGTTGAAGAGTAGTATGTGGAAAATCTGAAGCCATTTTTCTACAAACTCTCAATCAGACTTGGATGGAAAAAAAATCCTGAAGAATGTACAAACTGAAAACCAATTTTTGTCTGTATAGCATCAACAGCAACGCTTGAGTCAGCTTTGTGTCAAGCCGCCATTTTCATTCAATCAATAGCGTCCCCCTGCACACATTCAGGGACCTGGTCGTGTCTTCAGATGAAACGGATTGTAGGAAAAGAAGCAGAAAGGAAAAGGAAAAAAGTTCCGCCGGACCTCGGGAGCCGGCCGCCTATGTCATGTGCGACCTTTGGCCACACCAGGGCAATAGTGAAGCTGCAGCAGGTGCAAATAAGCTTCAGACAGTCTTACAAGCACTGCTCAGAACTCTCAACTATGGCACTCAACATCCAGGACTTGCCATTCGGATCTTGGCGCCTTGTGCTGGTTCCGACCTATTGACACATCGGTCCACTACTGACATCACCTCATAAGCCAACGGGGCACCCCACGCCGACTTTCGGCGCAGCATTGTAGGATGGCCACACCAGTGCGGCAACTTGCTGGACACAACCTCGGTGCCATCCGGATCTCGGCGCGTTCGACTCACTGTACCGCAAGAGTGACCGGAACTCAGCTGGACAAGCCGTCTTTCGGCGCAGCATTGTAGGATGGCCACACCAGTGCGGCAACTTGCTGGACACCACCTCGGTGCCATCCGGATCTCGGCGCGTTCGAGTCACTGTACCGCAAGAGTGACCGCAACTCAGCTGGACACGCCGTCTTTCGGCGCAGCATTGTAGGATGGCCACACCAGTGCGGCAATTTGCTGGACACCACCTCGGTGCCATCCGGATCTCGACGCGTTGTGCTGCCTTCGGCCTATTCGCACATCGGTCCGCTACTGACGCCGCCTCACGTGCCAACGGATTTTCTACGCTTTTTGTAGCCCTATGCCGCATAACAGGTCATGTGACTTGTTTATAAAACTTTTCATTGGTTCATTTTACTTTTGGTTTCCTAAAGATGGAAGGCTTGGTCATATGACCTAAAAATAACACTTTTCATTGGTTTAGAACTTTTTTTTCCCAAACGATGAAAGCCCCACCTTGTTTCTGGATCATTCAGACTGAAGCTGGCGTCAGCATGAGAGCACCACCATCTCGTGGCTCCGTCGTGGTCATTCCGCGAGCAATCATGGCAGCCGCTCCCCACCGGAAGCCTGCGGGAGTCGGGGGCCCCCAAGACTTTTGTAGAATCTTCACGGCTGAGGGGACGCTTTTCGAGAATGGAGCCCAAGCCCTAGCAGGCAAGCGTCCGAGTTCCAAGGTGTCCCAGGGCCATTTCAGTGGACCAGGCCCAAAACCGAAGAGCCGTCCGCCATTTTAAGAGTCATGTAGCAGCCGCCTATCGCTGCACTGCAAGAGTGGGAGCAACTCAACAACATGGTGAGCGAGACGCTGTAGCCGCAAGAGCGGGCGCAACTCAGCTGGATGGCCGCCACCTGGGGAGGCCCGTTCACACCGCCTCCCCCACACCCCCCCCCCCCGGGCCGCCCCACGCCAATTTTCGGAGCAGCATTGTAGGATACCAAAACCAGTGCGGCAGTTTACTGGACATCACCTGGGTGCCATCAACATCTCAGCGCGTTCTGCTGCCTTGGGACTATTCGCACAACAGACCGCTACTGACGAGGCCTCCCCCCGCACCACCCGGGACGCCCCACGCCAATTTTCGGAGCAGCATTGTAGGATCCCAAAACCAGTGCGGCACCCAGGCGACATCACCTGGGTGCCGTCCAGAACTCAGCACGTTGTGCTGCCTTGGGACTATTCGCACAAAAAACAGCTTCTGACCATTGTTGCTTTTTTGGGTGAAAAATGTTTAAATGTTTTTACAGTTTTTGTTCCGTTCATTATATTTAAAAGTTAATAAAGTTTTATAATCTTACTTTGTTGGAGTGTTATATATTTTTTTTAAAAACGGGTGAATGGGGCCTTGAATCGGGTTATTGTCATGTGTGGGCTTTGGAAGTGTGCTGCTGCAGGATCGGACATTTCAAACTCAAATGCACGTTCTTTTTCTTACCTTTCCGAAGCATGGAGCGCAATAGTAGGCAGAGAAAGGGTGATGCACGTGTTGAACACTACCTGACCTGGCAAGTTGCTGGCAGTGCCCCCCCGCCCGCTCCTGAAAGAGAGCACACACACACCGCCGCCCCGAGTACTTCACAAATCTTTAAAAGACCATGCGCTTGTTCATGAGGCTTAAATGGTTTATCACCTCTTCTAGAACCCCTGCATCGAACCTCTGACGTTTCCTGGAAAAATTACCACGTAACACAATACCAAGCCCAGTCAGCTGAAACCCCCGAGGAATCGTGGGGCATATTATCAAGGGGGTTTATCGCCGCTTTTTTGGCTTTAAAAGCCATGAAAGCGGAGATAAAATTATCTCCCTATTACCAAGCTGTCGCTAACACCAGTTAGTGACAGCTAAAAGGAGATAGCGACCATCTTGGGCCCCGCTTTGCATGTCAGTGATACTTATCACTAATGACATGCAAAGTGGGCGTGCCAAGATGTTAGCGACTGGAAACAGGCCCTAACATCGCTATCTCCTATTAACAACTTTTGGAGATATTCGCGCTAAGCGCGAATATCTCCAAAAGCTAACACCTGCCCTGAGCAGTTCTTAGCCATGTTATCCAATGGGAGGTGGATAACATGGCTAAGAGCATTTGCTCGATAATACATGAATATCGCTGACTTTTCTGCGATAATAGCAAGGTTTATCTGCGATAAAAATCGCCGATGTGCGGCGATAATTTTTGTCTCTAAACAAGTTAGAGACAAAAATTATCGCTAGTTGTTCGTAATATGCCCCCGGGTTTTTGCTTGCAGAAATCGGGAGGCGGGAGACTAGCACTAAAATCAGTAGTCTCACGCCTGAATCGGGAGGGTTGGCATGTCTGGATTCTCTACAGCTGGGGCCATAAACTACATCCGCAGGGGTAGGTGATAGCCTGGGACCAGCCTGGCATCTAAAATGGCTGCCGTGCACGACAAAATTGTGGCATTGGAAAAAAGGCAAGATGGCGCAGCCGCTGGAAGAGATGTATCAACATATATGAGCCTCCTCAGCCACCCTCAGGAAACATAGGGGATTAGGATACGTCTCCCGCACCCCCTTATACCTAGTAATTTAATTAACGAAGCACAAAATGGCGAATTCCCGTTTCGCTACCAGTTTGCGGCCCAGTTTGTGGCCCGTGAAGCGCTTCTACCGTGAAAAATCATTTTTTTTTTAATTTCCCCACGGGACCCTTTAATAACCCCAACAACATTCCTAGGGGGTCAAGAGGGGTATACCTTGCCCCCTTTCATTAAATTCCCCCTTCGTTTTTCACCTCTTCTTCTCTCTCGATCCTACCGAGAGATAAGATGGCGGCCGCTCCGGACTGTTTAGAATGTTGATAGACACCGGAGAGCCAATCAGCTTTCTGCACGCAAAGTTCCGTTTCGCGAAAAGTAAGCGAACCGGAGCGCAGCCTGGAGCGCTGTTACAGATATATATCTTGTTTTGAACGTTAATTTCTCAAAAACTACTGGAGCACATATATTGAGACCTAGCAAAGGCACATCGGGCTAACAGTCCCTACAATTTTGCCAAGTTTCGTGCAAATCCATTCAGCCGTTCGAGCTAAAAGTGAGTCCAACCGCCCTATGGAAATTAACATGGGAAAAACGCGTTTTGGGACCCCCCTTTTTTCTCGGCCCCCCCTTGATGAAACCCCCCCAAATTTTCAAGGGCTGCTCAGAAACAAAATGTGCCATTTTCCTGAAAATTTCAGCCGATTCCGTCCACAAACGCCAAAGTTATTAGACATAGAATTTTCAAAAATCCCATAGGGAATAAATCCTAACTATATATACCTACTGGCGATAGCCAGTAGGTAATATACACACACACATACATATACACACACACACATTTAAAACTTTGACGTCGTTTGACAAATCTCCACAAAACGTTTCAAAAGAGTGCTACTTTTTTAGTAGTTTGCGCATGGAATGTTTTGGGGTGATTTTTCAAGAGGAGTCAGATAAAAAAGGGGGCCCCAAAAAACATTTTCCCCATTCATTTTTCCATAGTAACTTTAGACACAGCTACAGCCCAAAGAACTGAATGGATTTACACCAAATTTGTCAAAAAGCTAGATCCTCCTCCAGAAAGAATACTTTTGTGATTTGGTGTAAATCCATTAAGTCGTTTTTGAGCAATTAGTGCTCAAAAACGTTATATATTTCATGCCGCAGAGGCTTCACAGGCCCGAAATATCTCCTGCTGAATTCTGATTGGCTGCAGGCACATCAACCAGGAAGTGGTGGCAGTCATCTTAGGACTCGGGATTTAGGCCAGAGTCCCAAAACAAAAGCGCAAAAAAAAAAGACGTAGGGTAGGGATGCCCTGGCCCCCTAGGCCTTGTGTTGGGGACCTCACCTGGGGCCTAAAAAGTTTTCATTTTTTAAATGTTGCTGCAACTTTGCTGAGCATCCGTGAACAAGCAGCAAAATGCCCCACCCCCCACTGTGCACAGCTGAAGACAGTGCGCGGTGGGGGGGGGGGGTTGGCTTTACGTATGGTAACAAACAAGTTACATACCTTCAGTAATGCCTTATCTGGTAGAGACTCTATGTAGCCACAGATTCCTTACTTTAGAATTATCCCTAGGCATCAGACTGGTCCTTGAAATGTTTTCGTAAGCAGTACCCCTTTGTGCCAGTAGGTGGCGTCATTCGGTTCTACGTGTTGGTGTCTGCGTGCAATGCTTCGGAAAGGGGCTATTGATAAGGTCCCCTTTTCCCAAAGGAGGAAAGGCTTTTACTCCCGCTTCTTTCTCATTCGTAAAAAGTCGGGAGAGTGGAGGCCTATCCTAAACCCTGAGAAAATGGAACAAATTCCTAAAGAGCAAAACTTTCAGAATGGTCACTCTTTCGGACATCCTACGACGCCTCAACAAGGGCGATTTCATGACTTTATTGGATCTCGAGGATGCATACTTCCATGTCCCTATTCACCCAAAACACAGAAAATTCCCAAGTTCACAGTGGGTGGTACCCAATATCAATTCAGAGTTCTTCCATTTGGCCTCAAATCGGCACCACGGACGTTCACAAAATTCCTCGCCCCAGTGGCAGCAGCCTTGCGCAACAAAGGTCATCAGGTATTCCCTTACCTCGACGACTGGCTTCTAATGGCGCCATCTTCTCGCCTAGTGGAGAATGCAATGAACGATTGCCTATCGATTTTCCACAAGCTGGGTCTCTCAGTCAATTATCAGAATTCCTCAATTTTCCCAAACCAGATAACATTTCTTGGGGCCACGCGGGACACCATCCAGAACAAAGCTTTCCTTTCCGAAGAAAGACAACAGAGATTACGGGCACTAACACTCAAGCTATGCGGAAAAAAGTGCGTTTCTGTGAGAGTGTTCAAATCTCTACTGGGAATGATCTCTTCCGCAATAGATCTTGTGCCGCTAACTTCTTTGCACATGAGACCTCTTCAAGAGGAACTGCAACGTCATTGGATTCAGACCTCAGGCTTCTTCGTCACTTTTCGGATTAAGGAGGCCCCAAGATAGTGGACCCATACTTCACATCTGTCCCAAGGCCAGTCTTTTCTTCCATTCATCCCAGACTACGTAGTAACAACAGATGCCTCTATGGAAGGCTGGGAAGGACACTTGCAAGACCTACAAGTACAGGGGAAGTGGTCCTTGGCTCAACAGCAGATGCACATAAACAGACTGGAACTGAAAGCCATTTTCCTATCTCTTCGGGCTTTCCTTCCTCAAATACAAGGGTCTTCGGTGTTGACCCGGACAGACAACACCACAAGCATGTTTTATATCAACAAGCAAGGAGGCACAAAATCTCTCTGTCACAGTACATGCAGTAGTTGTGGAACTGGCTGACGCTCCACCACATCTCCCTGACAGCAGAACATGTCTCGGGTCTCTGGAATACCTTAGCAGATACCTTAAGCAGAACAAGCGACAGCAGTCATGAATGGGGGCTGGAACAAGCACAGCTGGACGAGATATATGCAATCTGGGGGAAACCAGCGCTGGATCTATGTACAACCCAGCTCAACTCCAAATGCTGATTCTATGCAAGCATATTCCCTCTCCCAAACTCTCGGGGGAATGCCCTTTTGATGCGATAGTCAGCGATCTATGCATACGCTTTTCCCCCATTCCTCTAATACCAAGGATCCTCATGAAGATGAAAGGGGAGCGTTGCCGCTTCCTGCTGATAGCCCCCAGGTGGCCCAGATTACACTGGTTCACGGAACTCCTCCTTCTCCCAGAATCGCAGCCAATCCGTTTGGCTCAGACGCCAACGCTGTTGACACAGAACAAGGGCCAAGTGCGTCACCCGGAGCCAGCTTCTCTGCAGCTGCATGCGTGTCTCCTGAATTCTTGGAATTTAGAGACTTGAGCATTGACCAAGATTGCAAAGACATTATAGGCAAATCTATAGCTGAAAGCACTAATAAGAATTACAAGATTAAGTGGAAACGCTTCTGTGTATGGTGCAAGCGTACAGCGATAGATCCATTTCTCTCTGCTCCGGAAGACATCCGGCCTTACTTGCTTTCCTTAGCAAGATCCGGCCTTTCACACTCTTCAGTTCGAGTTCATTTGGCTGCTATTTCATGATACAGACGGTCGCCACATACTCCACCTTTATGGTCATCAAAAGCAATTCATAAAGGGACTATTTAGAGCTTTCCTGCCCATCAAAGCTCCACCTCCGGAATGGCAACTTAATATGGGGTTGTCTCAGTTGCTAAAACAGCCATTTGAGCCCATTCATAAGGCAGAATTGAAGTACTTGACCTGGAAAGTCGCCCTTCTTCTAGCACTTACTTCGACAAGAAGGGTTAGTGAGATACAGGCCTTCACTATCTCCCATTCATTTTTGCGCTTGACTGATCACATGGTCATTCTAAGAATGAACCCCAAGTTCATTCCTAAAGTCCCCACTCAATTCCATTTGAATGAACCAGTCATTCTGAGGACGTTCTTCCCTAACAACTCCATTTCTGCTGAAAGAGCACTACACACTTAAGACCTCAAGAGATGTCTTAAATTCTATTTGCAACAAACTAAAGACATAGGGAAATCGAATCAGCTATTTATAGCTTATGGTCAAACCTGTCAAGGCACTGCAGTCTCTAATGCTACCATAGCCAGGTGGATAGCGAGCGCAATTAATTTTATTTATTTATTTATTTATTTTTTTTGGAGTTCAACAAAATCTTTATTGGCATCAAAATGCGACACAATTTCGACCCCCAGTGGCCTACAACCCGGAGGCTGGCCACATGTGGCAGTACCACAATATCCTGCAACACACAGCCCTTCAGCTGATAACCCAGAGGTCCAGCGGCGTCATTTGAAATATTACAGTATGACAAATCGTTCTATCCAGTCACCTCTTTTTCCAGCTATTACATGAACTTTATTTTTTATTTTATTTTTTTGTTAACATTTTTTAACCAAACCTTAACTAAAACAAGAGTGAACCTAATAAGCCTCGGACAATTCCACACTCCGTCACCACATGTATGCATCATTACTTGTTGGTATATCAACATAGTCACAACTATTCTTGATTGTGCTGAATATTCTCATGTTACAGTTGAGCACAAGCCACTTCCATACCCCCTGCAGCCTTACAGCGACTCCCCGGCCTCCTCCACCGTTAATAAATAATCAGACAAATAGCACCAAAAGTCTTTCGGGCGTGATCGGCTTGGCAGACCCTCTTCATAAGTAACTAACTTATCTCTGCAGTACGCCATGTCTTTAAGCCATGTCTTGATGTTAGGTACATTTCTCCCTTCCCAGCATTTTGAAATCTGTCTCTTAGCAATCAGTAACGCCACAGCACAGAACTTTCTCTTTCCCGCCCTAACATGTGATAGAAGGCCCAGCAAACATACCCTCATGGTGCATTCTACATCGATCCCCACCATTTTACCCAGCATGCTTGTTACATTCTCCCAATACATCCGGATTCTCTGGCAATGCCAGGCTAAGTGAGCAAAATCCGCTTCATCATATCCACATCTCTTACATCTAGCATTGTCCCGCAAGCCATATTTATACAATCTTTTTGGCGAATGATATGTTTGGTGCAGATATTTCAGATGCGTGATACGCAGGTTACCATTTGGAGTAAGTAGTTTTAGCAGTGAGCAGGCAGCCAACCATTCTTTCTCTTCTAACGCCTCTGGCAGAGCATTGTTCCATCTTTGCATTGCTTTTTCAGAGGTATGTGGGAGTTCGTTTTGAGCTATCTTGTACAGTCTAGACACCAGGTGGGACGTGTTGGATGAAGTTATAATGAATTGTAGCGAGTGTAAGGTCAGCGGTTCCTGTGGGTAGTCTGGTTAGAGATCCTGGATGGCCCTTTGCAGCCTATAGTGCGTGAATCGGAAGAGCAATGTTGGGTTACTAATATATGTCAGATCTTCCGTTTTGGAGAAAGTTCCCTCGTGATACAGATCCCCGAATGTGTCTATCCCCACAGATCTTAAGATGTCCATACCTACTTTCTCATTCGTAACCGACACCCCCTGGTGGAAATGGAGTGGGAGCGCTGGTGCGTATAGCGGCAACTTATGGGCCATTCTACCGAGTGTCCTCCATGCACGAGCAGTGGTATCAATTGTGTTTATATCCCTTGAGTGTAGCGGAGGTCTCCTGTGCGTCACTATCGCGGTCAGTGGAATCGGTGAAGCGTCACCTTCCTCAACCGCTATGTGTGTTAGATATGTCGTGGGGTGGTACCAATGTGATGCATATTGGGCCTGCGCGCATAAATAGTAGAGTTTGAAGTCCGGCACACAGAACCCTCCCCGCTCATAGGGTAACGTTAAGGTATGTAGGTCAATACGAGCTTGTTTACCTGCCCAGATCAGTTTTAATACTAGTGATGTTATGTTAGTAAAAATTGCTTTAGGAGGTGTGATTGGAATATTATTGAATAAGTACAGGAACTTAGGCAGGATATTCATTTTTACTATAGCCATACGGTCTGCTAGTGACAGTGGTAGCTGTATCCATCGGGCCACCCGTCCCTCCAAGTCTGTGAATACCCTACCATAGTTTGTCCTAGTAACCTCCTCCGGGTCTCGACTGTACCAGACCCCCAGATATCTAATGGGTTCCGTCTGCCAGTCTAGTGGGAAATCTGGGACATACTGTTCCGTCGAGTCAGTAAGTGGGATTATAGAAGATTTCTCCCAGTTAATTTGTAACCCGGAGTGATGCCCAAATCGCACATATTCACGGAGTAGGGGACTCAGGTTCTGTTCTGGCTCTCGTACGTATAGCAGCATGTCATCCGCATATAGCGAAATATGTAAAGGTCTCCCAGGGAAATGTAGGGCGGAATGGTTGTGGGTCTGTCTGACTATGCATGCAAGCGGCTCCAATGCCAGAACGAAAAGCAGAGGAGACAAAGGGCAGCCCTGCCGTGTACCCCTCGCTATTTCAAAAAGACCATTCACTCTTACTCTTGCCACAGGTTTCGTGTAATCGAAGGCTTTGGCAGCATCTAACATGACCGCCACTGCTTTAGTTTGCGGTGAAAGATAGTGGGAAAGTGCAAACAGTGTTCTTGTATTGTGCGACGTGGCTCTTGTGGGGATGAAGCCTGCCTGGTCAGGTAGGATCAGATTGGTCATCAGGGGTTGTAGCCGCTCCGCCAGGAGTTTGGCTAATATCTTTGAATCTACATTTAGGAGCGACAATGGTCGATAAGAGTCACAAAGCTCTGGATCTTTTCCCGGTTTTAATAAGGTGATAATCACCGCCTCCCGTAGCGACGGCGGCAGTATCATCAGGTCAAAGACAGCGCCATACATCTCAACCAGATGCGGGGCGAGTAGGTCGGCAAACTGTTTATAGAATTCACATGAGAATCCATCAGGACCCGGTGCCTTTCCGTTGGGGAGTGTGTGTATGATTGCAGTAACCTCTTCCACTGTGATCGGTTGTGCTAAATATTCACGTTGATTATCAGACAACCACGCTATAGCTATGTCCTGCAGATAATCAAGTGTTTTTTGGGGTGGTGCTGGCTCTTGAGAAGTATATAAGTCTACATAGTTACCAACAAAACTGTTAAGGATCCCTTCGTGGTGCGAGTGGAGTGCCCCATCCTTACCCCTAATTCGAGTGATCACCTGTGGGTCTCTCCCTTTGCATATTTTCTTCGCTAACACCCTGCCAGGCCTACCCCCTTCTCCAAATTGTCTAGCTAACGGTCGTTTGGTGATATATTTCAGTTCGTCCTCTGCGAACTTATGATGGTCTGTAACTTTTAGCTTGAGTGCCCCCAGTAGCTCCACATTTCCAGTTTGGGCATATTTCTGCTCCAGGGACGACATGTCCCGTTCCAGTCTGGTGATCTGTGCCCTAATGTCCTTGAGTATCCCAGCAGTCGTACTGATACATACCCCCCTGAGTGTTGCCTTGAATGCCTCCCACAAGGTACCGGGATCGTCTACCGAATCCGTGTTCATTTGGAAATAATCTTTAATGGCTTTGGTGATGGTTGTGAGATATAGCGGGTCCAGTAGTGCTTGTGCGTTGAAGCGCCAGCTAAATGGAGGTGGGGTGTAATGAGGTACTTGTAACGTTAACGCCACGGGATTGTGGTCAGACAGGGTGCGCGGGAGCGGGACAATTTTGGAAGTCCAGAGTACCGTATTGTCGGACCCCAGCCAATAGTCGATTCTTGACCAACTCCCATGTGCCAAATTTACGTGGGTTGCGCCCGGCGCTGTCGGGCAGCGGTCCCTCCATATGTCTTTCAGCGCCAGTTCTTCCATTATGTCCCTAAGCTTCTCCCTGGCTTTCTTGTGGGGTTCTATCGATGAAGTGGATCTATCTAGGTCGTTACACATCGCTATATTAAAGTCCCCCCCCCCCCCCCCCCCCCCCATATCAGGGTGGTGTCAATGAATTCCAACAACTTATCCCATAGTTCCTGAAAGAATTCCGGTGCATCCACATTGGGGCCATAGATATTTACTATCGTTACATTTTGTCCACGCAGAACCCCTGACACAATGACATATCTGCCCTTGGTATCAGCAATAGTGCGAGTTATCGTATAGTTGGTCCCCTTCTTTACCAGTGTCATGACCCCTCTGGAGTAGGAAGAATAGTTTGCTGCATGTGTGGATTCCGCCCACCGTGTGCCAATAGACCTGCGTGCCTTAGGGTCTACGTGGGTTTCCTGGAGCAGCGCAATATCTATATGTTGCCTGTCAAGAGCAGCGAAAATGTGCCTAATTTTCTTAGGATTGGTGAATCCTCTCACATTCCACGTTATCAGATTCAGGTCATGCGCAGTCACCATTGTTCCACATCCCACTCAATATATGTTGTGAAGTCTACCTCTACCCTCCGCCCTCGTGTATTACTTCTGGACAGCCCACCTTCAGTCTCCGATCCGACAGCACATCTGACCTTAAGGCCTCAACCTGAGCATCTTACAGTAGCTTGTAGTCCCCATGAACACAGCACAGCATCATAAATTCCCACCATATGAAATTCTTTCCATTCACTGTACATTACAATATGGTCTCCAGCAGTGTGTCTTAATTGCTCCTTTGGCTTGAAGAACAACAAACCCCAACTCACCCCATTCCCACCCACTCCAGCATCCCAATTCTGCCGAAGCCATACTACCCGCATAACTTCCCTGTGTAACAGAACCATTCGGGGACCATCCTAGTAGAGGTCCGCCGGGGGTGCATCCCACCATCCCGATGAGAGGATGGGGCGGATCCATAGGTTATAAACAAACATCATTGTCAAGAAACACAACAGCAGCATTTCAAAAGCAACAGACAGTGTTGTCCAGCGATTAGTGAGCGATCAGTGAGCCCTGCGGGAGGGTTCGCAATGCCCTGTAGGTGCATAGTCAGTGTTCCCCTAGGGTTATTGGCAGTGTTCATCAAAATGATTACGCTATCGGCAGGAGTCTGCGAGGTGAGCATACCCGCACCCATAGTACACATCTATAGCCCACGACCAGGTATCCCAGAGTTCAGTTATGGTCTGAAGTCCCATAGCAGAGTGCCGCCATCTAGCTGTAAGTACCCCCTCATAGAGACTGGAGTACCTCTCATTCTAGGGAATAGACTCACATAGTTAGGACATTTGACATAGTCACTTGCTCACTCGTAATAACGTGTGGCGGTCATTAGTCTTACCTTCAGTCTGAGTCCAAATTCCTATCCTTGCGATTGCTTTTTTTACCTCTCGTGATTGTTGTCTTTATAAACTCCATTGCAGCCTTCGGCGTAGCCAAGAAAACGGGTTTGCCCTCCCAGGTAATCCTTAAGCGCGCCGGATACAGCATGGCATACGGTATTTGCAGTTCCCGTAGTCTGGCTTTCACCTCGTTGAATTCCCTCCGCGCTTGTTGCACACCAACTGTGAAGTCCGGGTAGAATTCCAGTTTGTTGCCTTGATGTTGGATCACACCCTTCTCACGCGCCAGTCGCAGGATAGTCTCCCTGTCGCGGTAGTTGAGGACTCTGGCTATAATTGGCCTTGGTGAGGCGCCAGGCTTCGGTCTCGGGGCCAGTGAGCGGTGAGCTCGCTCCACTATAAAGATTGGCGAGAGGTTGTCGGCGCCAAAAAGTTCCTTACACAATTGTTCAACATACGGTTCCATTCGCCCTGTGTTGGTGGATTCTGGTAGACCCGCTATACGAACGTTGTTCCTCCTCGATATTGCTTCCAACTCCTCCGACTTGGCCTTGATCACTTCCAGGACCTTCTCCATGCCCGTGCACTTAGCTGTCGTTGCGTGGGACTCATCTTCCACCGCAGAGATTCTAGTTTCAGCCGTGTCTAGCCTTTCGCCCTGCTTGTCGAGCTTCGCCGCCAGGCTGTCCACTCTACCTGTTAAGAGGTCCAACTTCCCGTTTATTTCATGTCTTGACTCCTGTACGGCCTTTAGGATACTTTCCATGACATTTTCCTCCGGGGTCTCTGCGTCCTGTTCCCCTTCCGCCGGTTTAGTTTGGTTCTTTGTCGACTTTCTCGTCTCAAAGGAGAGGGTAGGCTGCTGCCTATCTGGCTTCCCCATCGTGCCGTTCCCAGTAGCGTGGTAGCAATATCAGTGGGCTGTGTGGTCGGAGCTATTATAATTGTAGGCGAATGTCCGGACCAGGAGATGTGCTATGCCTTAGCAACCCTCGTTAGTGTTTCCACCTCTGCGGTTGTGAAGTGCGTGACGTGATATGTTCCAACTTAGCGCATGTTACATGTCCCCAATCAGTTTCAGTCATTGCACTCCCTGCAGACAGCTGGCGTGGCTACACTCTGCTTTCGCAGCGGCGAGAGTGTCTTTTACCGCTCCGTGTTGCGGTAGTTTCGAAACGCGGTGGGTAGCGCTGATTGTAGGTCTGTGCGGGAAGTGGACTTGGTATTCCGGTCCCCCCCTTCTCCTGGGTACTCCGTTTTTCCCACCTTCGGTATCCACCATCGACCACACCCACAGCAGTCCTTGCACGCCAGCAGTATGTTATGCTTCTGGTAGTCTAAGGAGTGGTACACCTTGTAGCAGCCCTGCACACGGTCTGTTGGTCCGACCTTTCCTAATGTATGGTTTGCGGAAGTCGCTGCTCACTGTCCAATCACACGCCCTGCAACTAGCGTGTGGAGGTCATGTTATCGTTACGCCTCAATGGCAGTGCCATCAGTTAGCTGCGCCTCTCAGCCGCGTTGTCATTGTACGCCATGTAGCACTTACTCTTTCTTTGGTCGGTTGGGTCCGCTGTACAGTAGTCACCTTCAATGACTCCGGTGTCGGTGGAGAATGTGTGCCCCCTCCGGCGCGTTTGTGGTACATAAAGGCCCAGTGAAGCACAGCAACAGGGCTGGCTCATTACGCTTCAGATCTCATTGCCGCTATTTTACTTGCCAGCACTTCCCGAGGTTTCAAATGTGCGTCGGTACATCTTGAACAAGCAGGCACTCTGCGTCCCCTGCGCGCAGCTACTCGTTTGGCAATTTTCGGTTGTAGCGCCGATATTCAATTTCCACACTTCCCAGGACCGCAGTGTGCGCAGTGTATGTTAGGCATCTTCATCGTACTACAGGTGCCGCCATTTCGTCCGCTGCCTCCACCAAGTCAATTTCATGGCCCCAGGGGTGCAGAGTTCAGTTTGTGATTGTCCTCCCCCTTTAATTCAGCAATCTATGAGAGTGTCCGCTATTCCTGGCGAGGTTACTCACGTTCGTGCTCCACTTAGCCCCAGCGTTGTGCGCACCCGCTTTCATACAGTCCCCGGTGCTGCCACAATGCCTGCTTTCACCCGCTGCTCTCAGAATATCTCAGGCGCTTACGGCAATTGTTTATTTTGCAGT
This sequence comes from Lissotriton vulgaris, assembly GCF_964263255.1. Lineage (NCBI taxonomy): Eukaryota > Metazoa > Chordata > Amphibia > Caudata > Salamandridae > Lissotriton > Lissotriton vulgaris. The sequence goes on from NW_028253701.1 coordinate 201,812, forward strand.
CTTCAGTCGGTCGCTAAGCAATGTCCCCTCATGTCCATCTGCACACTCCGTCCTCGCAGCATGCAGTGCCTGCAGGACGCGCTGCTGGCTCACCTCTCCTCCGCCTATGCCCGGACTCCAACCGCCATTTTCTGCTCGCTGTCACCCTGACGAAATCTTGTCATTTGCAGCGTCGTGGCGCAGCTGGGCTCCTCTCGATCACATTTCCTGGGGGACTGTCTTATCCCCTATGATCGGTTGTGTTCACTCGTCCAATTCCGTCCGTCTAATCATTATTTTACAGCGTGTTGATGATCCGCCCGGCGGAGCTGCACGGTCAGGCAGCCATTCCGCTGTGCGCCCCCTAGCGCCTCCCGAGCGCAATTAATTTTTGTCATGACAGGGCTGACAAGCCATTATCAAGGACTATGAGAGCGCACTTCCCTAGAGCAGTTTCAGTATCAACTGCTCTATTTGCCGGAGTGCCACTTGAAAAAATCTGCAGAGCTGCTACGTGGCAGACAACGCACATGTTTGCAAAGCATTACTGCCTGGAGTCATCACAGCATGCTGATGCATCAGTGGGACAGGCAGTGTTACGAAACCTATTCTGTTAAGGTAAGCCTCTTTCTAGAGAGATTTGATTGCTTTATGCATTGGTTGCTATCTATGTCTTTTAAAAGTATAACATGTTTCATGTTCGAATCGTTGATCTTTTGACTATTATTGCATGTAACATTATTGTTGCACTACCCACTGGTAGTTCGGGCTGGACTGTTCCCATGAGGCACAGGGTCAAGGCTGATTTGCATATAGCCATTGTCGGACCTAGGGTGGTGTGGAGTGCAAAAAAAACGATGGATTTAGGCCCAGATCTTTGTACTGGGGTGAATGTAAGACATCGTTCTGCATTCTGTCCATCAACTGTGTTTTTTGCAATTTTCACCCCGAGTGGGCTGGGTATGCTCAGACGTGAGTCCCAGGCTCTCCACATCACTGGAGTCAAGCTATCCAGGCTGAAGAAGGCTGATAGCCAGAAACCGGTCCTTGGATGCTTGATTCCGGTCTTGGAAAGACGTGGCTTGGTAGTTCGGGCTGGACTGTTCCCATGAGGCACAGGGTCAAGGCTGATTTGCATATAGCCATTGTCTGACCTAGGGTGGTGTGGAGTGAAAAAAAACCGATGGATTTAAGCCCAGATCATAGTACTGGGGTGAATGCAAGACATTGTTCTGCATTCTGTCCATCAACTGTGTTTTTTGCACTACCCACTGTCCACAAGGGTGCTTTTCTATGATAAACATACATATGGCTACATTTTACGCATATTCATGCATATATATATATGTATATATATTTATATATATGTATGCCGTACAACATTACGAAGGTATATATAGACAGTACTGCACTTTCATAATAAGAGGCAAAAGCACAAGTATGTTTATTGCTTAAAGCATATCACGTGATGTGTGCACTGTGGGCGGGCAGTTCGAAACTAAGTTTAAAATGCCTCATTTGCTGCTAAAAACTTTGGTGTGAGCAAGAGGACGGCTGTGCTTGAGATAAGTGGCAGCGGAGCAGGGAGTTAATAAAAAAGACCTTCCTGCCTGATTCCTGTGGTCCGTCCCTTTATTTCCTGTGTTCGGGTGCTGAAGGATTGTTGCTGTCAGATATATATATATACATATATATATATATACATACAGATAAGGAACTGCTTACTCATCCGATTCAGGCATGTGAATCTATGAAAGATACTCCAATACTGGATAAGAAACAAGTTACTTACATGTAACTACAGTTATCCAGTATTGGTATCTTTTATAGATTCACATGCAACCCACCCTCCTCCCCGAAGAGGCACCTCTAGGATACAGTACTAACTACACTCGTGCTGGAAACTCTCAGGGACTCAGCCTCTCTGGGGAAGGTTCTAGTGGGTGCTGGTTGCTGATTATCTGAGTTTTCACTTTGGTCTTTTTTAGGTCTCGGACTCGAAGGCTGCGCTTGCGCAGTCTCGCTCAGAGACTTCATGTCTACAGTATGGGGGCTTGAACCCGCCCATCTTCTACATTGGCTGGCTTCCTAAACGGAGGCCAGCCATTGGAGGAGAGGGGCATCACTCCGTTGAAGACGGGATTCCGGGGGGGGGGGTGTTTTACTTTCTTCCTGTTTTCTTTCTCTCCTCTTCCCATTGGCTGGAATTTTACATTCCAGCCAATGGGAAGAGGAGAGAAAGAAAACCATGCCCGATCCGAAAATGACGCTGCTTTAGGCATTTCTGATTCGCCTCGGAGAAAGATAGTGGTGTGCATGGCGTCTTCAGCTTGCCTTCTGCTGGCTCTGTGTGTGTGTGTCTGGCTCTGTGTGTGTGTGTCTGGCTCTGTGTGTGTGTGTGGCTCTGTGTGTGTGGCTCTGTGTGTGAGTGTGAGTGTGAGTGTGGCTCTGTGTGTGAGTGTGAGTGTGGCTCTGTGTGTGTGTGTGGCTCTGTGTGTGTGTGTGTGTGGCTCTGTCTGTGTGTGTGTGGCTCTGTGTGTGTGGGTGCGTGTGGCTCTGTGTGTGGGTGCGTGTGGCTCTGTGTGTGTGTGTGCGTGTGGCTCTGTGTGTGTGGGTGCGTGTGGCTCTGTGTGTGAGTGCGTGTGGCTCTGTGTGTGTGGGTGCGTGGGGCTCTGTGTGTGTGTCTGGGTGCAAATGCAATAGGTCTCGCATTTGCGAGAGATTAAGCTATTGGCATTGGAAATGACAATGCCATTTATTTCTATGTTTTAAAAACTAGAATAATGTCATGAGCAATGCCAATAGCTCTAACTTTAACAAGGACGAGACCATTGCATTGTAAATGCTTGTTGCAAAAGGCGACTAATAGGCTATGCAATATATGGTTGCTACCATAATAGCCTATGGAAAGGTACTAATTTTTACTTATTACTTTGTTTATGTACAGTGGGACTCCCACTACGAAGATGGGGAATGATTCAGGCATGTGAATCTATGAAAGATACCAATACTGGATAACTGTAGTTACAGGTAAGTAACTTGTTTCTTATTCTTTCTGTTGCCCAACAGGACTCTGCTTTTGGGCACTTTAAAAGGCTATCTTCTCTTCCAGGGGATACTCATCAATAGTCATAAGCACTGAATAGTCCCGCCCACATGCGGGACCCCGGAGCAATAGCCAATAATATGCATATATCTACATATATATATATATAAATACATATAAATATGCATGAAATAACCATATATATATAGATCATATACATATACATATGCAGCCAATATAACCATACTAGACTCCAAAAACTGCCCCAATTGCCTGTAAAATCTTTACATTTGTTAAATAAAGACATAAATTACATTATATGACAATGCAAAGAAGAAAACACTGCCTTGGTTTTCTTTGATCATTGAAAACAATGGGGTGAACCCAAGAAATCAATAGGACCTGAGTAACTGTATATGTATAAGGAAAGTGGTCCTAGACACAGATTTCACGGTCTGGCCGCCCCACGTCTTGTTATCATTGTGGATATCTCGTTGCAATTAAGGAATTAATTGAACTTAACCCAGTTCCCTCATTGCCGGTTATATGTCCACCGTGCCACCGGACTAGGCACGATCGAATTGAATTCCTTTCGTGTATATATTGGCACTTGACTGAACCTTTATTTAGTGCCAAATTTCTCAATGAGAGGTGCATCGCCCAACTGATCTGGAGTTGCGACACCCTACCACTCTCAATTGGTGCTTCCCCGCCCCTTGTCCCCACTCCGTCCTGAAGAAGACCTGTAGCAGAGGTCGTGACTTTCCCATTTTGCGCCAGGGTCGAAACGTCGACGATCCCCCCGTTGTTTTTTTAAGCCTACACCTGCCCCTCCCTGTCCCTCTGTATAATATTGTATATAAATTGTAAATGGGTAGGCTCCATGTGTGCAATGTACAAATAATCCCCTTTTGCACTGAATCACTGTAAATCTATACTTACACTTTTCTCTACTCGAGCACCATACTTTCCTTTCCTCTCTTTTTGCTCAAAAGTTTTTTATGAATTTGTAAATAAATTGCAGTAAGAATTTGCTATAATGTTGTTGTGTTGGGTTTTCTGCTTTTGTTGCCTTTTTTGAGCTGAATTAATCTAATAATACATCTCCATGTGTTTGTATGTTCAGATTCAGTCTGACTAGCTGTGTATTGTGAAAAAGTAATACTCACATCACTAGCCGTGTTTTGAAATCTGTGTCTAGGACCACTTTCCTTATACATATTGGTTTTCTTTGAAACACACTACCTTCATTTTCAAAGGTAAAAACAGGCAGGATCATAGAGGCAGCTTTAGCCTAGATAGGCTGCATTGTAACAACAGCAAAATCTGGCGCTGTGCCTTTAAGACCCCTGTGAGCCCCCAGGCTCCCATCATGCACCACAGGTGACAGTTAGGCCAGTTCTTTTTTCCGGCTCCTTCTGTGAGGATCCTCGAGCATTGAGCTCGCCAGTTAGTCATATTTTTTCACTTTCTTCTGGTAATTCTTCAATTTTTTCGTCTTCACTCGATGTCTTTAGTCATTATCTGAGTAATCCTACAATTGTTTGCGTTTTTTTGGCTTTTTTTCCAGTCACAATGCCGGCCTTATTTGTTAAGTGCGCGGCCTGTGGTAAAAAAATGGCCAAGACAGACCCACATTCGGTCTGTGTGGCTTGTCTACCATCTACACACAAGCCAGAACTCTGCTACCATTGCAGCAAGTTATCAAATAGAACTTTGAGAGGAGAGAAGAGTAGGCTTCAGTCCCTGCATGACAGAGGAGAAACCGTGAGTGGAAGAGAAGATTTTCACTCCAGGAAGCCTTCTTCTCAGCACACAGAGTGTAAGGACAGAGGGGAGAAGAGAAAACATCGGTCTCCTTCAACTTCGAGGGACAGATCTTCTTCTAAAAATCCTGTATGCTCAAAATCGACGAAATCACCGTCGCGGCATCCGTCGCCGTCGAAGAATTCGCCGTCGAAGCAAGGTGAGAGGCGACATGAGCGTAGGCGATCCAGGACTGGCTCCCTTACTACTGTGAGAGGACGGGACTCGACGTCGTCTCATCGACGTCGACGGTCACCGCCGAGAGGCTCAAAACATCAGTCAAGGTCGCCGTCGAGAGGCGCTATGAAGTCGACATCGAACCGGACAGTAGAGGTTTCGACGTCGAAGAGCCCAAGTCATGTGGTGTCGAGGCACACAACGCAGAGAAAATCATCGCCGTCGAGGCACATGACTTCAACGCCAAAGAGACACTCGTCGTCGAAGAGGTCGCCGCCGAGGAGGTCGCCGCCGAGAAGGTCGCCGCCGAGGAGATCGCCGTCGAGGAGATCGCCGTTGGAAAGATCGACGTCGAGGAGACTGTCGTCGACGTCTCCTGCAGCTAAGAGGCCTAGAACGGTGTCCAAAGACCGATCAAAGGTTTCTGTGGTGTCTTCTGGGAGTTCCTCTTCCTCCCCTGGGCTGAAGATTGTACAAATCTCTCCAGAGCCCTCAAGAGCGCATTCACCTACAGGGGCTAATATCTCTCCACGATGGCTGGGGGAGATCAGACACTAAGTCCAGGTCTCCTGTGTCGGTAAGACCTGTTTCAAGATCAAGATCGCCTCTGGTACAGGTGGTCCATTCTCCGAGAAGACGTGAGCGTACCCCTCTGAGAAAGTCTCCATCAGAGAGGAGGCGGACTTCACCCTCTCCGAGGTCTTCGCATCACCGTTCATCTAGGAGACGCGATGCTAGATCTTCGACAAGGTCTACAGATTCGAAGAGGCATTACTCACCAACGCGGTCATCAACTCCTCCAAGTAAGATATCTCCGATTGATGACGTAATCACCTTTAATGAAGTTCTCTGTCGTGGAGCAGCGAAACTTAATATTGAGATGCCTTTTTCTACTGCAAAGACAACGGTCATCTTCGAAACGTTACATCAGAAATTGGCATCATGGCCTTTACTTCCTCTGGTTCCAGGTCAATTGGAGCCTGCAGAGCATAAGTTCTTGACTCCTGCATCTTTAGGAGCGGTTCCTTCACGGATCGCAAAGAAGTATAAGGCTCCGGACAATGATCCATTATTTCTGAGGTCTGAGCCACAACCTGATTCATCGCCTCAGCGGCATGTAAAAATCAGACAGGAGCGACGTCATCCTCTGTACCTCCTGATAAAGACAGCAAAACTATGGACTCGGTAGGGAAGAGAATGTGTGCCATCTCTGCTTCCTACATGAAGGTCGCCAGTGCCTCTGCTTTACTGGGTCGCCAAGACCGCGCACTATGGGATTCCTTGTCTCGGTTTGCAGAGAAACTTCCCAAAGAAGACAAGCATGATTTTCTTGAAATTCTTCATGAAGGTGGTCTAGTGGCTAATCAGGTGATTAGCGCAGCTGCTGATGCTTCTGACCTGTCTACACATGGTTACGCCCATGGACTCTGTGCCAGGCGATCAGCTTGGCTAAGACTCACTGGCCTTAAGCCTGAAGCGCAACACCGAATCCTTAATCTGCCGTTTAATGGAAAATCGCTCTTTGACTCTCATGCTGACGATGAGATGTCAAGAATGAAGACGGAGCTTGATACTATGAGAGCTGTTGGTATCGAAAAGAGAAAGGACTTTAAGAAGAAATACCGTCCTTACGATCGGAGACAGAACCAACAGAGGGTTCAAACCCCTCAATGGTCGTCACAGCAGAATCAGGGAAGATCTCAGTTCTCCCAGCGTCGTCCTGGTAGAGGAAGGGGTGGCATTTCCAGACAGTCTGCACCTGGAAACAAGCAGCAGCAACAAAAACAGTGAGTTTTTGCTTCCCCTGAGCCCGTTACCCACTCCGGTGGGGGGAAGTGTTCGTTTTTGCCTGGAAGAGTGGAAAAACATCACAATAGACAAATGGGTGCTGAATATTGTACAAAATGGATATACAATCAGATTCAAGTCTCCCCCACCTTCCATTCCTCCACAAAAGACTGTGTTCCATCGACTTCATCTTTTGAAGCAGGAGGTGTCTTCATTAATCCTAAAGAAGGCCATCGAGGAGGTCCCAAGGGCACATCGTCAACAAGGCATTTACTCCCAATATTTTCTTGTTCCAGTTCAGGTCCATACTAGATCTCAGGCGCCTCAATCAATTCATTCGGCGAGAAAAGTTCAGAATGCTGGCGTTACACCAAATAATTCCACTTCTGCATCAAAGGGACTGGATGTGCTCCATAGATCTTCAAGATGCTTATTTTCACATCCCCATCGCCCCAAAGCATCGGAAGTTTCTAAGGTTTTGCATACAAACCAACCATTACCAGTTCACAGTCTTGCCCTTCGGGCTAAAGTCAGCTCCTCGCACCTTCTCAAAGTGCATGGCAGTCGTAGCGGCTTTCCTAAGGAAGAGACATATTTTTGTCTATCCCTATCTAGACGATTGGCTGCTAAAGAGTGCGTCTCCAATTCTGCTTCAGCAACATCTCGCGTTCTGCATCCATCAGCTGCGGAGGCTTGGCCTGCACGTAAACTTCAAAAAATCTATCCTCAATCCCACGCAGAGGATACACTACCTGGGCGCTCTTCTGGATTCAAAGGACGCAAAAGCGTATCCTTCGGAGGAGAGACTATCCTCAATTCTCCTCAAGTGTCAAACCTTACTAAAGATTCCTCGACCAACGGCCAGACAGATCTCGTCTCTGCTAGGGTCCATGGCGTCTTGCATTTTCCTCGTTCCGAACGCCAGGCTGCACATGAGACCTCTGCAGCAGTCTCTGGAGGATCAGTGGTCCCAGTTTTCAAATCTTTGGGAGGACAAACTGTCACTACCTCCATCAGTGCGGATCTCCATTCGATGGTGAATGCAATCGAGTCATCTGGTAGTGGGAGTGCCTTTTCAGGAGGAAATGCCCAGACGATCGCTGGTGACAGATGCGTCCCTTCAGGGATGGGGCGCCCATCTGGAGTCCCTTCAAGTTCAAGGAGTGTGGTCAGAGAAAGAAAGACTGTATCATATAAACATGTTGGAACTCAGAGCGGTCCATCTGGCTCTCAAGTTTTTCTTTCCCGCGATCCAGACATCCTCTCTGCTTGTTCAGACGGACAATACAACAACGATGTAGTATCTGAACAAGCAGGGCGGAACGAGATCCAGACCTCTGTCGCTGGAAGCGCAAGCAATCTGGAAGTGGCTTCCGGCTCGGGGTATGAAAATTTCAGCTGTCCATCTGCCCGGTGTCCTCAACATCCAAGCAGACGACCTAAGCAGACACTTCGCAGAAGCACACGACTGGGTCTTAAAAGACAAAGTGATAAGAGATGTCTTCCAGTCCTGTGTGTCACCAGAAATCGATCTCTTTGAGGACGCCGACAACGCAAAATGCCGCGTCTTCGCGTCCAAGTACCCACAACGAGGGTCCAAGGGGAATGCTCTATGGATGGACTGGTCAGAGACATTACTCTACGCTTTTCCACCGATTCCACTCATCCCCTTGGTGATCAAGAAGCTGTACAAGTCCAAGACAGAAATTATCCTGGTGGCTCCGGATTGGCCTCGCCAATGGTGGTCCCCGGATCTCCTGTATCTATCCAAAGTGCCGCACAGGAGGCTTCCTTGCTGTCTGGATCTGCTGACCAGAGAGAACGGCAGGGTATTCCATCCCAACCTGCCATCCCTGAAGCTAGCAGTATGGTTCCTGAGTTCGTCCAGTATGGACATCTAGGCTTCTCGCAGGACTGTATGCACATTTTAAGAGAGGCAAGGAGAGCTTCTACAAGAAAGACGTATGCTTTCAAGTGGAAGCGGTTTTTCATGTGGTGTGCTGCTGAAGGTCATGACCCCATTCGAGGTCAGGAACAGGTACTGTTACCATACTTACTTTCTTTGGCCAAAGCAGGTTTACAGTATTCCTCTATTAAGGTCCATCTGGCAGCAATAACAGCATATCGAAAGTCCCCTACCCAGGTTTCGTTCTTTCAAATGCCAGTTGTGAAGGATTTTCTGGAGGGTCTCAGGAAAGTGTATCCTCCCGTGAGGGCTCCCTCACCTCCTTGGGAGCTTAATGTGGTTTTGTCTAAATTGATGGGTCCTCCATTCGAACCTATAGTAAGGCCTCCCTTCAACATCTGTAGTGGAAGGTGTCCTTTCTTGTAGCTATCACTTCTGCGCGCAGGGTGAACGAGATTCAGCCTTTTTGTGCCACAGAACCCTATCTCGTTTTCCATGCGAATAGAGTGGTGCTTCGGACTCATCCAAGGTTCCTTCCTAAGGTAGTCTCAGATTTTCACATTAACCAGTCAGTGACACTACCTACGTTTTTTTGCTAATCCGAGTACTTCAGCTGAAAAAGCTCAACACTCTTTGGATTTGAAAAGAGTTTTGAAGTTTTACCTTGATAAAACTAAGAGTGTTAGAAAGACTGATCATCTGTTTGTGAACTACGGTCCTCTGAATACGGGCTTGCCTGCTTCTAAGAGGTCCATTTCTAGATGGATTGTGTCATGCATTTTGTTATGTTATCAATTGGCACGGACACAGCTCCCGGGTAGACCGAGAGCGCACTCCACTAGAGGAAAGGCTGCTACTATAGCAATGCTTAAAAATGTTCCTGTTCATGAAATTTGTAAGGCAGCTACATGGCGTTCGGTTCACACCTTTGCTCACCATTACTGCCTTGATTCTGATACTCAGGCGGATGCCCAAGTTGGTCAGGCATCCCTGAGGAATTTGTTTGGGTAATATCTATATTAGTGTACCGTTTAGAGAGTCTGGTATTCGTCCGCAGGGTATGGGATGGGCTTGCTACTCTATTCAGTGCTTATGACTATTGATGAGTATCCCCTGGAAGAGAAGGATTAGTTACTTACCTGTAATCCTAGTTCTCTTCCAGGGGTATACTCATCAAAGTCATAAGCACACCCACCCGCCTCCCCGGGCGAATACCAGAACTGGCTATTTTACATGTTACCCATGCAGTTATCACACTGTTATACGCCGTCCAAAAGAACTGACCTGTCACCTGTGGTGCATGATGGGAGCCTGGAGGCTCACAGAGGTCTTAAAGGCACGGCGCCAGATTTTTCTGTTGATACAATGCAGCCTATCTAGGCTAAAGCTGCCTCTATGATTCCGCCTGTTTTTACCTTTGAAAATAAAGGTTGTGTGTTTCAAAGAAAACCAAGGCAGTGTTTTCTTCTTTGCATTGTCATATAATGTAATTTATATGTCTTTATTTAGCAAATGTAAAGATTTTACAGGCAATTGGGGCAGTTTTTTGAGCCTAGTATGGTTATATTGGGCTGCATATGTATATGCATATTATCTATATATATATGGTTATTTCATGCGTATTTATATGTATTTATATATATGTAGATATATGCATATTATTGGCTATTGCTCTGGGGTCCCGCACGTGGGCGGGACTATTCAGTGCTTATGACTTTGATGAGTATACCCCTGGAAGAGAACTAGGATTACAGGTAAGTAACTAATCCTTTCTGCCATCTCAGCCTTTCTGCGGTCGCCAGATCAGCTATTCCTGTTCAAAGCCCCTGTTGTAAATAGGTTTTTGAAAGGTCTCTAACTTATGTTACCACCTTCCTCCTTAATCATGCCTCAGTGGGACCTCAATCTCGTACTTACATTTCTGACATGCGCTCCCTTTCAGCCGCTACATAACTGTCCTCCTTACTATCAAGATGGCCTTCCTAGTGGCGATCACATCTGCCTGGAGGGTCAGCGAGCTTCACACTTTGTTATCTAAACCTCCATATCTAACCATCTTTCCAGACAAGCTGGTTCTTCTCACTAGAGCTTCCTTTCTGTTGAAAGTTGTCACTTCCTTTCATGTAGGCCAGTCCATCACCCTGCCTACCTATTAGGCTCAGCCCCATATCTCCAAGGAAGAGAAGCAACTCCATCGACAGGACCCAAAAAGAGCATTGCCGTTTTACTTTGCCCGCACGAAAGAGTTCCAGGTGGACGACTAACTTTTTGAGGGGTATGTTGAAGCCAAGAAGGGGAAGGCTGTGCAGAAATGGATAATCTCTCGAAGGATCGGCTTCTGCATTAAAATCTCCTACGCATTGGCCAAGAGGTTGACCTGAGGCTGCAACCACTGCATTAGCACCTGCAATTTTGATCTTCGACATATGCCGGGCAGCAACTTGGGCTTCTCTGCACATGTTCACCAAGCACTGGACGTTGGGCTGAAGGACGAAAGCTGTCAACTGTTGCCACTCAATCTCCACACATGAAGGCGGAGCATTGACAGGTTCAGGGGTGGAACACTTCCCTGCTGCTGTGACAGAAGATCTTCCTGAAGCGGCAGCCAGATCGTAGGACTGAGGATGAATGAATGAATGAATACGGATTTCTATAGCGCATGGCTACCCTAGGGCATCCCAGCGCTTTAGGAACTAGAAAACAATACCACTACTCATGGAGAGAGAAAGAAGAAGGTCTTCAGCATCTTCCTAAAGAGGAGATGGTTAGGTTCCAGGCGGATGGAATTGGGGAGCCCATTCCACAGATTTGAGGCGTGAAGCGCAAAGCGTCGGCCACCTATGCGTGATCGCCGGGTCCTAGGAACCGTCAGAAGGTCTTTATTGTTTGATCTCAATGTCCTAGGCGCTTGGTAGGGATTAAGCATAGGCATGATCACCGGAGGGCCATTCCCGGTGATCGACTTATGCACAGTGCACATGGCCTTAAGCCAGATTCTTTGTTGCACTGGCAGCCAGTGTAATTGAACAAGGGCTGACCGGGCGGAGGCCCGCCTTTGAACATTAAGCAGAAGTCGAGCGGCACAGTTCTGCACTACTTGTAGAATATTGATAGTCCCCTTAAGGGCACCCAAGTAGACTGCATTGGCGTAGTCGAGCCTTGATAAAATAAGGGCTTGCACCAGCAGCCGCCTAGTGTCAAAAGGAAGGAGTGGCAGAATCTTCCTCATAGGTCTAATTAAGCCATAACAAGTAGTGGCCACTTTGCGGGATTGCACAGAGAGACTAAGGCTGGAGTCCAGCCATACACCCCGGCTCTTAATTTGTTTCTTGGGTAGAGGGGGTGATCCGAGACAACTAGGCCACCACGGTTCCAAGTAAGGGGGGGGCTGGATGTCCAAGTAGCATGATTTCCGTTTTGGATCCGTTCAATTTAAGGAAAGAACGGTCCATCCACTCGGCCACTTTAGTCAAACACGAGGTAAGGTTCATGTCACTTGTGTCACCTTTACTGAGCGACACCACCAACTGTGTGTCGTCAGCATAAGTGACCAGCTGGACCCCCCCAAGGAAGCACAATGTCCGCCAGGGGCTGCATATAGATGTTCAACATTGTGGGGCTTAAAGAGGAACCCTGGGGGGAGACCATACTGCAGGGGGGTCTGTTGTGACAGAGCCTCCTCTTTGAGGACCATAAAAGATCTATCGGTAAGAAAAGACTATAGTCACTGGAGAGCAGTCCCTGTCACTCCTACAATGTTTGGATTAGAATGCAGTGATTTACCGAGTCGAAGGCTGCGCTGAGATCTGATAACACAATAGCAGCGCAGCCTCCGGCATCCACAATTTACCTCGTCTCTTCCATCACAGCAATGAGGGCAGTCTCTGTGTCCTGCTTACTGCGAAATCCCGTCTGAGTGGGATGTAGAGCGTTATTATCCTCAACATAAGCGGCCAGTAGAGAGTTAACATGCTTTTCAGCCAGTTTGCTAATGCCTGGCAGAAGATAGATGGGTCGGTAGCTGGCCCACTTCCCCGGATCCAAACTTTTTTTTTTTTTAAAAAGAGCCTTGATTCTCACTTCTTTCCACAGTGGAGGAACCACTCCGGCCTCAAGCGAAGAATTATTGACATCCCGGATAACTGGGGAGACCATCTCTGAAGCAGAATTAAGGATCGAAGGGGGTGCAACATCGGACGGGGAGCCCGATTTCCTAAAAGACGCACAGTGTCTGATAAAGAAAGAGGGGTAAAAATATCCATCTTAGTATATAAAAGGGGAGGGGAGGGAAGTGCTTCAGGTTCCGATTGTGGGAATTGCGAATAAATATTGGCGACCTTAGTGGCAAAAAAACTTGCAATCTCGTCACAGCGCTTTTGCGCATTCGTTGGATCTGGAAGGGAGCTAGGAGGGGTGATGAGGGTTTTGAAAATTTTGAAGATTTCCGTAGGGGAATTGGAGGCCATCTTTTCCTGGTAGTAACTGGATTGCGCCGCTTTGATGTTGTTCTTATACAGCCTAAGTGCACTCTGTAATCTGCCTTACTGGAGGCGGAAAAATCCATCCTCCACTTGCGTTCAAACTGCTTACAGGATTGCTTAAGTCCTCTAAGCCCAAGTGTATACCATGATTTCTTATTATGTCCAGCCCGATGGGAGAATTCTTTCTTAGGGAGAATGGGGTCCAACGAGGATTCCAACCAGCTGTTAAAATCATTGTAGGCCTTGATAGGATTAGGGCAGGGTAAAGGAGCACTATTACTAAGATTGTTTATCCATTCGTCCACTGGAAGCTTGGACCAGGTCCGACCCAGTTTTTTAGATTTCAAAGAGGGTTGTGGCGGGTCAAAAGGGGACCAGACAAAAGATAGTAGCGAGTGGTCTGACCAGGGGACTGGAATAGTTTCCTTCAAGAAAATATTGTCCAAGTTCGTGAAAAAAGGATCAAGTAGGTGACCAAATGCATGGGTGGGACCAGTTACAATTTGTTTAAATTGGAAGGCTTCAAGGCCTACTACGAAATCATGCACATAGGTGGATTCTGAGTCGTCCAGGTGCATGTTAAAGTCACCAATGATAGAGAAATTGGAGGCCGAGCTGGTCAGATTTACAGCAATGCCTGGTAGATCGTTACAAAAATAAGCATGGCCCCCTGGAGGGCGATATAAAAGGATTCCAGAAAAAGTACAGGTGGGAGAGAAACCAATTGCAAAGGATAGGCTCTCACAATCCAGTACAGAGCACTTAACCAATCTACAGCTATAATTCGTTTTAATAATGATAGCAATTCCCCCTCCACGACCGACCTCCCGATCCTGCCTAGCCATGGTATAGTTAGCAGGGAGGGCCTGGACAATATCAGGACCCGAACCCACGTTAGTCCAAGTCTCAGTAAGGATGCAAGCTCAACAGCTCGGGATACCAAACGCTCCGAAGACAGTCTGGAGCCACATGGATGATTTGGGCCTTGTCATTCCTGATCTTCTCGAAAACTCTGAGCAGGAGTGGTATGGGCGGAAAGGCGTACAGGAGGCATGAGCTCCACTCAAGATGAAATCTTCTCCGCCTTGGAAACTCCAGCACACAGAAGTGCTGACAGTGCACATTCTCTGCAGTGGTGAACAGATCTCACCAAGGTTCCCCTACTGCTGAAGAAGACCTTGCACCACCTCCAGATAGAGAGACCATTTTTGATCTGCTAGGCATCTTCAGCTGAATTAGTCCCTATTGGCATTCAGCGAGCCTGTCCGCAGTTGAACCACAAGGGATATGCCCTGAAGTTCCAGCCATGTCCAGGGGCACACAGGCTCTTGACAAAAGGTCCACAACACCACCCCGACCTGTTTAGTGCAGTACCACATGGCAATGGTGTTGTCCGTGAACACCTGCACTAGCCTTCGCTTGATGGAGGGTAAAAAGGATTTCAATGCCAGCCAAATCCCTTGGAGCTCCAGTACTTTGATGTGGAGTCCACATTCTGCCAGAGACCATATGGCCACCCCATCCCAGGAGTGACGCATCTGCCACCACTGTGAAATCTGGTAAAGGAAGGGAGAGGAGTTTGCTGCTGATCCAATTGCAGTTCGTTAACCACCACTGCAGATCTTTTGCAGTTACCTTCGAGATCTGGACCATGTCAGAAAGATTCCACTGATGCTGTGCTCACTGGAACTTCAGGTCCCACTGCAGAGCCCGCATATGCCAGCGGGCATGTGTCACACGTTGGAGGCCATGAGGCCCAGCAACCTCAGGGTCAGTCTCACCAAAACTCAGGAGAGAGGCTGAAACGCGAAGTGGAGGCTTGGATCACCAAGCTCTCCGGGACGGGTGTTGCATGAGTTAATCGGGGTCCCCACGAGGTTTGGCAATGGTTGCGGGCAATCATCCTGTTCACAAGAGCTCCTGTGCAGGGCTTGAACCAGGTCCCAAGCAGGACATCCATAAGGGCTTCATTAAATTGGAAAAGCGGTTCTGAGGGGGTCACTCCCGGCTGTAGCACTTCTGTGAAGACGTTAGTCTTGACTACCACTGAGGGCAGGCTAAGCTCCAGGACCTCAGCTGCCCACCCATCTGTGGATCCAAGGGGACCGACCTGTGTTGGCGGCAGACCCACTGTCAGGGAACCAGTAGGGGACCCTCCCAAACCCGCGTGGCCCAAAGGAGCGCCAGCTAGAACAGGCTGCTCTTATATCGGGTGCATAGCCTCATAAAATTCATGAAGCTGGGCGGGGGTCGATCCGTCTCCAGGAAACTTGGGGAGGCGCAAGGCTTGCCCAGGCGGAGGCTCAACAGAGAAGCCAGGCCTTAAATGATGATGCTCCCTCGTCTCGTCGGAAGACTTAGACGGATGGAGTGAAGTTGAAGACCTCTGTGATTTCTTACTCTTTTTCTTCTTGTGGGATTTACCTGAACACACAGACGACTTCCATTGAGACAAAGATCGATGACTCTGTGACTGATCACAGGACCTTCCGATTACCTGGAATCAAGACCATAATTCTAGTTAGACCATACCTGCACATTAAAATTATACGACACCCTGCACTTTGCAGGATTTAGGGAGATTTTCACCTTGTAGGGGCTATTTTGCCGCCATCTTGTGTGGAGTAATTCGTAAGGTGCCGCCAATAGGCGCCATTTTGGTCGCGGGACTGGAGGCTGATTCCTTGGATAGCGCGCACGAAGGGGGATTTAAACGGGGACACGCAAGCGCGCAGTCAGACTAATTTTGCTAATTCTGCAGTGTGTGCGATAACTCTGCCCTGCTCCTCCTTTGAACAACTTAGAAACCTAGTTTTAAACTTCCTGGAAGCACTGTCTTGTTCTTGCGCCGTTTATTGTTTTTAAAGTGTTGTGCTGCTGTTTTTAACTTGTTTCTGCCACTGCCCTGATAATTCTAGTTAGACCATACCTGCACATTAAAATTATATGACACCCTGCACTTTGCAGGATTTAGGGAGATTTTCACCTTGTAGGGGCTATTTTTGCTGCCATCTTGTGTGGAGTAATTCGTAAGGTGCTGCCAATAGGTGCCATTTTGGTCGCGGGGCCAGAGGCTGATTCCTTGGATTTCGTGCTCGATGGGGGATATAAACCAGAACACGCAAGCGCGGAGTGCGCCCGCCGGACGCGCGCCAAAGGCAAGCCCGTCTGCGCCCGTCCGCGCGCCGACCGCGACCAGCGCCAGTTATGCTGGCCATCACACCTCAGCTCGTCATGTCTACACTAGGGAAGAGCTCATTCAGGTAAATCAGCAACATGGTCGAAATGTCCAAGCTAATGTTGATAACAACTCGATAACAACTTTGTCTTGCGGTCTGCTTAATGTGAGGTCTCTGTGTAAGCACCATTCAGAAATAGTGCTCCTCATTGAAACATACTGCCTGGATGTACTGTTCCTGACAGAGACCTGGACAAGGGCAGACAGTGGGGTTGAGCTCGGCTTGGCCTGCCCCCCCAGGGTATAAGATTAGGCATAAACCTAGAGTTGATGGTAGAGGTGGGGGTGTTGGGTTTATCTTTAAGGAGGCCCTCAATCTTATGGATTTTGAGATTAAAGATGTTCAGGGCATGGAAATGATGGGTTTTTCACTTAAAGGTCACAGGGGAGTTCTCTACTCGGGCCTGCGTTGTTATAGACCTTCTGGTAGTGCCACTACGGTCTCGCATGAATTGGTGGATCTCATTTATGACTATCTAATTCTCATGCTAGGCTCGTGATTTTAGGGGACTTTAATCTCTGGCTGAATGGGCCCCTTGACTCAGCGTATAAAGAGCTGTGCCAAGATTGTAGTAATATTAATCTTCAGCAGTTGGTGCTCTCTCCAACGCACTCGAAGGGCCATATCTTAGATCTTATTTTTGCGGATGCAACATGGATTAAGGTCAAGAATGTAACTGTTCAATGCTGGACCGATCATGCTCTTATTCAGTTTTCGCTGCAATTTTCCAATGACCCTCACATTGAAAATAGTCTAGTTAACACTCGTTTCAGTCGTCATTGGACTAAGATCTTGAAATGCCCAACATTACCTAGTCTCGTTACAAGCGGATTTGCTTTGGATAAGGGGGTAGAGGATAACTATCGGAGCCTCTGTTCACAGATAACAGGTTCCTTAGATAAAATTATCCCATTAAGGGAAGTGAAGGATCGATCTAAACGCTCTGCTACCTGGTATTCCAAGGAATTATGCAAGTTGAAATTGTGTTGCAGACAAGCTGAAAGAATCTGGAGGAAACACTATACTGAGTCGGATAAAACTCATTTAAAGCAGACGCTCCAGGTCTATAAAGCACAGATCAAGAGCGCCAAAGCTAAGTATTTAGAGGACACGCTACTTCAGTCGACCAACAAGTCCCACACCCTTTTCAAAATTGTCAATCTTTCCAACCCTGCTTGTGCCACTAATTGTATTCCAGCCTCGCAGGCACTATGTGATTCTTTTGCTTCTACCTTTGAGGACAAGATCACTTCTATTCTAGCTGGACTTTCTGTGTCAAGTCTTCCTAATATTCAGGTTACTGCAGAGCCATTACCTGTCTGATAGGGGGGAGTGCATTGTGCATACTCCGCTGTCTAGTTTTATCCCCCCCCCCATACGAGGATTTTTGTACTATGGCTAACAGTGTGTCTTCGGGCTCCCAGCTTGACCCGTTACCCCACAAGTTTTGGAAGCTGTTTCAGACCGAGCTCTTTCCTCTTCTATATTTGATCTGCTGCCAGTCTCTAAGTACTGCCACTGCCACTGTCCCTGACGCACAAGTTACTACTTGTGTAACGATATATCTGTAAGAGACATTAGTTAGTGATAGATTCCTTACCTTAGAATATCCCCAGGCGTCAGACTGGATCCGGAAATTTTTGCGTAGCAATACCCCTGCGCGCTGTTAGGCGTCGTCTGCGGCTCCGCGTCCGTCGTCGGCGTCGTGAGCGCCGGGATGACGTCATCGGAGTATATAGACGGCGCCCATGCGCGCTGACGTCAGTTCTGATAACACAGCTTTTCCGCGCCAGATACGCAGAGCCATGATAGAACTAACACTGGTGCCATAAAACTAGGGCCCTGAAAGGGGATGACCTTAACCCTAAATATCGGTTCGCAGAACGGGGAGGATGGGAGGGCGGTAAGGAATCTATCACTAACTAATGTCTCTTACAGATATATCGTTACACAAGTAGTAACTTGTGCATCTGAAAGAGACACGTTAGTGATAGATTCCTTACCTTAGAATAGATACCCCAGCAATACCAACCCCGTGGTGGTGGGTCTGCGAACCAATATCACACCAGAAAGTCCTGGAGGACGGAACGGCCAAAGAAGCCATCCCTCCGGACTTGACTGTCCAGGCAGTAGTGTCTTGCGAACGTGTGCAGCGAGGCCCACGTGGCTGCCTGACAGATGTCCTGCAGGGGGACACCGCGGCCCAGGGCAGTTGTCGTTGCCGTGGCCCGAGTGGAGTGAGCCCGCAATCCAGCCGGGGGCTCCTTCCTCGCCATGGAGTAGCATGCTTGGATGCACAAGATGATCCACCTGGAGATGGTCCTCTTGTGTACAGCCTTTCCCTTCTTCGCGCCCACGTAACCAACGAAGAGTTGGTCATCCACCCGGAATTGGCGAGTGCGGTCCAAGTAGTAGGAGAGCGCACGTTTTGGATCCAGACGGTGGAGCCTCTCCTCCTCTTTCGAGGGATGCGGAGGCGGAAAGAAGGTGGGCAAGGTGATGGACTGCCCGATGTGGAAGGCCGTGACAACCTTGGGCAGAAAGGAAGGTCGTGTACGCAACACCACCTTATCAGGGTGAACAGACAGGAAAGGCGGAGAAGAAGAAAGAGCCTGGAGCTCACTCACTCTCCTGGCAGAGGTGATGGCAACCAGGAAGGCCGTCTTCAGCGTAAGGAGGCGAAGAGGACAGTTATGAAGTGGCTCAAAGGGAGCACACATCAGATAGGTGAGAACAAGGTTCAAGTCCCACTGGGGCATCACGAAGGGAACAGGAGGGAACATGTGTGTGATGCCCTTCAGAAATCTACTCACTATAGGGGACTTGAACAAAGAAGGCTGATCAGGTAGCCTCAAGAAGGCTGAAAGAGCAGAGAGATACCCTTTAAGAGTGCCCAGAGCAGAGCCCTGCTGGGCAAGGGAAAGAAGAAAGAGCAGCACTTCCGAAAGGGGTGCAGAGAGGGGATCCACAGCCTTTGCTGCGCACCATGCCACAAATCTATTCCACCGGCAGGCGTATACCGACTTAGTGGAGGGACGCCTGGCTGCCAGAATGATGTCACAGACTTCGGGAGGCAAGTCAAATGGCCTCAACTGCCGCCGCTCAATCTCCAAGCTTGTAGGTGGAGACTGGACAGGTTCGGGTGCAGGACCGTCCCCTGCTGCTGCGACAGAAGGTCCTCCCGAAGAGGCAGACGAATCGGGGGATCGACTGACATGCTGAGTAGCTCGGGATACCAGTATCTTCGAGCCCAGTCCGGAGCCACAAGGATAACCTGGGCCCGGTCGCGCTTGATCTTCTTCAGCACTCTGGGCAGAAGTGGTATAGGCGGAAAGGCGTACAACAGGCCGCAGCTCCACTCGCGACGAAAAGCGTCTCCGAGCGAGTGCCGCCTTGGAAACTCCAACGCGCAGAACTGCTGACATTGCGCGTTCTCTTCTGTGGCGAATAGATCTAACCAAGGCTCTCCCCACTGTCGAAAGAGACCTTGCGCCACGTCCGAGTTCAGACGCCATTCGTGATCCATCATGCACCGGCGGCTGAGTTCGTCCGCCCTGGCATTCAGAGAACCTGCCAGGTGTTGAACCACCAGAGTCACGTCCTGATGTTCCAGCCACTGCCAGAGGCGCAGAGCCTCCTGGCAAAGGGTCCACGACCCCACACCGCCCTGTTTGTTGCAGTACCACATGGCGGTGGTGTTGTCGGTGAACACTTGCACCACGCTCCCCCTGACAGAGGGGAGGAATGCCTTCAGTGCAAGACGAATCGCCCGCAGCTCCAGAAGGTTGATGTGGAGCCGGGACTCCGCCGGAGACCAGAGGCCTCTGATCTCCGCCTCTCCCATGTGGCCTCCCCAGCCCTGGAGGGACGCGTCCGTCACAACTACGTGCTCCGGCTGGGGTAGAGAGAGAGATCTGCCACTGACCCAGTCGCGGTCCGTGAGCCACCACTGCAGTTGTCTCGCAGTGCCCTCCGAGATCAGGACATGATCGGACAGGTTGCCCTGATGCTGGGCCCACTGAAACTTCAGGTCCCACTGCAGAGCCCGCATCCGCCACCTGGCGTGACGCACCAGAAGGATGCAGGAGGCCATCAGTCCCAGAAGCCGCAGCGTCAACCTGACCGAGACCCGGGATAACGGCCCGAAGACAGGAATCAGAGCCTGAATATCCCGAACCCGCTGCTCGGGTGGGTAAACCCGAAACTGCGCCGAGTCGAGAACCGCTCCGATGAAAAGGAGCTTCTGAGAGGGACACAGGTGTGACTTCGGCACATTGATGGAGAACCCCAGCAAGTGCAGGAGGTCGGCCGTAGTCTGGAGGTGGCTGACGACTGTCTGGGGCGAGCCCGCCTTCAACAACCAGTCGTCGAGGTAGGGGAAGACTGACACCCCTTGCCTGCGCAGATGGGCTGCGACCACCGCCATCACCTTCGTGAACACCCGTGGGGCGCTGGTAAGGCCGAAGGGGAGCACGGTAAACTGAAAGTGCTCGTGGCCTACCGTGAACCGCAGGTAACGCCGGTGGGCCGGCAGGACGGGGATGTGGAAATAGGCGTCCTGCAAGTCCAACGCTACCATCCAGTCTCCTGGGTCCAGGGCAGCCAGGACCTGAGCCAAAGTGAGCATCTTGAACTTCTCCGTACGGAGGAAGCCGTTCACGTTCCGCAGATCCAAGATAGGGCGTAGGCCCCCTTTGCCCTTCTTGGGTACCAGAAAGTAGTGGGAGTAACAGCCACGTCCTACTTCTGGCCCAGGAACGCGCTCGATGGCCCTCTTGGCCAAGAGGGCCGAAACTTCCCCTTGCAGAAGTCGCAAGTGATCCCCCGACACACGGTGGCATTGAGGTGGCATGGATGGAGGGGAAGACTCGAAGGGGAGGGAGAAACCCCTTCGGACAATTTGCAGCACCCACCTGTCCGAAGTGACTGTATGCCAGTGGGAGAGGTGATGGCGAACCCTGCCTCCCACAGGCGTCACATGGGCCTGAAAACTCGGACTAGGAAGGTTTTGAGGCGGGGGCTGCTGAGGGAGGTGTGGACTGGCCTCGCCGCTGGCCCCGACCACCGCCACGGCGGTTCCCACGGCCGCCACCGCGTTGCTGAACATTCTGCGGCGCGTGGCTGACGGTCCGTGGTGGGGCGCCCCTTCCGTGGCCACGAAAGGAGCGAAAGGCACCCGATTGCTGGCGTGGGGCCGCAAGGCCCAAGGACTTGGCCGTGGCCCTGGAGTCCTTAAAACGTTCCAGCGCATGGTCTGCCTTGTCGCCGAAGAGGCGACGGCCATCAAACGGCATGTCCAGGAGAGTGGCCTGGACATCGGCCGAGAAATTGGCGGACCTCAACCAGGCGTGGCGTCGAACCGCCACCGTCGTTGCCATCGCCCTGCCCAGTGAGTCCGTGGTATCCAGCCCACACCGGATGGAAAATCGTGCCGCATCTCGGCCGTCCGCAAGGGTTTGGCTGAGTTTAGCCCTGACCTCCTCAGAGCATTGTGGCAGCACCTCCGCAACCGTGTCCCACAGAGTGTGGGTGTAGCGGCCCAAGAGACAGTTGGTGTTGACTGACCGGAGCCCTAGGCTCACAGACGAGAAGACCTTCTTCCCGAACTGCTCATATCTCTTGGATTCCCGATCGGGCGGGGCCGTCGGGAATGCGGTCTGGGAAGTGGAGGCCTGGATGACCAGGCTCTCGGGGGTGGGGTGGGTGGACAAAAAGCAAGGGTCGCCCGGTGCCGGGCGGTAGCGTCTGGCCACGTTCCTATCCACAGGGGGACCTGTGGCGGGCTTGGACCAAGTGCCCAGCAGAACGTCACACAAGGCCTCATTGAACGGCAGAAGGGGCTCCGCGGAGCCGGACTGCTGTTTGAGCACCTCAGTGAGGAGATTAGTCCTCACGGCCGCGACGGGGAGCTCAAGGTTTAGGGCCTTAGCTGCCTTCGTCAACACTACGCTGTAAGCAGAACCCGCCTCCGAAGCCACAGTCGGGGGCGATGTAAATCCAGTGTCTGGCGAGGTGTCAATACCACTGGCCTCCCCAAGCTCATATGTCCAGTCCTGATGTGACTGGCAATCACGTGCCAGAGGGTCCTCGGACCCCTCCCATTGCTCCTCGTCACCCAGCTCCTGGAGACCAGGATGAACAGCCAGGGCCTCCTCGTGGAGATAGAATTCTCCGATGGCCGACGGAATCGGCGCCCAGCGGCGCCCCTCCGACGCCTGAGGCGGACCGTAGGAAGCATTGGGGTCGGCAACCACTACGGCTGCCGGGGACGACACCTGAAGGGACGGCGCCGGTGAGGTCGTAAGGTCGACCGGCGAGGTCCCGGATCCGGAGCCGGATCCAGCGAGGTCGCGCGGCGCCGGGACCGAAGTCGCCAGCGGCGCCGGGCCCGAAGCACCCGACGTCGTCGGGGCCGAAGCGCCCGACCCGGAAGGACCTCCAGACGGAGCCGATCGGCCCGAAGGCGCCACGGGAACCGACTGAGGAGGGAGGGCCCTCATGGCCATGAGGTACCTCTCGACCTCCTCCTGCGACGCGCCGTGCCCAGGGACCCGAAGGTGTGGGGCAGGCGGCGACGCTTGCGACTCCCGCGGAGCCGCGTGGGCGGTGTCGCCCGAACCCCCGGCCGCATCGAGCGAGCGTCGGGGCGGGTCGGAGGACCGATGGTGGCGCTCCGACCTCTCATGCCTCTTACCTGAGGACTTGGATCCAGACGATCGGTGACCACTCCCGGAGCGTCGATGACTCCGACCTCGCGACCTGTCCCTCGACCTCCCGTGGGACCGGGACCGGGACCTGGAGCGGCGCGGGGCCGACTGCCTCAGCTCGAGACGCTTGCGGGACCGCTCCCGCCTAGCCTTCGACGTCAGGGCCCGGCAGTCGTCACAGGTTCGATCGTCGTGGTCGAGGCCTAAGCACTTCAGGCACCGGCGATGGGGGTCCGTGACCGACATGAGTCGGCCGCACTTCGAGCAAGGCTTGAACCCGGGCATCCCTGGCACCGATAGTCGAGAATCGACTAAGTAGAGGATCAAAAAGATCAAAAAGTTTTCAGTCAAAAAGTGACTGGGGGTAGAGCTTCTTCCGGATCTGCGCTAGCTGGCGCGGAAAAAAGAAGAACTGACGTCAGCGCGCATGGGCGCCGTCTATATACTCCGATGACGTCATCCCGGCGCTCACGACGCCGACGACGGACGCGGAGCCGCAGACGACGCCTAACAGCGCGCAGGGGTATTGCTACGCAAAAATTTCCGGATCCAGTCTGACGCCTGGGGATATTCTAAGGTAAGGAATCTATCACTAACGTGTCTCTTTCAGATAGTTGGAAACTGGCCGTGGTATTGCTATTGTTAAAAAAAGCCACCCTGGACCCTCTCTGCCCTGTGAATTACAGACCCATCTCCTTATTACCTTTTCCAATTAAAATTCTGGAAAAATTTGTAAATAAGTCCCTCTCTCACTTCATTGAGGAGAATGTATGCCTAGATGTGGCCCAGTTCGGTTTTCGACCAGCACATGGTACAGAGTCGGCGTTGGTAGTGGTTCTGGGTGATTTACGATCGCGAGTTGACAGTGGCCGAGCAGCATTTTCGGTGCTGCTTGACATGTCGGCCGCGCTCGACACCGTGAACCATTCCGTACTGATCAGGAGACTGGAGGACAGTGGGGTGGTCGGTACAGCCCGTGACTGGCTAGCCTCCTACCTCTCTAACAGACATCAGGTGGTGACCATGCCCCCTTTTATGTCTGATAACAGAATGGTAGGGCAAGGTGTCTCTCAGGGCTCAGCGATCAGCCCCATTTTGTTCAATCTTTACCTCTGTCCCCTGATGAAGTTGATCAAATCTTTTGGTATCACTGTAATAAACTAGGCAGATGACATGCAACTTATCTTTTCTCGCGAGGGTAAGGATGCTGTCTCTACAGAGACCTTCCATCGCTGTATGCTGGCCACGGCGGGCTGGCAGAGGAAAAATTCCCTCAAGTTTAATGGATCTAAGACAGAGGTTTTACATTGCTCGCTGGATAAAATCCCGCGCCCTCTGCCCGACGATTTCTGGCCCTCTACCACTAAGGACTCTGCTGAGTCAGCTGGTTCTGCTCGCAATCTGTTAGCACTTGCCTAATGTTGCTAAGAATGCTGCGCAAAATACTTCCTAGGCTACCTTTGTTGGCGAGACCTGAGGTAGTGCGCAGTATTATACTCAGTAGGTTAGACTCCTGTAACACACTACTTCTAGGAGCCCCTAGCTTTTTGATAAAGCAACTGCAGCGGATCCAGAATATGGCAGCCAAGCTGGCTCTTTCACGTGTGCGTTCTGGATTTTCATCTTTGGCTCTAAAGACCTTCATTGGCTGCCTATACATCAGCGGATCTGCTTCAAGGCTTCCTGTATTGTCTTTAGAGCACTTCATGGACTGGGACCCATTGCTCTTCAGAACTAATTCAAATGGTATTCTGCAGCAAGGCCTTTACGCTCCTCTTCTGCCTTTTTGGTTGGGGTCCCCCGCATTCAGAGGATGCGAATGGGTGGTCGCTCCTTCAGCTTTACTGCCGCTAAATTGTGGAATACTCTTCCACTCTCTTTAAGGAAGTTGAATGAGCTGACCCACTTTAAAAAGGGTCTGAAGTCTCACCTTTTTCCTAGGACTGTCTGATCCTCCCCTGCTTGTATTGCGATTATGGAGTCAAAGCGCCAGGATACCCTTTGGGTGACAGCACGCGCTATATAAGTATGCTATACATACATACATACATGGCATTGCACTTTGAGCGGCCAGGAGCTTGAGGGACCGCTCCCTCGAGGCCTTGGGCTGCATGGAGCGTCAGTCGACACAGTCTTTGCACTGTGGTCACTCTCAAGCTACCAGAGGCAAACAAGATGCAGGTTTGTCACCGACATCTGTTGGAGACTGGCGCCACCGGGCATGAAGCCAGCTTTTCTAGTGGACATCCCTGCCACACCAGGAGTAAAATCTCAAAAAACTACAAAAAATCAAAAAGGTCAATCAAAAAATGGTGGGGTTGCTCTCTCTGGATCTGCATTGACTGGTGTGGAAAGAAAAGAACTGATGTCATCGTGCTGGGGCAGACATCACTTCTAGGGCAGACTATGCCAGCCGGAGCCAAATTATGCCACCTACTGGTGCGCAGGAGTACTCCTCACACACAATAATCCGGATCCAGTCTGATGCCTCGGGATAATTATAAGGTAGGGAATCTACGGTCAGAAGTCTCTATCAGATAAAATATTACTTTAAATTAATAAACACCCTAGAAATTCACTGAACAAAACATAGGTTAAAGTAACGTTATAGTTAGGTGAAACTAACAAAAATTCACCAGTTATAGTTATCTCAAGTAACTAATCCTTGCACCCTCGCCATGCACTGCTGATCACCCCACATATTACATCACTGATGACATCTTCTCTGATGATATCACTGCAACATTTGCCGTTAAATTATTGATGAGAAAACTGTGCATGTTGAGGGAGCGAGTTATAGTTATCTCAAGAGTTATAGTTACTTAATACAACTATAACTGGTGAATTTCTGTAGTTTGTTTTGTTTTAAACATTCCGTTGTTACTGAACATTTCACCTAACTATAATGTTACTTTAACCTTTGTTTTTTCCAGAGAATATATTATATAGTTTGTTTACACTATTTTCGAATATTATATACTGAAGGTATATAGTGTCAACTGTTGATGGATATTACCTGGACAAGCCTACTTCTCTATAACAGAATATATGCTCTAGTTACAGCATTTCAAACTAGGATACAATTCAGTTTGGCTCATTGTACTGTGTTAAATATTACTTTAAGATCATTTAAGGGAACAGTTTCAGATTTGCTAAAAATGGGAGGATCTGAATTACTTTATTGCCAGCTAGACAACTTGACAGGGGTTTTACTTGCTGGATAAAAGCACTCAGTATATCCATAATTGGTCAGAGTTCATCCTGCAAATGCATACATTTTTATTAAATAAATAAAACTGAGGTGCGTATATATGACTGTAATTAAACTAGTTACTCCATCTGAATCTTAGATCACATATGTCTTTGAAAGTATAGTAGTATATAATTTGACTTTTTCTTTTGCGGTGTATGGTCTTGAAAATCTTCATAAAAAGATTTGAAGTGAAGTACGAGTTACTTACCTTCGGTAACGATGTATCTGGTACAAATGATTCTAGCCGCAGATTCCTTCACGTAGAATTATCCCCAGGCGTGAGACTGGATCCGGAAACTTTATTGCCACAGCATCCCTGCACGCCGGGAGCGGGGCGACATCACGTGGCTCCGCCCAGGCGTCGTCCGCGCACGTGACGTCAGCGAGGTCACAAGACCCGCCCCGGCCCGCCTAGATCAGTTTTCTTAGGAGAAATTGTCCGCACCACAACGCGGAATCACCAGATAAACTGTGGAAGCATGAGAACAGTGTGCGAAGAGCAGACACAATTGGAAAGAAGTGGAGACTATTAATACCACACAGAATAGTGGCAACACCGTAGAACCCAAAGACAGGAAATAAGAAAGAGCAAGCAGAGCCCTGCGCAGCCACCCTGTCAGCACATAGACAGCCTCCCACTCCCATGCCCCAGAGGCAAGGAACAAGCGTAAAGTCATGTAACCCGTAGTAAACCTATGACCCCCATCCAGAGAAAGGGGACCAGTCCCAAGACAGACAGGGACAACAACCCTCCAAGCCACCCAAACAGAGGGCAGCCACCCATAAGGAACAAGGCAAGACATGGCCAGATGACCCTCAATCAGGGGAAGCACTGAAAGGAAGGGAGGGGAGGGAGGGACAGGGATAGAAGCAATCTCCCCAAATCTGGAGTAGCCAGAGCAGCAGGGCACCGGAGCACAAGAACCCCATCCTCCAAGAACCAAGGAGGAATGAACCGCCCCCAGACGGAGCCACCCGTCAAGAACAAGGAAGGAACTCACAGGAGACACAGCCCCCCCCACGGGAGGCGAGTACCGAAGACCAACCCATGGGTCCTCGCAGAATAGGGGAGGAAGGGAGGGCTGTGAAGGAATCTGCGGCTAGAATCGTCTCTACCAGATACATAGTTACGGAAGATAAGTAACTCGTAAATCTGATAGAGACTACTAGCCGCAGATTCCTTCACGTAGAATAGGTACCCTAGCAATACCCCTGGGAAGGAGGGTCTGCGAAAGGACCGCCAATACAGAACAGAGGGCCCCCTAGGGGACTGGATCTGTGGACCAGGAAGAACCTCGTCCCTGCTAGGCAAGGGGAACCCCTACAAGCAGAACCCTACCGACCCCAAGGGAATGTAGGAGGGAAAAGAAAGCTGACGAGGCTTGTACACTCACAGCAGAGGAACCAAAGGCAAGGGTGGAGAGGCCGCAGCCTCCCACTCCCCCACGAGGCAACATAACACCCACCCAAGACCAAGATAGGAAAAGCGGAAGAAGAAGCCTAAATGGCCCAAGGAAATGAGGAAAAAGAAGGCACTCCCACTCCAGATGGAGAGCAGCCTGCCAGCCAGAACAGCGCCGGCAGTCAAGCCGCCAGAAGCAAGAAGAAGAAAGAACAGCCCGAGGCCCCAGGTAGGCAGAGTAGATGGTGCCTGGCAAGGGAGAACACAAGATCTCAGACCTCAGGACAGGAACAGGGCAAGGAGGAAATGCCCGGGCACACCACCGCGAGTGGTCGCGCACACGACCTCAAGGAGCAAAAGCAACCTACACAAATGCCATGGAGAACAGGCACCCGAAGGCGACCAGAACCCTCCAGCAAAGCGCAAGCCATATGACCTAGGGTACGATAAGCCCCAACATGGGAACCCTCTATGGAAGAACTTCCGCAGCAGAGAATTCCAACACAAACACATAATCAACAAAAGGGGCCGTCCAGCAGCCAACAATGCCAAAGTCCCAAGAAGGACCAAATGGCCAGAAAACACACTCCACAGCCAGAACAACCGGCCTAAGAAGGCCCAGAATCAATCTGATTCAGGAATCACTGAAGAGGGGATGGAGGATGATAAGGGGGAGGAGGAGGACGGAGCCCTGCCAAGAGCCTCTGTATGGCAGAGTCGGCCGGGGCATGGAACAGCAATGTTGCCATCAAACGGAAGGTCAATGAGTCGCTCCCGAATATTCTCAGGGAATACTCCATCCCGAAGCCAAGCAAGGCGACGGAGAGTGACCGAGGAAACCATGTCCCGGTCCAACAACTCTGAGATGCCCAGGGAGGAGTGGAGAATAAACGCCGGTAGCTCCCGGCCATCCAACGCATGATGCCGTAAGTCCATATGACCACCCTCAGGGGACGCCGCTGATCCCAGAGATTCAGCCGAGTCCCACGAACAAGAGGAGGCCTGAGCCAGCACACACAAGGTGTTCAGAGCCCGCAGGGCAGCACTGGTCGAGGCGAACATGTTGCGCCCCCAAGAGTCCAGCCAGCGGGCCTCTCGGGACGGCAGAGTCAACAGTGGTGGCAGGGAGGGAAAAGCAGTCCACAAGAGAGGACTGGAGGCCGAGGGGTGGAGGGAAAGGCACGCCGGGTCACGCGGCGCCGGTAGATGCCGGTGCAGAAGATGCTGAGGCACCGGGTCCCCCGAGGCAGGACGCCTCCAAGCCCCTGTCAAGTAAGAAAGGAGGGAACCTTCAAAGGGAGCAGAATCTCCCTCCCACCAGAGCCCTGGTGGAGGACCTCCAATAGAGGGTCCGCTGGAAAATGAGCCACCGGGTCACCCATACGCAGGATGCCCACAGCTGTGGACACAGCATGAGCGAAGGCCGCACCCGTCTCCGTAGGGCCCCGTGGCAGGGAAAGCAGCTCCTCCGTAGGCGACGGCTGCAAACTAAAGCGGCTGTCCCCGACGCTAACCGGGGCGGGCAAGGGCCGGACCTGGAAGTCAGAAGAAGCCGAAGAATGTGGGACCTGCCGCTCTACAGACAATCACCTCTGTTTCAGGAAGGGCGGGGAGCCACCCTTCGACGCTGGTGAAAAAGTCACCACACGGCGACCCATCTCCGGGGAGGATGACACCAAGATACAGGCTGCCTGCGGAGAAGGAGCGTCCGAAGACGAATCCGCGGCACGACCACTGTGTGGAGTTGTAGAGACCGCTGCCTGAGGCGGAGTGCCGGCACCATCCGGCGTCGCCAGGCAAGGTTCCTCTCAGTCGCCCGCTTCAGGGGCTGGAGCGGGGACCGGAGCGGGGCTGGAGCCAAATTGGCCCCGGGGCGGTGCCGCCCGGACCTCCATCGAGGTAGTCATCCTTGTGGGGGAAAAAGACGGCCCTGGGGAGTGACACAAAGCCCTCCAACATCCGCGACTCAAAATGAGGTGTAGATCGTCGGCAACCCATGAGGTGGAGCCAAGGACGATTCCACCTCCAACTCGTCCCCTGTCGAGGTGGCCGCCTACGGGTAAGGAAGAGAGGGGCCCGGAGAGGGGCGAAGGATTCTCACCCGGTCTCAACCTGGAGCGGGGCGAGGAGGGTTCACCGACCCCTGTGGCTTCGCACGGTCCAGCTGCTGCCGGCGCCGTAGTGGCGTCACTTCGGCCTTAGACAGGACCACCCTGTCAAGGGACCGAGAGGGGCTAGGGGATGCGACCTGAGCCCCGGCGACCTCCCGCGACACCACAGGGACTCCCGCAGGAGTTTGCGGAGAAGCAGAGACGCTGTGGCCTAAAGGAGGTGCCCCAGACGAGCCGCAACCCAACAGCACCACACCCTTCAAGCCTGGATCCGAACCAGTCGGTGCCGGGGCCAGAGCCGCAACGGAGGGCCCTGCGCAGGCGAGGGATCAGCTGACGCCCCAGGAGGGGAAGACGCCAGCGAGGCCTGCAAAGCCACCGCGTATGTCTCCATCTGGACTCTCGACGCCCCAATACGGGAAACGGTGGATAGGACGGCACAGTGGGCCTCATCACCCACGGAGAGTCCACGCCCCTGGTAGGCCGGAACCCAGCCCCCGGGGACAAACTGCGACACTCACCCACCGGGGAGCAATGCTCACGTGACATCGGAGAAGGGTGCTGAGGATGACCACGGCCGAACCTGAAGCCATACGCCGAAGCAGACCGAGGGGAGGAGGTCCACCTGGAGAGACGCACCGAGAGAAGTTTCATTGGGCGCTCCTACCTCAACTTCGGCTTCACGGTTGACAGGTCTCGCAGTTGGTAGTGCCGTGATTCTCCCCCAAACACCACATACAAATGAGGTGTGGGTCCGTCGCCGACATAAGAAGCCCACAAAACGTACACGTTTTGAAGCCCGAAGGCATTCACACACTGTTCCACTGAAAGAATAGAGAAAAAAGGGCCCGAAACAGGCCCATAGCAAGGACCGGATCCGTGTTGCCCGCGGAAAAGGAAAAAACTGATGTAGGCGCGCTGGGGTGGGTCTTATGTGACCTCGCTGATGTCACGTGCGCGGACGAAGCCTGGGCGGAGTCGCGTGATGGCGCGCAGGGATGCTGTGGCAAAAAAGTTTCCGGATCCAGTCTCATGCCTGGGGAGAATTCTACGTGAAGGAATCTGCTGCTAGTAGTTTCTATCAGATAAAGAAAGTGAAGTAGTGTGGGTCACTGGTTAGAGGCGGCAGACCCGAGAGCAGAGGACGGCCCGGGACCAGGGTTCGATTCCCAACGCGGCAGGTTTCTGGACCAGGGTCAGCGGACTCGATAATTCTCTCGCCTCGGTGCCCACTCTGATCAGCGATCACACTCGGCAACTCTGGGCACTAGCTTGCCTCATCTTCACTAACGGCCCCATCAGACCGCCGGGGATGCCTGGTCTCACCCTGGAGATACCCATTAAGGGACCATCTCTCAGGGAAGCCAGGAAGGGTTTCGCAGCGGGCAAAGCGCGGGGACACGCCGGTGCGCGTAATAACCCAGCGCTATATAAATGCCCCTATTACTATATTATTTTTTTTAAAAATGAGGAGGGGTGCATGTACATTCCAATGCACTTATTTATTACCTGGCTGGCATTGTTTTGTTCTACAATTTCCAACTAGGCATCTGGACAGAGTTCAGTTTTTAAATTGGTTCTTGAACAACTGCTGATCAGTAATCTGTCTTAATGCATGGTGCAGTTGGTTTCCATGGTTTGGTACTATAGTGAAGATAACTGCCTCCCATCCCTTGCAGAGTGCAATACTTTGCACAAGCTAAGGTGGTCTCTGGAGACACCCTGTTGCTGCTGGGGACATACACGTCAATGGAGATAATTCAGTGGTCTCCCCATGTTTTGTGTAATCATAAGAACTCAAAACACAATCCTAGATTTAATTGCGAGCCATTGTAAAACCTGAAGAAAGAGAGAAATACAATAAAATTAGGCTATACTGGACACTATTATCACTTCAGGATTTTGGATCTGCTGAAGTGAGCAACTTATCCTGAGTATTTATGAAGAAACTGCTGCACTAGTCAACTAAAGTGCTAATCACAGCAATTTTTTTCTTGTTCATTAAGAAATGTCCGGTATTTTCCAATTCAGGGGATGCAATAACCTCAACATTTGGTCTGGTCGGTTAGAGCATTGATCTGATCTTTAAGAGAGAGAGAGGAATAGGAACAGAAACCCATCCATTTTTTAGGTCTCACCTGAGCCAGCGCATGCGCTGATCTGGCAAGACATTTAGTGAGTGGGCTTTAAAAAGCCGACCACAGCTTTTTGTGTGGCCTAGAGCATGCGGTTACACGCACAGTTACGAGCAGAGGCGCCATCTGGCTTTCCTCTCTCGTCATGGCTTATTGAGTGCGCGCAGGCTTGTTTTCATTTCACGCCTGCGCCCCCGCCTTGGCTACAGCTGCTTAGAAGATCACGCTTTATATTTACAAAAAGCACTCACCCCATGCCGCGCTTTAACTTAAAATATGGTGGCACCTTTATATTTACAAAAAAGCATTTGCTGCAGCTGCGACATCACTTTAACTTTAATGATGTCCGTTTCTGCAATGCGCCACAGCATGCTTTACAGTTAACATATCGGCCGCAACTTTGTTTTTGTGCTGCGTGGCTCCCCTATATTAACTTTTAAATCATTTGCTTTTTCTCAACAGCGTGCATTGTCCGCATTAACTTTAACAATGGCAGCGGCACTTGCTCCCCAGTTCCCCGCCTTAGCTACAGCTGCTTAGGTCACACTTTATATTTACAAAAGGTGCTCACAAAACCTGATTTCGCAGGGCTGTCTTTAATTATCTTTCAGCAGCCGATCTATTTTTACATTAACCAAGGCCCGCTCCCCAGCCGATATCGTGCTCTCCATACAAGGGGCCTTCAGAGCAACATGGCGGTAGCTTAAGTCTAGCGTTCCCGCAGGCGGGAGGGTTCGAGGCTCACTGCAATCCAGTGCAGGGTGTCACAACCAAGACAAGAGAGGCTGCTCTCACCTAGAGGTTACGCCGTCAGAGACCATGCAGACCGCTCTTAACTAACTCCAAGGAAGCTCCAGAGCCACTGAGGGAGCTGCAATGACAATGCACAAGCCTCCGGTGGTTCCGTGGGTCTGACTGTTAGTTCGTATAAGCAAAGCTTCAACTTTCTTGTACATAGTGTGGGGGGGAATCGTTTTTAGTGTTACAGAAGGTTGTTATCCAGCAAGCATCAAATTAATGTTGCAGCAAAAGTGATAGGAAGCAGGTTATTTTTTGGGATTTCCAAACTTTTATGGAGCACGATTTTCCATGTCTCAGAGATTGTGCAGACTTCCGTTGTGCACAATACATTATTCTGCAGTTTATGTCCATCATGTGCAGTCCAGGAAAGCAACATGTCAGGTTTGTTGTGTAAGTGAGTGGAGTACCCTCTGAGTAGCGGGTGTCTTTTCGCAGCAGCTCAGGGCACTGCTTGCACTTTACTAAATCTCCCCGGCTCGCCCCAACATTTCCCGCCCCGGAATCAGCATTTAAATAGCCATAGGCGTTACCAGGCAGGGCAGCAGTTCTCACGGCTCTTGTGCTTTGCACACAACAAACTGGGTAAAAGTGAGCTTTAATGCAGCGTTAGCTGCACAACACCGTCTTCATCTGTCCCTGCATCTTGCATGTTCAGACAGCCTGTGTCCTCCGTAATTTATTTTTATCTCCCTTTATTACTTACTTAAATAATATTACTTTTGTGTTTTCCCCCCATTACAACAAATGATAATAAATATCTGGCTATAATATCAATGCAGCCCATTATACACAGTGCGCCCCTGGTGGGTGCTTTTATTGCTCCATTGCTGTCTCTGAAAATATGCACCCAGACGCCCTCCACAATTCAGTAGGTCTCGCATTGCTGAAAGTTTGAGCTATTGGTGTTGCATTATTATGTGCAACGCCAATAGCTCAAACTTTGTCATACGAGAGCTATTGCATTGTAAATGCTGGTTACTCTCTTGGGTGTAGGACTCTCAAATTCTTCAATAAAACATAATGCTGTAATCACTGACCTGTTTATCATATGGTGCAAACCAACCACTATTCTGTTTTGAGGTGTTGAGGGACAGCTAGTTACTCCTCATGTATGACTGCATTACATTATCTTGTTTATTTAGCTCTCCAGACTCTTCTGAGTAGGTGCTTGTAGTAAGGCAGGACAGCTAGGTTTCGTTAGCATATACGTGAAAGCTTCTCCTACCTCCAGATATGTTAGCAACCTGTGGAGAGGGGGCAGACTGATATTAAATAGGACACTGGACAAGGGAAATACCGATGCACGCTGCAAATTCACCTGGGAGTGTAGAGTTAGTTAATCTTCACACTTCACCTCTCTGACAGACTTTTAGAACATCCTTGACCCATCCAATGCTAAACAACTTCAGACAGCTGGTTTAGCAGGATGTCTTGGTAAATGGAATCAAATGCAGTGGACAGACGGAGGAAGGTTAGCTGGGCTGTAGATCTTCAATTAGCGAGTCAGCACAGCTGTTCCTCAACTTCCAGAAGAGCAATTCGGATCCTCTTTCTGGGTGAAAGCTCACCTGCCTATAACCTAGCAAGGAATGGTCTTCAAGATGTTGATATATTTTAAAGGTCACTACTTTTCACAAAATCCAGGCCAACAAAAGAGCACTGACAAGGGGCTAAAAACTGTCTTGATGTGCAGGATCCAAATAGTGCTTTTTCAATCTTGGAGTTATCCATGCTCCTTTATGGATCATTTCAGCAATTGCTGAGGAGATCAAGCTGCCATGTTCCTGGATAATAAATGTAAGGCAGGGTAGTTGGTGACATCCACACTCTCAAAGACTTGAACCTCCTGAGATGAAATAGATGCCAGGTGAAAGCAGTGATAAAACTGGATTAGGCAGTAGATGGAACTAAGCCCTGGTTCTTAAATTAAATAGATCCAGAAATTATAGTGCTGCGGCTGGTAGATAACGGACCTCAGATGTTGCTCAGTAATTTGCTGCAGTTCCATCAATGCTGACTCTTACTCAAGCTATCTTACAGAAGAAATGTATAAAGAAAATGAGTCTAGCTGACAGCCGCCATTTTTTTTGCAGCTGATCTTCTTCAGGGTATTAAATATTTCTTTAGGAATTTCTGTTTAACAGCTCTTTAGTTAGCAGATAAGCACTACTCTAAGTCAATTGGATTGAATTGGCAAACCTGTTTTCTGCCATCTACGAATGGCAGGTGTTACATAACTTTTAAGTTCCTCCATTCACAAGTAAACTATTTCTTAGCAAGAGTAACTATTTCCCTGACAGTACAAGTCTTAAATGATGTCAGGTTTGCATGCAATTAAGCAGGATTTGTTTATACAGCTCGAAAAGCTTTTCACTTGAAAGAGTCAAGGGAGGAAACACCCAAGCCGTCCATAAGATGTTCAGCTTACTCAAGTATTGGATCTTTCATAGATCCACATGCTTAAATCATCCCTGTCATCGAGATGGGAGTCCCCAAGTACCTTAGAAAAGCAATGCAATGACAGGTATAGACTAGAAAGGCCCCAGGCCCTTCAGTTTAATAACATATCATAGTCGTTGTTGTTTTTAGAAAATAGACCAAACTTAACCTCATAGCTGCTATTACACATTCCTCCCCAGTGCTGCGCTGTCCATTCGAACTAGTGCTGAATGGACGTTCAATGGTCGTGCGCAGCACTGGGGAGGTAGTGCTGCCGTCGGCCAATGCATCGAGGCAGCACTTAAGGGGTTAAAGTTCACCCAATCAGATTACCCCACCTTTTGGAAAACTTCTGTGAGATTTTCTACTGCATGCCATGAGGGAGTCTCCACTGACCTCTGCTAGGTTCTACCTGTACTAGTCATACAAGAAGATCTTCAGGATGATATCTCCATATTATGTGTGTGTGTATGTATGTATGTATGTATATATATTTTGTCATTCTGTCGATAGGGGAGAGAAGGCTGAGCACCGAATAAAGCATTTTGAAGCTTTAATTAAGAACTCTGTGTGTGTCTTTCATTTTGCAAGCTGAAGGAGTGCCTGCTGTTCGAGGAATATATATATATAAGGGCGGTACCAATTATTCATTGTTTGTTTACAACTGCTATTTTGCACATGGACTTTACCCAGACCTTGCACTTTATGCCCACTGGGGCTAAACTTCTGCCAGTTTTAAATCACTCATTTAGTTTTTTAAATATGCTGGCACTAATTTGTGATCTTTGATTTTATTGTTGCAGATATGTTTGCATACGGTAGAATTATGTACTCACTTTAGCAATTGTGTGGTAAATGTGATTATTTATTGTTTTAAAAGCGTATTACTAATGTAATTGTTTTTAACATTATCTATAATTGCCCCCACTGATTCTCCTATGGATATAAGATTTTACAAATCTGAGGATCTGCTACTCTGATGTTAATCAAGCATATTCGAACACGCTATATTGTTTGATATCATAAGATCATTCCATCTGGGTATGTTCCCTATGCTATGCGAATATGCGACTCAATATGTAAAAGTATTTCTTCACTTTCCATTATGTAAATTAGCATTGTGCACTTTAAATAAGGGTCATCAACCCCCATGTCTGTGTCATGTGATCAAGGCTTGGAGAAGCCGAAACGCGTCATGTCGGACTGGTGTTGGGTCTCTGAATAAATAGAAATTCTGCACTACATATGGGTCTTGCCTCGTCTTTCCAGGTGCTGGTTTTGGACGTCTTCTACATACCGAAAATATTTCCGGGATTGCTTCCTCGGAACCAGCAAGACCCCTCCACAATTTGGGCAGGGACGGCTTGAAGCAGTAGTTCTGCTTGCACAACCCTATTCGTTGTACTCCGGGAGAAGGAGTTGCCGTCGGAGCCCCAGGAACAGAAGACATTCTCTTCGGTGAAACAGGAAGGACGGTGGTGGTTCCGGGTCAGAGGTCAGCGGAGGCTGATCGTGAACGGGAGCCGCATCGAGAACGCTTGGGACGCTGAAGGATTCCGCGGATTTTCCTGTGTGGGGTGTGCAAGGCTTCTACTCTGCGGCACAAGCACAAGTCTAACTTTATTTGACCCAACAAAATCAACTACCATGTCCGCGGACACGGTCAGGGGGCGTGTGGAGGCATCGAAGGGTGTGTTTACCGACCCCCCCGGCTGGGGAAGGTTCGACCGGCACAACTGCAACATCTCTGCCCGAGCCCCAGAACAATGCTAAAGAACTATTTAAAGCCCTGGAAAAATGTTGCAAGCAAGAACAGGCTAAATGGTGGGAACACTCTTCCCTTTCGGGTTATCTCGAAGTAGGTAGAGTGCCCCACGGTCTCAGATGCATGCTGACCCCATCCTATGAGAACCCTGACCCGCAAATGCTATTAGACTGGGCACAGTGCAATCTTGATTCATCACGGCGCCTCATGTTAATATTGGTGCAATATGCTGAAAGTGACAGAGGAAAGCTTTTGGCCGAAATAGATAGAATCAATGGAGAAATTGACAAGTTACCTAGCACTCTAACGATAACGAAATATCGTGAAGATATGGAAATGAGGCTCAAGCGTGAGGAAGATGTAATCAAGAAACGTAAGGCGTTCAAATTCCAGCGTGATTGCCTAGATTATGAGAAAGGACAAATCTTTACATTTTCTAAAAAATACGATAATTTGAAAGCACGCAAAGTAACCAGCGATTCAGCCAGCGCAAAATCTTTGGGCCCAGCAACTAACAATATTCAGGTTGAACCATCATCTGTGTTGGAAGAAAGTTCCCAAGTCAATAGTGAATCAGATTCGGAACAAAAAAGAAAAGAAAGGTCGGGGTTTCGAAAAGTTACCATGGGACAGGAACTGGAGGTAATGCAAATGGACAGAAAAATTACGCTCAGATCAGGCACCCAAGGAACATCCACCAACAAATCTGCAACAGGAAACGTGCAGAAAGGCGCAAATGCAGCCGCAAGCAGCAACGTAGGAGGGAGGCAGAGAAGACAACGAGCCAAGTGGCAGCGCAATCAGGCACAACAATAGCGGATGCACGCACAGTTGTTAATTTGTCCGATATTGCACTTACCCCTGGGGAAATTTCCACTCTTTCCTTAGGTTTGTCTTACAGTGCCCGGTGTGATTTCAATTATGTGAGCACAAAAATAAATTGTTCAAATATGTTCGCAAATTGAAGTTGAAAAAACATTTTGCAACATCCAAATCCACTGACACTGAAACACTGCCCATTTCAGAATCCACTGCCATCACAGGGATGGCTCTGACTCAGGAGCTCTTGGAACTACAACAAGAGGAAGGGGTGCATACGCATACAATTCCCGGCTGGGAATTGACACCAAAATTGCAACCAACCCCTTTTAAGCTCAAATCTAAATTCTGCCCACTTCTGCTCAAAGACAATTTGGATAGTTTCCATGATAAGGTGTCTGCGGATCTAAAGAACTTGCACATCAAAATATATAATGCAACCAGGAGAAGGAATTACAAGGACACTCAGTATTTTAAACTGATTAAAAAACTCAAGGCAAATAAAAATGTAATCATACGCCAGTCAGACAAAGGCGGTAATGTTGTCCTCTGGGCGAGAAATCTGTATATGGAAACAGCATTGGGCCAATTGACAGACC
Organism: Lissotriton vulgaris; assembly: GCF_964263255.1. Taxonomy (NCBI): domain Eukaryota; kingdom Metazoa; phylum Chordata; class Amphibia; order Caudata; family Salamandridae; genus Lissotriton; species Lissotriton vulgaris. The sequence continues at coordinate 240,265 of NW_028253701.1, forward strand.
GGGACTGTTACAAGCGAATCAGTGCCAAGGAAGTACAACAGGCACACAGAGACTTCTATTCCAAATTGATCGCTTGGAGAAGTATTGGCCTGTTGACAATGGAGGAATATAAATATGTAAAAATTGACTGTCCATCACCACCAGTTATATATTTTATTCCTAAAATCCACAAGGACCCCCAACGACCACCAGGGCGGCCTATCATATCTGCAAGAAACAGCATACTGGAAAATGTAAGCAGATATATAGATTTCTTCCTACAAGAACATGTAAAAGCACTGCCTTCCTTTGTCCAGGACACTGGTGATCTTCTCAGAAAAATGGCCAATTTTAATTGGCAATCAGGATACTTGTTGGTATCGATGGACGTGACGTCTCTTTATACCAGCATTGTACACAGGGATGGCATTAGAGCTGTGGAACATTTCCTGAAGAGAAGACCTCCCTGTTATCAAGAACATTCTAAAATGTTATTGGCTATGATTTCATTATGTTTAGAAAATAATGTGTTCCTTTTTTCCAACCAGCTGTTCTTACAAATCAGGGGAGTGGCTATGGGGGCCTGCTTCTCTCCCAGTTACGCATGCCTCCATATGGGTTACTGGGAGGAGCAGGTCCTCATGGTGGAACACAATCTGACCATGACCACCAAGGTCAAAACTTGGTGGAGATACATAGATGACCTCTTTTTCATCTGGGAGGGTTCTATTGAGGAGGCAACATCTTTTATACAGGAACTAAATACTAACACACTAAATTGACAGTTTACCAGCAACATGAGCGAGAAAACTGTTGTGTTCCTAGATGTTGAATTCTTTGTTCATGAGGGTCAGTTGCAAAGCAGGCTTTACCGCAAACCCACAGCAGGCAATGCCCTGCTGCACGCCAGCAGTCACCATCCGGCGCACCTGATAAGGAGCATCCCTTATGGGGAAATGCTCCGTATCAGGAGGATTTGCAGTAATAGCTCTGACTGTTTAATAGCGCAAAATGCATGCAAAGTCAGATGTTTGGAGAGGGGTTACACTAACTCTTGCATTGACAGTGCCATGAATAGAGCGAATAGATATGACAGACAGACCCTGTTGGACCCAACAACTAGCACCGCCAGGGCCTGTTTACAAACTACCAATGAGGTTCGCCTAATTATTGGGTCAGCAATCAACATCAGGCCATACATAAAATCATGAAACAACATTGGTCCCTGATCAAAAGTGATCCGGTAATAGGAGAGCTGCTCAATAATTCCCCCAATAACATATAAAAAGGCCAGATCGATGCAAGATAACCTAGTCTGCAGTAGCCCTGAGGTAACCACGGGATCGTGGTTGTCTGGTAGTAGGGGCTTTTTGCGTTGTTCCACCTGTAAAGCCTGCAAAAACGGTGTCAGTAGATCAGAATATCAGTCTCCACTTTTCCCTACACCTTTCAAGATCAAAGAGAAATTAAACTGTAGATCGGAATACCCAGTATATGTATTAGAATGTCCCTGCGGTCTGAGGTACGTGGGGAGTACCAGACCGCAGGTGTACAAAAGGATCCTACAACACTTGAGGGCCATCACTAATGTGGATACAACGTATCCGGTCGCCAGACATTTCAATAAGGTTCATGCTAGAAATGCTTCTCTTTTGATCTACTTTGTAATAGATTCTGTACCCCCACAAAGAAGAGGTGGAGATAGGGAGGCTCTGTTAAGGAAATTGGAGACTAGACATATTATCCTACTTGACACTAAGATACCCAACGGGCTTAACACCAGTGATGATTGCTACACCTATCTATAGTTATTTAGTTTTAAGTAAAATCTACTGTTATTGTATGAGCCAGTCAGTAACTGAATGTGCCACTCACTATACTCTGTCAATTTAAATGAAATTTCGTTTGAAATACCCTACATATAAGTCCTCCACACGACCATAATTACATGATTTTTTAACATCTATTCCATGTTTTTAAATTCACTGGTAGCACTTTAGATGTATTACATAATGGAGTTATGCCTGCATTTCAGTACTTAAGCTATTTGCGTATTTTGCACAGAGGGTCTTGCCCACTTGGGCGGTACCAATTATTCATTGTTTGTTTACAACTGCTATTTTGCACATGGACTTTACCCAGACCTTTGCACTTTATGCCCACTGGGGCTAAACTTAATCACTCATTTCGTTTTTTAAATATGCTGGCACTAATTTGTGATCTTTGATTTTATTGTTGCAGATATGTTTGCATACGGTAGAATTATGTACTCACTTTAGCAATTGGGTGGTAAATGTGATTATTTATTGTTTCAAAAGTGTATTACCAACGTAATTGTTTTTAACATTATCTATAATTGCCCCCACTGATTCTCCTATGTATATAAGATTTTACAAATCTGAGGATCTGCTACTCTGATGTTAATCAAGCATATTCGAAAACGCCATATTGTTTAATATCATAAGATCATTCCATCTGGGTATGTTCCCTATGCTATGCGAATACGCGACTCAATATGTAAACGTATTTCTTCACTTTCCATTATGTAAATTAGCATTGTGCACTTTAAATAAGGGTCATCAGCCCCATGTCTGTGTCATGTGATCAAGGCTTGGAGAAGCTGAAACGCATCATGTCGGACTGGTGTTGGGTCTCTGAATAAATAGAAATTCTGCACTACCTATGGTTCTTGCCTCGTCTTTCCAGGTGCTGGACGTCTTCTACATACCGAATATATATATGTATATATATATATATATATATATATATATATATATAAAACCAGTATATCTATTTTTCTTGCTCCAAATCTGATTTTTACCATGTCAGAAAGGTCTATTCCGACCCTGTGGTAAAAAGAGGCTTTATTCTGATAACCCTCATCCCGACTGCATATACTGCCTTTATCCATCACACAAGGCTGTTGCTATGGCTGCAGTAGCTTAAAACCAAGAAACAACCTCTGTCAGAGGATGACGCCACTAAGGATTCTTCATCTTCCTCAAGGAGGTCTCAGAATACAGAAAGCTATTTTTCAGTCTCAGTCTTCTCAGAAGCCACCTAGAAAACGATCCAAAACACTTCTCATAGGTCTCACAAGGAGCACAACCCATATAAGTCTCCACAAGGTGAGGTCTCTTCAAAACAAAAAGAGAAAAAAAATATAATTTCTCCTGAAAAAGACCTCCCAAAACGAGGTCTGAGCCTCCTGCTCCTCCACCTCAGGTACTTCATACCTTTAAGAAGCCATCTTCTACACTGTCAGCGGAAAGATCATCAATGAAAAAATCTTTGTCTGCACCGTCAATAGCCCCGTTTTGACATTATAGTCGGCCTCGTCCTTCTCCACAACGACCTTTGTGGCAACGAGCAAGACACCAATTTCATCGATGATGAAGATTGTTCATGCGTCGATGACGATCTCGATGATGGCACCACTATTGACAGTGACGACCTTCGTGTTGTGAGCGAAGAAACTCCCGTTGACGATGACACCTCTGTCAACGAAGACACCGCCATCAACGACAAAACAAGCTTCCATGGTTAGATGCTGAAAATACTGTCTATGGCCTCGACGACATCTTTTTCGACGGCCTCCTTGACTATTGACGAGAGAAAAATAACAAAAGCATGAAAAATCCAGACATCTCACCACTGCTCATACTTCTAGGAGTAAGGTGTCACCATTACTGCCTACTCACCTTCTAGATGAAGATGACTGACGACGGCCCCTTTGGCGTTGTGCACAGTTCTTCTCAATTGTACGTCAAATCCAAAGAAGACGACAAAGAGGAGTACTATGATCAGAGCTACTAAGCTCCTCCAGAGCAATTCCGAGCAATTCCATCAACAGTATCAGGAAGAAATGGTTTGGCTTCCTTCATCATTGGTGTCTGACCTGCAGCTTATGTATACTCTCAAAGGCATTTCCCTCCTACGTCGCCTTCCAATTGGCATGCTTCTCCACTGGCGAAGCCTTCACCGATGCAGCCTTCAGCCCCACAGTCACTGCTTTAACCTCAATCTGCACAGCACACCCCAAAGATGGTTCTCCTACAGGATCCCACATCTTCAGATGATGACAGGAAAGAAGGTGCGCCTTGGGGCACTCAGGCAGAATGGGATGATTACATGATACCAACGCCATCATCGACAACACCGACCCCCTGTGGATGCTCCTCCTGAAGATACTGGATGCTTTCATAACCTTCTTAAGAGGGCAGCAAGAAAGTTCGATTTGCCAATGCCCACAAAACAAAAGGTCTGTTTTCTGTATGACTTTAAAGAGCCCTTTCGCAAGAGCACCGTGGCTGTGCCAATTATTGACTATGTCTGGGACGAGGGCATAAAGGTCATGAAGACCCCAGCTTCAGTAGCAGTGGTGTTACCATGCCTTGACAAGAAGTACAAGGCTCCTGAAGATGCTCCCACAGGTCTCACTGGGCTCCCAAGCCAGATTCTGTTGCCACACAGGCAGCCCAGTGCCGGTCCAAACACGCTTTGGCACCTATTTCAGCCTTTCCAGAGAAAGAGGGTAGGCGCCTTGACAATATTGGGAAACTTTTTTCCTCCATGTCAGCACTCACTGTAAGGTTAGTGCATTTGTTGGGGGTTCTTGGAAGGTATGACCACCAGATGTGGTCAGACATCGCTCCATACCTCGGCAAACTTCCTGAGGACATCAAAGCGGAATCCACGAAAATATTGCAGGAAGGTGAGCGCACATTGTCCGAAATCATAAATTGCACCATGGACATTGCCACTACCGGTTTCCAACAGCTAGCAGGTGCTGCAGTGCTCAGGTGTCAAGGCTGACTCAAGGCTACCTCTTTTCGGGCAGAGGTTAAAAATAAAATCTTAGACCTCCTTAAGATGGAGAAGCCCTTTTCGGCAAGCATGGGGATGAGGCACTCCAGGCCACCAAATCTGGCACGGCCCTGGCCAATCATTGGGGACCTTGCAATTTTTCGATACGCTCAGGAGAGAGGATATCCCCCCTATAGAGGAGGCTACCAGCACTATCAGGACCCCTCATATTCCATATTAAATCAGCAGTTTCATCCCCAATACCATCAGAGGCAGCCACCACAGTCATCCTATGTCAGAACCTTTCCAAGTGAAAATTGGGATGGCCAGGAAAAGACAACAGCCACTGTCAATGACAGGTTACAGGCAGCGGCTACTTCCCTGCTTTCTCCATCCCAGCTAGGAGGGAGATTAACCAATCACCTTCAAGCTGACAAGAAATAACCTACCAATGGGTCTTAGACCTTGTTTAATTCGGCCATACATTGGCGTTCATCCTAACACCGCCTCCAACCCTGACTCAAACCTCCATGCAAAAACATCTGCGACTCCTCATTTGGAGGTCAAAACCATGCTGAAAAAGGAGCTGCAGAGAGAGTTACTGTAGCCCACAAAGAAAAAGGTTTCTATTCCCTCTTCTTCATGGTCCGCAAGAAATGAACGCACTATCGACCGATTCTGGACCTGAAAAACCTGAGCACCTCTCTAATGAAACAGTCATTCCGCATGGTAACACTGCAGCTCCTACACCAATGAGACTTTGTCAACCCTTGATCGCCAAGATGCATATTTTCATTTTCCCATTCAACCAAAACACAGAAAATATGCAAGATTCATAGTATCCGACGGCCACTATCAATTTAAGGTGCATCCCTTTGGCCTGAAATCCGCCCCTCGCAGCTTCACGAAGTGCTTGGCACCCGTAGCAGCTATTCTGAGACAATACAAACATCAAGTGTTCCCTTACCTTGATGACTTGTTGGTCAAGGCACCTTCCAATCAGCCACACAAATGTCAAAAACACCCTGCATGAACCTCTTCAGACAGCTGGGCCTCAATCTGAACCCAGAAAAGTCTACTCTACATCCATCACAAAACATACATTTTTGGGGACCATGCTGGATGCAACGCTCACCAAAACGTACCTCACACTAGAGAGACAACTAAAATGTATGACTGGCAAAATTGGTGCAAAGAAAAAGTCACTTTCCGTTAGCCTCTACAAGTCCCTCCTATAGGTGATATTATTATTTAAAAACATGTAAAGCGCACACCAACCCAAAAAAGGGGTTACCATCGCTGAGCAAAAGTGAAGATTAACAGCTTAAAACAGCCAGGCCTTTACGGAATGCAGGTTAGGAAGTGCAGTTTCTTAGGGACTCAGGAAGGGAGTTCCCCAGTTTTGGACCCAGAACAGAGAAGATGCACCCTCTAATGCGAGCCAAGCAAAATCTTGGCACAGGGCCAGGTTCTAAGATCTCAGCTTGTGTGTGGGCTGATAAGGCACCACCAGATACTGTATGTTAAGTGGGCCTGCTCCAGCTCTGGTTTTGAAGATGTAGCACAGGGCTTTGAATTGAATGCGCTTTAAAACTGTTACCCACGCACTCATGCAGCCCCGAGAGTCCCTCCTGGCAGTGCATGCTGCTCTGGGCCTCTTTGAGAGGGCCTCTGGCCTGAAAATTAATCACAGCAAGTCTTGGGTGCTTAGCCTCACTATCCCGAAGTCGGACATCCCCTCCCTAGAGCAACTAGCCCCCTATAGATGGTCGACCCAGCACATCAGGTATCTGGGCCTGACGCTGACCCCCTCGTTGGACGGCTGGACGCAAGCTAACTGGAAAGACCTCCGACGCGCGATCCTGGAAGATCTGAGGCGGTGGAGGCCACTTGTACCATCCTCGATTCAGAAAAGGGGGTGGTGATGAACAGAGTGTCTGAATTAAGCAGACCACTCTTACCCAGTCCAAAGATCAGGGCTTGATCCATCACCGTTATTTATCTCACTGCCCCATCCCAGCTCAGAACCTGGCTATATGCAAATCAGTCTGTCCCTGGCCCAGTGCATCATGGGAACAGGGCAGACTAAACTACCAAGCCAATTCTTCACCAGAAAGGAGACAAGCTACCGGGGACCGGTTTCTGGCATTTCAGCCGTCTTCGGCCCGGCTTGCTTGAATCCTGATGGAGCAGTGAGAAAGGGACTCATGTCTGAGTATACCCTGCCACACCTATAGTGGCCAAAAACGATTCAGAAAAGGGGGTGGTGATGAACAGAGTGTCTGAATTAAGCAGACCACTCTTACCCAGTCCAAAGATCAGGGCTTGATCCATCACCGTTATTTATCTCACTGCCCCATCCCAGCTCAGAACCTGGCTATATGCAAATCAGTCTGTCCATGGCCCAGTGCATCATGGAAACAGGGCAGACTAAACTACCAAGCCAATTCTTCACCAGAAAGGAGACAAGCTACCAGGGACCGGTTTCTGGCATTTCAGCCGTCTTCGGCCCGGCTTGCTTGAATCCTGATGGAGCAGTGAGAAAGGGACTCATGTCTGAGTATACCCTGCCACACCTATAGTGGCCAAAAACGATTCAGAAAAGGGGGTGGTGATGAACAGAGTGTCTGAATTAAGCAGACCACTCTTACCCAGTCCAAAGATCAGGGCTTGATCCATCACCGTTATTTATCTCACCGGTCCCCGGGAGCTTGTTTCCTTCCCAGTGTAAGAATTGGCTTTTGTAGTTTGGTTTGCCCTGTTCCCATCATGCACTGGGACAGGAACAGACTAATTTGCATACAGCCAGGTTCTGAAACTGGGATGGTGCAGTGAGCTAAAAAACGGTGTTGGATCTAGCCCTGATCTCTTGACTGGGTGAGAGCTTTCTGCTTAATTCAGAGACTCTGTCCTCACCACCCCTTGTTGTAAATATTTTTGTCCACCCTAAGCGTGGAAGGGTATTCTCAGATGTGAGACCCTTGCTCATTGCACCATCAGGATTCAAGCAAACCGGGCCGAAGACGGCTGTAATGCCAGAAACCGGTCCCCGGGAGCTTGTTTCCTTCCCAGTGTAAGAATTGGCTTTTGTAGTTTGGTTTGCCCTGTTCCCATCATGCACTGGGACAGGAACAGACTAATTTGCATACAGCCAGGTTCTGAAACTGGGATGGTGCAGTGAGCTAAAAAACGGTGTTGGATCTAGCCCTGATCTCTTGACTGGGTGAGAGCTTTCTGCTTAATTCAGAGACTCTGTCCCTCACCACCCCTTGTTGTAAATATTTTTGTCCACCCTAAGCGTGGAAGGGTATTCTCAGATGTGAAACCCTTGCTCATTGCACCATCAGGATTCAAGCAAACCGGGCCGAAGACGGCTGCAATGCCAGAAACCGGTCCCCGGGAGCTGGTTTCCTTCCCAGTGTAAGAATTGGCTTTTGTAGTTTGGTTTGCCCTGTTCCCATCATGCACTGGGACAGGAACAGACTAATTTGCATACAGCCAGGTTCTGAAACTGGGATAGTGCAGTGAGCTGAAAAACGGTGTTGGATCTAGCCCTGATCTCTTGACTGGGTGAGAGCTTTCTGCTTAATTCAGAGACTCTGTCCCTCACCACCCCTTGTTGTAAATACTTGTACCATCCTGGCTGGGCAGAATCAACGCTATCAAAATGTCCATTCTGCCCAAAATCCTGTATCTCTTTCAATGTCTGCCTACTCCTGTCCCACTGCATAGCATCAGAGGCCTTCAGCGAGATCTAACGAACTTCATATGGGGGGGGGGGGAAGAAGCCTCGCTTCTCACAAGCTCTCCTGCTGGCGCCTAGGGACCGGGGAGGGTTGGCCTGCCCCAACCTGGTGGAATACTACTGGGTTGCTCACCTTCGGTACGTAGTAGCGTGGGGGGTAATGGAGAGCGAAAAAGGGTGGCTCCATATGGATAGGGCCGTGACTGGGCGCACCATATGGGACCTGGCGTGGAAACCTAGGGCAGGGCGATCTCCGAGCGCGTACCTAGCGGTGCCCACAAAAACGGTGCTGGAGATTTGGGACAGGATAGCGGTCCGTAGGGGCCTTACGACCTTCCACTCGCCTCATACCCCTATCGAAGGAAATCCAAGTTTTCCCCCGGCACATCGGACGGGGGCTTTTCATAGGTGGCCCCAAGGCAACTGTAGGGTGCTCGCAGATCTGTTTGATGGGGGCTCCCTCAAGACTTTTGCGGACTGCAAGGAGGAATTTAGAGTGCTGCTTGCAGCCGGACTGCAATATGCTCAACTGAAACACTGGGTGCTAGCAGATGATACCTATCATGCGGCCTCACACGCCTTTACTCCGTTTGAGCAATTAGCTCGCTCCTTCACAGAGACGAAGGGACTGATCTCCAAAATCTATCGTATTTTACAGCACCCGGATACTCCGCCTTCCCTGCCATATCAGCAACGCTGGCACTCCCTCTCGGGCGTCGACATCACCCCGGCGCAGTGGTCCAGATTATGGCGTGACATACCCCGGATTTATCGTAGTGTATTGCACCAGGAGAATGCCTACAAAATGATGACCCAGTGACCCAGATCACGCCGCAGCGGTTACAACGAATGTTCCCCAACTCCTCTCCTGTATGTTGGAGGTGCAGATCTGCGACTGGGGATTTCTTGCACATATGGTGGACTTGTCCCTTGCAGACCCTCTTTTGGAAGGAGGTCCTAAGCCATATAAGGAGGGTGCTGGGGTTCCCTCTGCCTGAAGCCACTTGTACAATACTACTGGGTATTAAACCTACAGGATTGAGGGCCCTCACTCGGAGCGATTGGGCGCTGGCGCTTCAGATGCTGGGGGCGGCACGGCAGCTCATTGCTCTGTACTGGAAGAAGGAAGAAGCCCCGCCCATCGGTGCGTAGTTTGTGCGTCTCTGGCATGTCATGACAATGGAGCTTCTCACAGCCCGGCTGCAGGCCCGAGATGTGCGCTACACAGCAGTGTGGCAACCCCTGGTGAAATATCTGTGCACCACAGAACAGGCGCGTCACATGCCCCCCTAGGCTGCGGGCGCTGCGATTGGTGGAGGATGCTGTAGTTCCCCCTGACCCCGGTAGATTGCTGAAGTGAGATTTAGATGTGTGAGGCTTTGCGCATTGCCAAGGATGTTGATTGCCCCGACGACTGACACAATGCCCCTCCATCCCTCCTCTCGGTCCCCACTACTGGCATCCAGAGGCTCTTCTATCCCCTCGTATACAACTTTCCTCTACTCCTACTGTCTTTTCTAACTTGCTATCCCTTTCTCTGTTGCTCTATTGAAGTTTTGACCATCTTGGTCATATAGTTCTACCCCTTGGGTTTAATGGTTCTAGTTGTTCCGAAGATTGGGCTATCTTGTGCAGTGATTACACAGGCTCTGTTGACTGAAATATGACGCGACCGGCCCGTGTGGGTTGTAGGTAAACTGCTGTGTATAACCTTGAGCCTGATTATTGGTAACGGCTTTCCTTTTTTCATGGAGTAACGCGGCCGGCCCTGTGGGGTTGTAGGCTTAACGCTGTGCACGAATCACTTTACTGCAACCCCCTGCCACGGGGATGAAATAAAAAGATTTGACAACAAAACTGTTACCCAGTGGAGTTTTTAGAGAAGGTGAGAGACCAAGGAGTGCTTTGGGACCCTGTAAAGGGGTCTAGCAGCTAAATTCTGAACTATCTTTAAGCTTCGGATGGATGTTTGATCCATACCCAAGTACAAGACGTTACAATAGTCCAATCTAGACACGATTAGGGCTTGTATCATAGTCCTTTGGGCTGTTTGGGGAATCATCCAGATGATCTTTTTCAACCACTTGCGCACAGCAAAACAGGTAGCAGTAATCTTGATCACCTGCGGCCTCATGGGATGATTCTTATCCAATACAAAGCCCACATTTTTTAACTTGGGTGAATGGGCAGGAGGAGGCCCTAATGATTCCGACCAATGATGAGGGCCCCAGAGTTGGGGATTCTTTCACAGGATCATAACCTCCGTCTTATTAGCGTTTAGCTTAAGGGAGATCATCTTGCATTCCTCTAGTTCCATTCTGCCATCTGCAGATGTGTCTGCTGCAAGAGGAATTGACAGGCAATCGATACAAGTGACAGGATCTTCATCCAGGTCACCGGGGCATGGTCAATGCCCTATACTGGTGGACCTGGCAGTAACATCTCTCAATCGGCCTGCCGTTTTTTCCTCACACTTCTCATTTAGACATCACCACTGATGCTTCCCTTGAGGGATATGAAGCTTATCTCAAAGATCTTAAAGTCAGTGGCAAATGTCAATCTTCTCAGCTTCATCTACACAGCAATCTGCTAGAACTCAAAGTAGCACATCTAGCCTGCAGGCGTTCCTTCTCTGGTTACGGAATTCTATAGTGCTCATCTGCACGGACAATACAACCACAATGCACTAAATCAACAAGCAGGATGGCATGATACTCACTCCTTTCCCAGGAAGCGCAAGGCATTTGGGAGTGGTCTATCCACTACAAAGTACAGCTACGAGCAGAACATGTCCCCGGAAAGCAAAATACCATAGCTGATACTCTCAGCAGACTGAGGACATCTTGTCATGAATGGGAAATTGATCAGAGGACCCTCAACAATGTCTTTCTCCAGTGGGGCAAACCGAATATGGATCTATTCGCAACCCCGACAGAACCGACAATGCCAGCTCTTCGCAAGCTGGCATCCTCATCCGGGGTCATTGGGGAATGGTCCGGAATCCTTGCTTACACCTTTCTTCCGATTCCTCTCCTCCCAAGAGTCCTCATGAAAATGAAGGCCAAACCCTGCAGGATAATTCTCAGAATGCTAATGTAACTATGCCAACATTGGTTTGTGGCGTTACTCCTTCTCTCAGAGAGGATCCACATTCAGTTGAAACCGATATCATCTCCTCTGACAATGAACCAGGGCCAAGTACTGCCCCTGGGTCCCAAGTCACTACACTTGTCAGCCAGGCTCCTGAGTTCTACGAATTTGCATACTTAAAACATCCCACCAGATTGCAGGGACACATTAGCCAGAGCTCATCCAGACAGTACAAATTATAACCTATCGCCTCAAGTGAAAAAGGTTTTGCATTTGGTGCCAAACTGCTAAAGTTCATCCACTTACCTCTTCTCCAGAAGAAATTCTACCTTATATCCTGCACTTGGCGAAATCATGACTAGCTCATGCATCCAGTAAAGTTTATTCAGCAGCCATCTTCCGCTTCATGGAGATCATCTACATCACCTTCATTATGGTCTTCCAGACTCGTGAAGCAGTTTCTCAACAGATTATTCATAGTCTATCCTCCTCCTCCACTCTGGCAACTCAACATTGTACTTTCACAACTCATGAAAGATCCCTTTAAGCCCATTCACAGGGCGGACATCAAGTTCCTATCATGGAAGGTAGCTCCCCTACTGGCCTTAACATCAGCCAAGAGAGTCAGTGAGATACAAGCTCTCACTATCCAAGAGCCTTTTCTCCAATTTAGGGATGACAGGGTGATGCTTCACACAAACTCCAAGTTTATTCCTAAAGTCCGTTCAGAATTCCACCTCAGAGAGCCTTTAGTTCTTAAAACGTTGTTTCTTGATTCTAAGAAGCCAGCTGAAAGGGCACTTCACTCTTTAGATGTCAAGAGATGTTTAGCGTTCTACTTGGATAAAACAAAGGGCTTTCACAATCAATTATTTCTAGCAGTCAGCGCTCCAAGGAAAGGATATCCTATTTTGAAACAGGTCATTGCTAGATGGATATCCACCACCATTCACTTCTGTCACCGGAAAGCAGGCAAACCATTAAGCACATCTGTGCAGGTCCATTCTACAAGAACTATATCTACGTCAATGGCGTAGTTTGCCAATGTGTCACAGATTTGCCAGGCAGCTACCTGGAAAAACAGACACCTTTACGCAGCATTATTGCATGGAATTGGCAGTTCACAGTGATGTGGCAGTGGGCCAAGCAGTAATACAGCGCTTTTTCCAGTGAAGGTGAGCTAGTACCTTCCTGCCATCCTCTTACTGTTGCGCTATATATATATATATATATATATATATATATATATATATATATATATATATATATATATATATATATATATATATATATATATATATATACATATATATATGTGTGTGTGTGTGTGTGTGTGTGTGGCTTTTTTCCCCCTGAAAGGATATTTTATCTGTCTTGCAGTACACAGATATGTATACATATACATATTTTCTTATATGTATGTTTCGCATTATGTGACAAAATGTGCTTCTCAACTGCCATTTGTTATGACTCAAGCATGTGAATCTATACACGATCCAATACTGGAGTAAGAATATAAGTTACTTACCTGTGAATGTAGTTCTCAAGTATTGGAATCTTTCATAGATTCATTTGCAACAGACCCTCCTCCTCTGGGAAGCACACGTTCTCTTTCAGGTGGTGTTTATTTACACTGGTGCTCTAAAAATCTGAAGGACTGGGGCTTCTCACATGAGTGTTCCGAAGGTGAGGCAACCTGATTGCTTGAACCTTAAGTTTGGTCTTTTAAAAAAAATAAAAAAGGACAGTTACTAAATTTAAGGGCCTGGGGTCTTTCTAGTCTATACCTGCATTGCATTGCTTTTCTAAGGTACAGTGGGACTCCCATCTTGACGATGGGGAATGATTCAAGCTTGTGAATCTATTAAATATTCCAATACTGGACAACTACATTTGAAGGTAAGTAACTTATTTTCTTTCCATGACTGAATTTTTTGCCCTTTTTAATCTAATTTAGGTACAATTACTAATCCTGGCTCACCCCGATGTTTGCACTTTTGCTGCCATTCCCCATTAAACTCCACCCCAAAATCACATATTAAAAAAATGATATATATATAGTTGACCTAATTCCAAAATATACATCCTTTTAATGGAATAACTTACATGGTTTAATCAGATGCACTATAGTCTGGCAGACATTAAGTTAGCTCCACTTACTTCTTGGCTATTGAAAATAAATGTGTATCATCCACCTTTACTGTGGTCAGTATTTAATTTAAGGAGCTGCAAAATATTTATTTTGTCATTTTAGAATTCTTATGCTACTAGGTGGTATTTGTAGGGCACATCATCTGGTATTTACAATGCCTTGTGGTGTGTGGGCTGACAACTGTGTGCTGTGTGTATATATATCTTGCTATGAGGAAGAAGACAGACCGTATACCCATCATAAATAACTTTAACAAACAAATTACTTGCTGTTGTAGTGAATACTTCTTCCTGTCAATTCCTCACCATAAAGCACTCTCAATGTAGCATCACAAAATAAGGCTAACAAAAGTCAAGTATTAGCTATAGCCAACTAATGATATAGTGGCATTCCTTATCATAGTGTGGAATCTTACGGCTATAGAGCTTAGCAACAGTGATTTTGTGAACTTGTACTTCCTATGCAATGTTCAGAGTGCAGTCCGTGGCCTATTTCTAGGCAGTCAATATGTTGCGGTCAATTTACTGCTCTCCAGTGGCCAGTGATCGAGCTTTCTTCCAGATGAACTGCCATCTCAGTGGACAGTGTAGGAATGAGCATACAGAGTGCTTCCCATAGACAGATTCTGCCCCTCCGATGCCACCATTTTAGATGTTATAGAAGATTAATTGGATTCCAATATAGATGTTACATGCACAGACCACGTTTGGAACAAGATATACAAATCCATGGGGCCTACTGAACATATTAAAAAGCACATCTTGTTAATATATTGCTTGAATGTGTTCTAAATACAGTGTGCTCTCTTCAAAGTGGGGTCGGGGAGAAGTGAAAGCTACTTCTTGGGTAATGTTGAGTAATGTCTAGATGAGCTTTATTCACAGGCATGAATGCAGTTGTGGCTTGGATAATGGAGAAAACCAGTTCATGCAAAAGGGTGATTGTAGAATGCATGTCTCAGAGGACCTCCTCTGGTAACTTCACCTTAACCAAACAACTTTCTAGGTAGGGTAGACATGTATGCCTTACCTGTGGAAATAGGCTACTACATCCTTTGTCACACTGGTGAAGATCACTGGTGCTGAAGACAGGTCAAAGCATAGGCCAGCAAGTTGAAAGTGTCCGTCTCCTACTGTGAACTTCAGAAACTTCCTGTGACATGCCGAAACCAGAATGTGAAAGTGTATATCTAAATAGACCATCCTGTCTTGAAAATAAAGTGCTTAAGACTCTACTAGAGGGTACCCATTTACACTTCTGTTTCATTATGAACTTGGGCAAAAGATTGGACAAAGACTTTCATCGTTCTCAGGAGCTATGAAATATCTTGAAAAGCAGAGCCTCCCTCTCTCTGGCAAAGGCATACAATAACCCCCTTTTGGAGAAGCTTACATTATCAACAGGTTTGCTTGGAGACAGGGACAATATAGAAGCTTTCGCTAGAATAGCAGACAGCACCCAATTCAATTATTTGTAAAAAGACACTGTGCGAGGTAATCTCATTCCACCTGTGCCCATAAAGGTGTGCCACTGGCCTTCCATACAAATGAAGGTTGATGGTGCTAATGGCCTTTGTACCTTCAGAGGCAACAACTGTTGCTGGCTGGGCAGCTCCACTGCTGACTTACCATGGAAATTCCATTACTGTTGATTGAAATGCTATGCTGGAGAGGCCAGCTCTAGAGCACTACCATGACCCTACATTGCATAACCTCCCCAGTAACTTATCTTCCATGCCAAAAAGACACTACTCATCAAAGGCCATATCCACTAACCTGTGTTGTGCATTACCAGACGACAGGCTAAATGCATCTATTCCTGATGACCAAGCACAACTCCAAATCCCAATGACTGTGCCCCAGAAACAATACTGTCCACTTTGGTGGGCACTGCCTATCAATTAACATCTGCAAAACTAGGCCATGCACATGATCCAACCAACTTGATACGTAAGCCAACCATTTCTCACTTGGCATGTGAATATGGTGTCATAATACACGTTGGATTGCATGCTGTTTAAGGCTTTGCATCGGATTATATCCAATCTCTTCCACTCCCTTTGCCAGCTACCTGAAGAAAAGCTAGCAGGCTTTTATTTTACTAGGAACAACTGCATTACAATGTTCTCTGGTGTTGAGTATTATATGAGGAAGCCTGGATAAAAATGAACGAGTCTATGTTTTTAAGGAGACCCACCAAGACCAAGACGAGCAACAGCAGCAGCCACCTGAAGTGCATCCTGCTCAACACCCGCTCCGTCCACAGACATGCCGTCGAGCTCTGGAACCTGCTCGACACTACTTCACCAGACGTCGCCTTCCTCACGGAAACCTGGATGAACGCCTCTTCGGCGCCCGACATCGCCATCGCCATCCCAGACGGCTACAAGATCATCCGAAGGGACCGCATCAACCAGACCGGAGGAGGCATCGCCATCATCCACAGGAACACCATCCGCATCACGACCAACACCGACGACACCCTGACAACCGCCGAACACTTCACTTCCAGGTCCACATCAACCCCAAGACCACCCTCAGAGGCACCCTCATCTACAGACCCCCAGGACCACGCACACAATTCAGCGAAGACATCACCGACTTCATCAGCCCGCACGCCCTCCTCTCCGCTGACTACATCCTCCTCGGGGACCTCAACTTCCACCTGGAGAACAACAACGACCGCAACACCACCACCCTGCTGGACAGCCTCGCTAACCTCGGACTCAAGCAGCTGGTGACCACCCCCACCCACTACGCCGGACACACACTCGACCCCGTCTTCTCATCCAGCAAGGACATTGCCTTCAGCCACGCCACCGGACTCCACTGGACGGACCACAGCTGCGTCCACTTCAGCTTCAGAAGGACCACGATCCACCACCAATAACAACAGGTTGCACGCAGAAGCTGGAACAAGATCACAGCCGACCAGCTCGTGACTTCCCTGAGCAAGAACCCACCCACCAGCGCAACGAACCCCAGCCAAGCGGCCACCAACCTCACGAAGTGGATCAGCGACTGCGCTGACGACCTCGCCCCCCTGAGCACCCCGCCTAGCAGACCCGGCAGCAAGAAAGCCCCATGGTTCACCGACGAACTCAAGAGCTCCAAGAAGAACTGCCGAGCCCTCGAGAGAACCTGGCGCAGAGACCCAACACCGGACAACATGACTGCCCTCAAGCTCGCCACCCGAAAACACCACCAACTCATCCACGCAACCAAGAAAACTGCATTCAAGGAACGACTGGACAACAATGCACACAACAGCAAGGAACTCTTCAACATCGTTAAAGAGCTCTCCAACCCCAACGCCGGAAACAACGACATCACCCCTTCGCAAGACCTCTGCAACTCCCTCGCCTCCTACTTCCACAACAAGATCGCGGACATACACAACAGCTTCAGCACTCAACCGACGCACGCCACGACCGAACCACCGCCCACACCACCACCACCCTCCGCGCCTGGACCCCGATCAGCACCGAAGACACCGTCCGCACGATGAACTCCATCCACTCCGGATCTCCGACCGACCCCTGCCCTCACCACGTCTTCAACAAGGCCGATGCTGTCATCGCACCCCACCTGCGGGACATCATCAACACCTCCTTCGACACCGCTACCTTCCCGGAAAGTTGGAAGCACACCGAACTCAGCGCTCTACTAAAGAAGCCATCAACAGACCCCACCGACCTCAAGAACTACCGCCCCATCTCGCTGCTCCCGTTTCCTGCAAAAGTCATCGAGAAGACCGTCAACAAACAGCTGGCCGCCTTCCTCGAGACGAACGGATCCCTCGACCTCTCGCAGTCTGGCTTCCGAGCCAACCACAGCACCGAGACCGCCCTGATCGCAGCCACCGATGACATCCGAGCACTGCTTGACAACGGAGAAACAGCAGCCCTCATCCTCCTAGACCTCTCTGCGGCCTTCGACACTGTCTGCCACCGTACACTAGTGCAGCGACTCAGCAACGTCGGAATCCAGGAGAAGGCACTAGAGTGGATCATCTCCTTCCTCGCCGGAAGGACACAGAGTTCGCCTCCCCCCGTTCAGATCTGAAGCTACCGAAGCCATCTGCAGCATTCCTCAAGGCTCCTCGCTCAGTCCAACCCTCTTCAACGTCTACATGAGCCCCCTCGCAGACATCGCACGCCAGCACAACCTCAACATCATCTCCTACGCCGACGACACCCAGCTGATCCTCTCCCTCACCAACGACCCCGCCACCACCAGAGCCAACCTTCACGAAGGGATGAAAGAGGTAGCCGAATGGATGAAGAACAGTCGCCTGAAACTGAACTCGGACAAGACGGAAGTCCTCATCCTGGGATCCTCACCCTCCGCCTGGGACGACTCCTGGTGGCCCCCCGCCCTAGGCAGCGCACCCAAACCAACAGACCACGCACGCAACCTAGGCTTCATCCTGGACTCCTCCCTCTCCATGACCAGACAAGTCAACGCCGTCTCCTCGTCGTGCTTCAACATCCTGCGCATGCTACGTAAGATCTTCCGGTGGATCCCCACCGAGACCAGGAAGACGGTCACCAGGCCCTTGTCACCAGCCGTCTGGACTACGGCAACTCCCTCTACGCAGGAACCACCGCCAAACTCCAGAAGAGACTTCAGCAGATCCAGAACGCCTCAGCACGACTCATCCTGGACATCCCCCGTCGCAGCCACATCTCCGAACACCTGAGAGACCTGCACTGGCTCCCGGTCAACAAGAGAATCACCTTCCGTCTCCTCACCCACGCTCACAAAGCCCTACAAAACCAAGGACCAGGATACCTCAACAGCCGCCTCAACTTCTACGCTCCCAAACGCCAGCTTCGATCGATCGGCCACGCCCTCGCCGCCGTCCCCCGCATCTGAAGAGCCACCACAGGGGGACGGTCCTTCTCCTACCTCGCCGCCAAGACATGGAACTCCCTCCCGACCCACCTCCGCCTGACCCAGGACCACCTTGCCTTCAGGAAGCAGCTCAAGACCTGGCTGTTCGAGCAGTAGCGGATCCCCCTCCCCGAGCACCTTGAGACCCTCTGGGTGAGAAGTGCGCTATATAAATGCTTTGATTGATTATGTTTTTAAGGAGACCCGGCAAAGCATGGAATTTTAACTTAGATTTTGAATCCTTCCTATGTGAGGCCATGAAGATTTTGGCCTGCCTCTCTTTTTTTTTTTTTTTTATATATTATTTATTATTGCAGGAAGAACATCATCATACGATACAAAAAAAATTATATACAATCTTTCATTTAACAGCTAAAGCAGGGGATAAACCAATATAGTTTCAAAAATGCTTTTCAGAAAACCATAGTTAGAACAATAAATTAAACACTGGCCTGTAAACATGATTATAGTTCAAAACAAGTGAAGGTTCCCCAAATTTTTTCTTTCTTTTTCAAGGCATTCGGTCCTCTAAGTCTTGCTAAGGATAGTTCCATAACATTAATTTCATTTATCAAGCTCCACCATTCCATTACGCTTGGAGGATCTTTTAAGATCCAGGATCTGGCTATGACTAGCCTTGCACAAGCATATACAATTGTTAATAAATCCCTACATTGACTATGGTTGTCCTGAATATCAAGTAAGATCAGTTGTGGTGATATCGGCGGAGTATTAATTTTTTTCTTCAGCAGAGCATCAGTTATTCCTTTCCAAAATATAGATAGCTTCGGACATAAGACCAGCATATGTTCGATGCCAGCTGCATCCATATCGCATTTCGGACATTTAGTACGATCGTTAGTCTGGTTACCACATGTCCAACTAGCTATTCTCTGTGGAGTATAATATAGCTGGGTTACTGTTCGATATTGCTGGAGCCTTAAATTTGAGGATTGAACAACCCGGTTTATTTGACATAATGAGGCTGAGATCTGTTTAGGGTTAATGTTGACTCCTAGTCTAGTCGACCATTTAGCCGCTAGATTCCCACAGTCATCCCGTTTGTTTGCAGTCCGATAACCATAGCTTAGGCTTATAAGTGATTTAACTTTATCTGAATAGAGACATATTAAAGTGTCCGAGTTTGATACTTCTACAATCCTCATCTTACGAAGTAAAAAGTCCCTGATTTGGATATATTTAAAATACATGTCCTCATTTAATTGAAATATAAGCCTAAGTATGCCAAAATCTAGTAAACCATTTGGGCCATAAAGGTCTCCCAGAGTAGTAATTCCAGATTTTGGCCTGCCTCTCATGGATGCCATTTAGCTGTATGAAGGTAAAGGGTGTTATATGCCTACTTCATTATCAAAGGCTGATTACTCCACAGGGTTTAAACCAAGAAAACTTTGAAGGATACAGAACTGAGTAGAGTTGTTCAAACGACAAGAAAACAAATTAAATATAACCAAGAAAAATTAAGTGGACTCTGTATCCCTGCATCTGTAAAAAGGAACCTACTTTACCAGCACCTATCAGCATTTTATACACCTGCTTCATGACTTACAACAATGACAATATGCAGACCTGTATCCAGCGTTCCACCAATGCTATCTGAAGTTGATGAACAGGAATTGCTGAAAAATCTTCCAGATCCAGCCTGAAGCCTGTGAAGATTTCATGGTGAGGAGTCATTGAGAAGGATATCCATTGTCAATACCTCAAGATAGTCTCAAAATATTTAATGTGATGTGACCATGACTGTACCAATGTACATATTTAAGTTTGACAGACAGACACATGTAATCTGTACACACACACACACACACTCCCTACTGCCCCCTTCATCAAGATTTTAAGCCGCATGACCCTTAATAATAAATGATCACTTATTGTAAAATAACACATACAGTTTAATGTAAAGATGGTGTCTAGATTGTAAACACAGGTATACCAAATATGTCTTAGCAGAAACAGCGACATCTGGAAGAATGTTATGTAAACTTAGCATTTCTTGTTTGAGAACTGTCAAGTGAAAAACTCAGCAAAGGAAAGCTTTCAGAAGCTACAGAAGTAAATTCTCAAAGGTGGTGATTCAAAGACCTTTATTAACATGAAGTGTCTATACATATATATATATATATATATATATATCATGTTGTCACAAATAGTCAACAGATTAACAGTGATCTCAAAGTACACAACATGTTATTCTTAAGCACACCAGTTGTTAAATGGGCAATGTTTTCCTAGAAAGTTGTGGTTTATTCAATGCTGATTCTGGTACATCTTCAGTGTTGTGGATGCACTTTGTTCAAGCTTCTTAAGAGAAGCGCTGATAGAATACTACCAATGGCTCACAATTTCAGTTATCCATTTAATGATATGAAGCACTCCTTTTTGTAGGCTTGAATATAAAATCGTTGTATATGCACGCCCTAACATGCAGTAGTTCTAATGGTGGGCTATTTATACAGGCTATGTGTACATGCCACTGCAAGGCTTTTCAAATATTTATACAATTAAGAGAGGGAGGAGATGTGGAAGCGTGAAACAAGGGGTGTTTAGTGAATGAGGAGCTTCCAACAATGTCCTACCTACAAAACAACCCCTAACCCCACAATAAAATTATTAATATGGGAATGGCTTTGCTCCCAACAGTACAACAGGAGGTAAACATGGTCATGATTTATGACAGATTCACCTAGGTCCGCCATCAAGTGGTAAAAGATTTGATGTCTCGAACTATTTCTGACAAGAGTAGCTATGTTCAATGAAAATCATCCGAGCTAATAATATTATTAGTGTTATAAAAGTGGTCACATCAGACAAGATCACATTAGGGTGATCCCATACAAGATTGTCAGAAGCGATCACATAAGGCAAGCAAGATTTCCAGCAGTTATGTAAAAAAAAATCCATCAATTTACATTGCCTCATGGGTAATACATAGTCATAACAGTAACACCCCTGGCACCACTAGAATGAGTAATTAGTCTCCCAAATGCACCATAATTTATCACTCAAGTGTCAGCTTTAAATATACTTTGCAAATTCAATAGTTTTTCTTAAATATTATCATATGAGTTCTGAAAATAAACACATTTTCAACTGTAATAGAAGATTTCCATTTTTGATTTACATATATTAATTCAACCAAACGAAAGCTTCTAATTTTGCAGGCTGGGTTGTACACATGAGAGCTACTTACAAGTAGCCAGAGAGCTACCAGTGGCTCACAAGCTACTTTGGCTGGCTAGACGGTCCCATTTGGGCAACAAACTGGTCAGTGTCCCTGTTATATATCAACTGATGTTTCATTAACAAACAAATCTGTAACTCTAAAAGGGTGAGAAGGAAATGGAACATTAAGCTCTGGTACATCTGTCCGCATTCTAATATCTACTTGTGTTGGAATAGAAAAGAGATCTGATTAACATAACTTGTGATTCCCTCCGAAAGAACATTTAAAGCCGGCTTGCTCAGAGTAGTGACTTTGTGCCTCCATTTTTGTGGCCCATTTCCTCTTGGAATTGGTTATCTTACATCAGACGTTTCTTTTGATAACATTCAGGCTTGATGACTGGCATTGCACCAAAGTAAGTAAAGTGTTGACTTTTCCACCACTTTTCCCTCCTTGGCCATCTCCACTTGAGGATTATTAGTACGAGTTCTATTTAGGCAAATACTGACTGTGCTGAAACAACAATTTCAGACATAAAATCCAAAAAGTTATCTTTGGAGAGGAGAATGAGCTTGGTGTATGCAAAACAGAAGTTCCTCTTGTCTGAATCGTGGTCTTACATGAGGTGCTCCCTAAAAAGCTGTGGAAGAACCCACCATTTATGAGATGTTTTTGGAATGCCTCTAATAAATGTCCACTTTTTTCTAGCTGCAAATTCCTTACCTCAGAATGTTCCCCAGGTGTTAGACTGGATCCAGTAATTTTTAGTGAGCAGTACCTATGGGTGCCGGTAGGTGGGGTCATTCTGCTCCACGTGGCGTCGTCAGCATCGTCCGCGCCAAAACTGATATTTGTAGTGCCTTATATAGGTGTCAACTCAGCACGTTTTCCACACCAGAAGCCGTGTACAGGCAGGAGTCATATGTCTTTTTAATTATGATTCACGTAGTTTTGTTTAATCTAGCACTTTGCACAGCACCTTCCATGTCACTTATAGCATGAGCACCAGATCTCTCTCTTTGATGATAAATATAATGTTTATATATATGATGCAACAAATAACGGAATTGCAAGAGATGTTCACTCTTTTTTTTGCCTGTTAAGTTTGTGCTTTGGTAAAATCTGTTATTTTATTCGTTGTCTTCATAATACAGAAGACTTTTCACTTTGTTAAAAAGATTTATATTCTAGTTAACCAATGTTCCCTTTAAACGATGTCCAGAGGTGCGGCACCTCTTGACAAAGGCTCCAGAACCCCACTCTACTCTGTTTGTTGCAATATCACACGGTGGTGGTGTGGACCTTGACCACCTGTACCAGCCTTCCCCTGACTGAAGAAAGAAAGGCCTTTAAATGCCAGCTTGTTCGCTCAGAGCTCCAACAGATTGATGTTGAATCCAGATTCTGCCAGAAACTAGAGTCCTCTGATCTCCACCTTTCCCAGGCTCTGATTGAGGAAGGGAGATGGGTCTTCCACTGTCCCCAATCGCGGTTCGTTAGCCACCACTGCAGGTCTTTTGCAGTTCCCTCTGAGATCCGAACCATGTCAGCGAGATTACCCTGATGCGGTGCCCACTGGAACTTCAAGTTCCACTTCAGAGCCCTCATATGCCAATGGGCAAGTGTCAAAATGCAGGAGGTCATGAGGCCCAACAGCCTCAGAGCCAGTCTCACCAAAATCCAGGACAGAGGCCAACACATCAGTGTCATAGCATGAATATCCTGGAGAATAGGTCAGAAGCTTCACTGAGTCCAGAACAAAGCTGATGAAAGGGAGCATCTGAGAGGAAGTCAGGTGTGACTTTGGCACGTTGATAGCGAACCCCAGCGAGTTTAGAAGGTTTGCCATAGTCTGAAGGTAGGCAACGACTGCCTGAGGTGAGCTTGCCTTCAACAGCCAATCATCCAGATAGAGAAAGACTGGAATTCCTGACCTCTGCAGATGAGCAGCAACTACCGCCATCACTTTTGTGAACACTCGAGGGGCAACGGTAAGGCCAAAGGAGAGCACGGCAAACTGAAAGTGCTCTTGGGCGACGGTGAACCGCAGGTAACGACTGTGGATAGGAAGGTGAACATAAGAATCCTGTAAGTCCAGCGATACCATCGAGTCACGCAGGTCTAAAATAGGACGAAGGTCTCTGTACTTCTTGAGCACCAGAAAGTAGCTGGAATAGCAACCAGAAGTAGGTTTCTGATGTCGGCACCTTCTCTATAGCTCCCTAGGCCAAGAGAGCTAACACCTCCTGATGAAGCAAGGAGAGGTGGTCCTCAGTCAATTTGTCATAGGTAGGTGGAATCAGTGGGTGTAGGGGGTGGTCACAAGGGGAAGGAGTAGCACCTTTGGACTAGCTTTAAAACTCAACACTTGGATGTCAATGACCTCCAGTGGTGAAGGTGATGGCATATCCAGCCCCCCACCGGATATACATGGTGGTTGGAGGACATACTAAAGAGGTTTTGAGGCTCCGGCCCCTGGGGGTAGGGGGTTTGGTGAGGGGGTGGTGGTGGTGGACTGACTCAAACTCTGGCTGCCTGTCCCACGTGGTCTGTGAAACCGCATCCCGGGCCACTAAAAGATTGTGCGATTTGCTTGCCGCAGTGGGTGGGTGAGAAAGACGTGGTTGGAAGCCCCTCCAGTGGCCACGAAAGGGGAGGAAGGAGGACTGGAGTTAGGGAGGGGCCATGGAAAGGCCTGAGGACCTGCCAGTAGCTCTACTATCCTTAAAGCACTCGAGTGCTGAGTCTGCCATGTCTCCAAACAATCAAGAGACACCAAAGGACATGTCCATGAGCAAGGCCTGGACATCCCTGAAAAGTCAGTTGGTCTCAGCCAGGCAAGGTGCCTAACAAACACAATGATGAAATCGCTCTGTCAAATGAGTCAGCCATAATCAGCCCACTTTGTGTGGGGAACTTGGCTGTATTCCTCAAATCAGCAATTGCTTGAGAGAGCATAGCTCAGGACTCCTCCGAAACTATGGGTAGCACTTGCGCAACCGAGTCCCACATGGTATAGGAGTATCGGCCCTAGAAGCAAGCAGTGTTCATTGAACGCAGTGCCAGGCTGGCGGAAGCGAAAATCCTCTTTCCAAAGGTATCCAGCTTTTTGGATTCCCTGTCCAATGGAATGGAAGGGAATGCGCTGGGGTTAACTTTGGTGGTGGAGGCCTGGACCATCAAGCTCTCCGGGGTGGGGTGCTGAGTGAGGAAATTGAGGTCCCTTGGGTTAGGGCAATGGCGGCGGACAATTGTTCTGTGCACAGGAGCCCCTGTGCAGGGCTTGGACCACACCCCATGTCGGACATCAGTAATTGCTTCACTGAATGGGAAAAAAATGTGGTGGGGGCAACTCCTGGCTGAAGCACCTCCATCAAGACGCTCGTCTTGACTGCCAGTGAGGGTACCATAAGGACTAGGACCTCAATCACCCTCCACACTAGCACTGCCAATGAGGCACCCTCCTCCGTAGCAACAGTTGTGGGAGAGACCAGGTCAGTGTCTGGGAGGTGTCCAGTCCACTGGAATCCGCCTGATGCTCATACCAGTTGAACTCGGGATCTTTTAACTGATATCCATACGGGTCCGTAGATCCCTCCTATTCATCTCCCAATCCAGGTTTGTCATATGAATAAAGCACTGGCCCTATCATGGGGAGTCTGCACCCAATCGTTGCCCGTGTGACACTAAGCCTGTACGGCTCTGTGTCAGAGTCAGAGATGACGATGGGGATGGGGATGGTGACGTCGTGGGGCATTGGCTCCCCCTGAGGTGTCTGCACTGGAGCCGGGGAAGGTCGTGGTGTCTCAACGGTGCCTTTCTTGATCCACCAACGGTTACAAGGGGCCCAACTGGCGCCAGGGTCAAACCTGCTGGCGGGAGACTGGCAGGGGCCCCAAATGAGACGGCGGGCCCAAAGGCACTACAGCAGGGATGAGCTGTTAAAACAGGATGTGCATAGCCTCATAAACCTCATGTAACTGGGCAGGCGTCGCTCTGGCTCCTGGAAAAACAGGGAGGTGCAGAGGTGGCCCAGGCACAGGCTCCACCATAGCTAGGCCTTGTGTGCCGGCACTCCCGGTCTCGTCAGATGACAGATGTGGCGAAGTTGAAGTTCTCTTTGACTTCTTGCTCTTCCCAGACGACCTCAAATGAGACGACTAGCCATTGGAGTGGCTCCATGACCGATCTCAGGACCTTCTTCTCGACCAAAATCTTGAGCGTGGCGCGTTGAGGAACTTGAGGGACCGCTTCCTCAAGGCCTTGGGGTGCATGGCAGATAACGCAGGTCTTGGCTTAGTGGTCGTGCTCCAAGCACCAGAGGTACATCAAATGTGGATCTGTTACCGACATCTGTTGACACGGCTTGAAACAAGCTTTCCCAGTTGACATTCCTGATCCATCAGGAGACAAGTCCCAAAAAATTCTAGACAAAATGACGAAAAAATGTCCGTCAAAAAAGACTGGAGGTTGAACTTCTCTGGATGTGTGCTGACTGGCGCGGAAAGAAAATAACTGACGTCAGCGCACTGGGGTGGCACCCACATAGCCCTCGTATTGCCTGAGGGATATAGGCTTGCTCGTATGGACAGACATAACAAAATGGGGGGCGGAATTGCTATTGCACACAGAGACAGCATTAAGATCACCACTTTAGAACAACACTGTGACTCGATCATGGAAGTGGAAATGGTTTTCCGAATAGACTTCTCGTCCCACATGAGTTGGAAGGGGGCTCTGGTCTATCGACCGCCTGGCCCTCTAAATGGTTTTTCTCTTCAACTCACTGAATTAATCGCTCCTCATGTGATCACGAGTAGCAACTTTTTGCTGCTGGGTGATTTTAATATACACAGTGAGTGTGATTCCAATGTGGATGCAAGGTCACTCCTGACGGATTTAGCTACTCTGGGGTTAACCAAGCTCAATGAGGGCCCCACTCGCACAGCCGGTCACACTCTAGACATTATTTTCTCAAACTCTCCCAATGTCTCTTGCAAATACCCTCAGCCTCTGCCATGGTCTGACCATGCGTCAATTGAGTTATGCATTCAGGCCCCTAGGAAGGGAACTAACACTTTCCAAGCCACCCATCATCTTTGTAGACAGTGAAAGAGAGTTACCTCGGAGGTCTTCAAAGCCTCTTAGGCAGAACCACTGATATCAGAATCAGATAACATCGTTGAGGCGCTCTCCAAGTACAATCTGGCAGTCTCTAGTGTCATTGATCAGTTAGCTCCACTGAAATCTTTCCCTAGCACCCCTAAGCGCCTCCAGAATGCCTGGTATTCCCCCCTACTTCGTGCTCAGAAACGAATTTGTAGGAAGTACGAAAAACGGTGGCATCTCACCCATGATGAGGAAGACTGAGACCGGTTTTATACATCTTTGCCCGACTACCATGGAAAAATCAGGGCAGCATGTAAAGCCCATATAGCCCTACAATTAGATCAGGCTCAAAATGACTTTAACATGCTATACCATGTTCTACAGTCTTTCACTAACCCTAAAGCGTGTGAGAATCCAGTGGCCCCCACAAAAAAATTGTGCAATGACATTGGTACTTTCTTCACTCAAAAAATTGAGATCATCTATGATAAAATAGTTCGATCAGGGAAGCATACTACCACCACTATGCCTCACGATATGCCTTTGCAGACTGCCACTCAATTGTTGGGAAGTTTCACCCTGGTCACGCAGGTAGAGTCCCTGATTCACACAGTAAAATCAGGATCACCTCTGGATAAGTTCCCAGCTAAAATGACCACTTCCCTTGCTTGTCATCTGTCCCCCCTCCATCGCACATCTCAATCTCTCCCTGAAAGAGGGCCTTTGGAATGGAAAGCAGCACAGGTTATGCCTATCCATAAGAACACCAAGGCCCCTCTGACTTAGCTTTCTAATCTCCGTCCTATCTCTCTCCTCCCTTTCCTGGGTAAGTTATTGGAGAAGCACATAAACACACACCTGTCCAACCATGTCGAACGGACGGGTAGTCTCGATCCTTCCCAATCAGGTTTTAGACATAAATACAGCACAGAATCAGCCCTACTAGCGGTCACCGATAACATCAGGATGACCCTAGATAGAGGCCACTCCACGATTCTGGTGCTGTTGGATCTATCCGCCGCGTTCACCACGGTTTCCCATAAATTACTGCTCAGGAGATTGGACTTAGAGATTCAGCCCTTCAACGGTTGACGAGTGTTCTATCTTCTCGTTCACAGGCGGTCAACCTTGGCCCTTATCGTTCTGCTCCATCAGAGTTGACCAAGGGAGTAACACAGGGCTCTTGTCTAAGCCCGACTCTGTTTAACATCTATGTGGCTCCCTTGGCCAGTCTGTTATGGAGTTGTTGGTTTACCCCCATCTCATACACTGACGATACCCAGTTGCTCTTTCCATTTGCAAAGTGTACTCCATCAATGCAGGCCACTTTCTCTTTGGGAATGAGAAGCATCTCACAATGAATGAGGAGTAATTTTCTTCAGTGCAACGTGGGAAAGACTGAGATCATGCTTTTTGGCGAGGCCCAACTTTTGTGGACCCCTGACTGGTGGCCTACTGATTTGGGTACCACGTTCCTAAACCCTGTGTTAAAAATCTAGGCGTTCGTCTTGAACAGGCTCTCACCATGAAGGAGCATGCCGCCCAGACAGCCGGCTACTGTTTTCCTGTGCTGGGTCTGCTGCGCCGCACCCTACCTTTGCTTCCTGATTCGACCCAGAAGACGTTGACCCAGGCACTTATTATAAGTCGCCTGGATTACTGTACTGGTCTGTTTGTTTCCGCCAATGTGGCTGCCCTCGACAGACTACAGGTTGTCCAGAACATGGCGGCACGTCTGATCCTGAACGCCCCCCTCCACCCCCCACCCCCCCCTCCAGGACTGCCTCTCGACCTCTGTTTTATCAGCAAGGCCCTGTCCAATTCTGGCCCCAACTACCTTGCTGATAAATTCATCCCCTACACTCCTCAGAGGTTTCTCCGTTCAGGATCTAAATCCCTTCTTGTCATACCTGGAATTAAAAGGACCAGACAGGGTGGGAAGTCACTATCCTATTTTGGCCCCCGTTACTGGAATAAGCTCCCTTTACAACTAAGACAGTGTACGGACTATCTTTACTGCAGTAAACAGCTTAAGACCTTCCTCTTTTGTTTCTGATTTTCAGTAGACAGTTCTTCACACGCTGCCTGTCCCAGGGCAGCGATACCCCTTTGGGGGTAGATTCTGGCGCTTTACAAATAAATAAATATAGTCACCGCACTCGTCACTTCCTGGGTGGATGATGCCGTGCGGAGCCGAACTACGCCACCAACCAGCAAACAGGGGTATTACTCACCAAAAATGTCCAGATCCAGACACCTTGGGAATATTCGAAGGTAAGGAATCTGCGGCTAGAAGTCTATCACATTTACATTTGTAATGGAGGATTAAACAACACATTCAATACAAAATTCACATTGTCTGCAATGGTTGTGGAAACCAAGTAACAATTTTAATCAAGCCTGAGTGACTTGATAAACTTCAGGGGGTCAATCTAATAGAACTCGCTTCTTGGCTAACATCTCCTGGATAAACTCTGTAGATCAGCCAACCATCGTTTCACTCAAATTAACGTGAATACATGCTTTTTGTATTAGCATATTCTTTTTACTATGGCACATTGAATATCCCACAATATAACTATATTTACACCTTACATTTACATCAAAAATATGCAAACATTTACAAAAAATATACAACTGGTTATACATATACAATTCAGCTTTCTACAGTCGTGCATGGTAAAGATGAAAACGGCAAGTGAAGCAACAACCCTGTTTGAAAGAAAAAACGTAAGTTGCACAATGTATTTCAAACAGAAAAAAAAACTTTCATTCAAAACATTCTCTTTTATTCTCATGTTATGCGATCTACTGGATTTCTGATAACAAAATATATTAGTATATATATGACCCTTTGTGTTTAACGGTCTATCAGGAATAACTACGAAAATAAGGAAAGCCCCGGCTCGTTTCTGAGGCAGTTCTTTTCTCCGAGTCCTAGCCAACTTCTACTAAGCACAGGAATAGCAGAACTATAATTTGGCTCCTCATTTCACTGCAAGTTCACATTAAATAATAAAGTTCCATAATAAGAGTAGCATGGCAGACACTGTGCGTATTTTCAGTTTTGTATGGTTAAAGTAAAAACATTAAAAAAGGGGAATCATGAAAATTCTTGAAGATGAGGTTTTAACACCTCATACGGAGTCCTATCTAAATGTTCATCATTCACAAATGTACGATTCCCTACATGACAAACCTTAGCCTTGCATCCCCAGGTGGGAGGGTAACTTTAGACCTCGTCTACCATGCGGAGGGTGACTATATTAGAGAGTGACAATGAGTGTACCTCTGAATCGCATTGCTGCGCCTCTATGTAACACTCGGGAGCTTTGGCAACATCCTCGAGAGAATGGATGGAGATATATGAAGAAAAGGCGTGGTAGAACAGAGATCAGGTCATTTTATAGTCCGGATCAGTCGAGCTTTGTTTATTTCCACAGCTTGGTGATGATCCTAGAGGAGGCCAATGCAAAGTATAACAGCTTGGCTAACATCATAGTGAAATCTGCAGCCTGTTTAAACCCCACTGGAATTACAGGGCCTTTTTAAAGACGCCATTCAGCAAATGTCAGCGAGTGATCTATGGTCCCTTAACCCTAGCCAGACAGCATTTAAAATCGGGATCAAAAAATGTTTGAGAATGAGATCACTTATCACTGACAAAGCACAATTTTTGAAACGCAGCCATGCTTGGGCTCTTGTAAATTCGTACAGACGGTTAGCCCCTGCCACCTATCTGGGCTGCACATACTCACTGTACTTAAAACGCAGCCTTATCGCTATCAGAATGGGTGATTGGCGATTTCTGCAAGATCTACCTACATGGCGACGCACGGCAGAATATCTAACTTTTAGAGGGTATGGCAAAACAGCTGAAACTCTATTGCATGTGGTCTGCCTCTGCCCATCCTTTAATTCAGAACGCAGGTGTAAACTTAAAGCGGAATGGAATAGGCTGGGTGCCCGGACCTGCAGGCAAGCCTTTATGGTAGCTTTGAATCCTGAAAATACTGTCTTAAACATAAGACTTACAAACTTCATCCAGCAAGCATACCATAATCTTAAACAAAAGAGGCCCTGTTAAAGTGTCCCTCCCACTCCTTTTAATCATCCAATACACCCCACAACATATTCCAATCTCAAGGGAGGATTAAATTAAATGATCAGTAGCCTCAGGAATGTTGGTTGCCTTCCATATGTATGATACTACTGATAATGAGTGCAACATAAAAGGGTTGAAGAGAAGAGTTCTCTTGCACAATGTTTTAAACTATCTTCTCTTTTATCATTACCATCCTGTGTTTTAATTTTTATTTTAAAATATTAAGGGTCAAGGAGGCTCAAGAGAGGACAACCTCTGCTTTTATAACAGCTGTTTAACTGACCGTGTCTTTGCTTCTCCTTCATTTTTATCCTATTAATTGATACATAATGTGAATTTGTAATCTTCTTTTAAAGATATATGTGTTATATCTAAATAAAGATATTTTGATTGATTGATTGATTGATTGATTGATTGATTGATTACAGGGCTCACCACCAACTCAGCCATGCTCACATTAGTGGTACCCTCTAGTGAAGCAATTCTAAGTGACTATAAGGTAGTCTCAAATCTATAGTGTGTTTTCAGTGTGAATGCAGTGGCCTAAGTGGTCCTCATTCATACTTGAGACATCACAAGTGTAACATTCTTTTTCATTTTGCTTGCTACTGGAGGCCGAGAATTCGAAAGAACGCTCTTGTCTTTCTTTTCAACATTCAATTAAAAGCCTTCAGTTAGCATCGCAAAAGTAATGATTAAAAGTGCTACTTATTAGAATGTTTTGCCTCAATCTATAAACATGTTGACCCTTGGGATCCGGGCACATGACAACTACTTTCCTAAATCCCTCCTGTTTTTAAACATGCCAAATAGGGGTCAGAATAAATAGAATTAATCCACTAGGAAGGTATTTTTAAGATCAACCCCCTACTCCGTTTTTTTACACCATCTCCTTTGTCACTATATAGTCATCCAAAGTGCCACCATATAATCCGTAAGTCGCAGCATTCCCCGTTCCGCAGCAGAACGGAATGGACCAGATGGTGAAGCATGCCACCAAGGGGTAACCATGGGGGGTGAGAGTTTTACAAAAAAACGTTGTTTTCTTCTCCAGTGGAGGGTTAATTTTTCCTAGGCACGGCTGGGTTCTTGTTTTTTTGGTTTCGAATCGTTTGGAGGACGAACCCAGTGTATCCCCCCCCCCCCCCCCCCCCCCACCCCTTTTTTGGAGAAGCTTCACCATGATTTGCTCTCCTTAGGGGTGACCATCCACATAAGAGGCACCTGCCTTTTACAATCCATGTTTAAATTCATATTGTTTTGCCGATCACATTCAGCTTTAAGCAAACAATGCATCGACACCGTAGACCTGCAAGTGCTTGCGGCAGCCTCGCTCGCCCCAAATGATGAGACTTACGTTGCCTAATTTTAGCTGGTGGTTGCAGTTGGGGCCCACCAGCACCCATTTTTTGCGGCCCTGAACTTATTTTTCCACAACAGACCACACCAAGAGAGAGAAAAACAAAAAATGGGGAATGAAGGAGGAAGAGAAAGACATAAAAACTGTGACAATGGTGGAACGCATAGATAAAAAAAGAAACCTTCAAGGGTATGATAAAGAGGCAGGGAGCGTCTTGTGGTGGAGTAAAGAGGCATGAAGTGGAATCAAGACTACGGAGCCTAGGCATTCGGCATCTTGACCTTCTGTAACTCCGGCTGTGGGCTTCTAAGCAAAACTTAGGGCCCGGCACGTATTCTTTTACAAAGTAAGCTCTGGGGACTCCCTACATTGATGAATCTGCATGGGTCTAGGGTAAACTCTTGTCCATCACTATTCTTTGACTCCACAATTATTTTGTCCATAACAGTAAGAAAGATACGATCTATGTTTGCGATGCTTCATCTTCTTGTCAAGCTGTTCAGTGGCTTATTTTCCAATTCTCACAAAGGTAAATGGAGAACATTGTGCTTACCCCAAAAAGTCCTTCATCGGTGAACGCATTAGAATCTCCCAGAGTGTATTAGCACTAAGGTGCCACCAACAATTACTTGTCTAATATATAGCACTTCATGCTACAATTTTGATATATCCACCACTTAAACTGTGCTAAATTAAACAACCTCAGAAGGACGTATGATTCTGTTAGTCTTGCCAAGGTGCAAACTCAAAAAAGGCAAGGCTCACTGCCACCTGTTTTTTTCATGCTGAAAAACATTAGGAAAAATCATTCCTCTGATGCTTAACTTCTTTGGGAAAATCCCTATTCAGGCTTTTATAACCTCCTGGTTGGACTACTGCAATTCATTCCTTGTAGGCTTTTCGTCTTATTCTTGGCTTTAGCTGACCAACCAGGAAACAAAATCTCATCGCACCCTGCTCCTCTTTATTGGCTCCGTGTATGCACTATTTGTTCAAGGCGTTGTGCTTCTGTCACAAAGCACTATACAGCCTACCCACTGGTAATGAGAGATATTGGTGGAAGAAGCAAACTACAAACATATATGTTTACTTTCAAAATGAATCACAAAGGGCAATATAAGCTTCTAAGTTCCTGCCAGACGTAGGAAGAAATAACAGCATTGTAACAATTCCACAAGACATCACAGATTCATAGGTCTGTGGTTGTTGCTTCACAAGAAATAAGAAAATAAAGAACAAGTCTTTCAAAACGAGACCTTTGAATCTGTGAGTGATGTCTTGTCTTGTGGAATTGTTATAATGCTGTTATTTCTTCCAAAGTTTGACAGGAATTTAGGAGCTTATATTACCCTTTCGTGACTCGTTTTGATTGTAAACATATATGTTTTAAGTGTGCTTCTTCCACGAATATCTCTTCTTTCTGTTTTTGTGGGTTTTTCTAAGACGGTTGGCCCAGTGAATGAGCACTTTCTTGGACTCTTTTTGGAAACTATACAAAGTGCAGGGAACACATACCATAACCGGTTTTGTTCTGTTGTGATATTACCCACTGGTAATGGCAAGGCTTCTTTTTGGGTGGAAGATTACCAGGCAGGCAGCTGTCTGGTTGCAAAAAAGACTAATTGTGGGGATTATGAAAGCTTCTTTGAGAATGCATTCCTCTTATTGCCTACCATTGTCTTTGTGGTTTGTAACTCACATTTTCTAGCATTCAATTTGCTGGCTTTATTTGTTTTAAGCTGTCCAGCATAGCTTTGTCCCTCCTGTTTACTGTGTTCTTCCATGAGTGCTTGCTTTCTATAAACAAGCCCTTAAATCTTGTTATCAGGTCACATTTGTTGTCTCCCCCGAGGGAGCACTCTGAAAAAAGATACAACCTTAGAAATAGGGATAACTTGAAAAAACCTGATAGATATCAAAGTATTGATACACGCCCCTCTCGATCTTTTTCGCAGAAATCGGAAAGAAGAGGACGGTCAGACCCAGAAGAGCTCACCAAGTCCAAAGACAAGGAACCTGCTCAAAGTAAAAAATTGACAATTCCCAAGAAAGAAGTTAGCCAGTATTAGAGTAATCGAACATGCCAAGAATACTGAGGACACAGCTGAAAAACGGAGAGTGGGCACAGACAATGCTAGACAGTGCAGCAGAAATCAGCATAGCTCGCAAGATCCTGATGAGTCATCTGGAGACAGTGGACACGAATGAATACATTCAAGTAGAAACTGCAGACACCAGAGTTAGCGAACCTCATAAGATATACGAAATAACACTGCGTATAGAGGGAGATAAGACTAGGAAAACAAGGGGTCTATTTTGGGATAACCTCTCAAAAGGCTTTGACATCCTGTTAGTAGAGAAAGATTGGCCCCCGGAGTTTGTCAGGGAGTGCCCTCATGGCGAAGAAATAATTATGCCTGCCTTCTCGAATCACATTCCAATTCACACTAAATATGTATATGTAAAGAAATGGGCAGTAGCTCAAGCACCGGCATTATATAAAAATCATGTAGGATGGGATGAAGACTCTCCTCCCCACAAAATCCAGTTAAAAAGTCACCCAACTGCACAAAGGCAGTATCCAATTAAGCAAGAAGCTAAAAAACAGGTCAGGGAGATTTTAGATCAACTTGAATACCAGGGGGCGATTGAAACATGCACCTCTCAAATGAACAACCCTGTGTTTCCTGTCTCGAAACCAGACAATTCATATCGTCTAGTCTTGGACTACAGACACCTTAACTCATGTTGCAAAACATTTGCAGTACAAAATTCGCATAGTGCTGCACTAATGAATAACATAGTTAGGAAAAAAATATAAAACAACATTAGACATATCTAATGGTTTCTTTTGTCAAAATATTGCACCAGAAAGCAGGTACTTGACCGCTTTCTCAATAATGGGGTCACAGAAACATTTCTGTAGGCTCCCACAGGGGTTCAAGAATAGCCCAGGATTATTCTCAGCTAGAGTAACAGAGTTACTACAAATATATGATGATGAGGCATTATCTTATGTCGATGACATCCATCTCACAGATGACGACTTGGATACTCACTTGAAAAGGGTGAACACCATAATACTTGGGTTCGCAGCAGAGGGTTACAAATTCAACTTCAAAAAGTCACGAATTGCCCATCTAACAGTCCTGTTTTTAGGATACGAATTATCAAGTGAAGGCAAAAGCCTGGCAGACAACTTCTTAGAGAAGTGCGCTATACTCCAAGCACCAAAAACGCTGAAGAACTTACAAACGATTCTAGGCTTCCTGAATTTTGGAAGAACTTACATATTAAACTATGCAGAGAGGGTTAAACCTCTCTACGAATTAATAACACCTGATTTTAAACCAATCAACTGGACTCAAAAACACACAGAAATTTTGAGATCACTGCAAACAGACATGTTAGCTAAAACAAAATTAGAAACACGTGACAATACACGAAACCTTGTAATCCGGGTCATCCCAGGAAGATGCAGATTCACGTACCTGACCTCTAATGAGGGAGAAACGGTACCAATAGCTTACAAATCACATTTGTACACAAAGCGGAGAAAACATTCAGTCTCACAGAAAATACTGTGAAGGCAGTTCAGACTGCTATAGCAAGAGAACAAGAACTGGCTCAAGGAAAAAGAATAACTGTTCTCACAGCAGAATCAGCCTTCGAGGCACTATTCAGCCCAGCAAACCTGCCTACAGTAACACTAGATCCGAAATGGATACAGTGGGAAAATTCTCTTGCTGCAGAGGACGTGAAATACTATTTGGCCCCGCACATGAAAAAACTGAATGATTTAAAATATGAAAAAGAATATCCTCTGCCATTCGAAATTCTGCCTCTACAACAGTACTCTTGTATAATCTATACAGACAGATTTGTACAGCATTACAATGTAAGAGATAAAACCTACAATGCAGCCTGCGCGATTGTTAAAGGTCGCTGGCTCTGCGGTAAACTCAGTCAAAAAATAACAAAAACTGAATCACTAGGAAACTGTTCGGCTCAGCGAGCTGAAATCAGATCTTTGAAGTTGGCGCTTGAAAATGCTGATCGAGAATTCCCGACACTAATCGTGTGCAATTCGAATTCTTGCGTCAATTCTTACAATAATGAAATGCAGAACTGGGTTCAAAATGATTACAAAGACGACACAGGTGCCACAATCAAGCATAAAATGCTTTGGAAACAAGTAGTTCTTTTACAGAAAGAACTACAAAAGACTCACGTGATACACACTCCGAGTCATCAACGTGATGGCGTTCACGTTGCAGGGAATTCATTGGCTAATACAGCCACAGCGGAAGCAACGAAATCGGCATCCGTAGGCACAAAAAAGCGTTCAGAAAAATCCATAGACGGGGAAACCATGCTGGCAGTAAAAACGTCTTTGAAAGGCGACTGTGCAGCACTACCTGTAAACTATCCACTCAATTATACGTACGTAATTGATGCAAACTCCGTTCCTTTTGCTCGAATCCCTGGAGTGGGGGATAGGGTAATTCCAAACACAAATCGGAGAGTCTTTTTAATAGCAGACGCCCACATGCGATTGGGTCCAAGACACAAACAGATGAAGGAATCTCTGACTGAATTACAATCAGAGTACTGGTGGCCGGGGATGAGCCTGCACAACTATAAATATGTAAAGAACTGCCCGGACTGCGACAGGGATCGCAGTAACGAGTCAACTGGAGTAATGCCATGGCCATGAAATCCAGCGTCCTATTAATTTCCTTTTTAAGACTATACTCACTAAAAAATGTGGCTCCAGCGCTCGGCTGACGCCAAAACTGTTATAAAAGATTTGCGAGTCTTTATCGGTACATACGCAATAGCCATGCTTCATTCTGATCAGGGTTCTGCTTTTAGTTCTCGAGCTTATAAGGAGGCCATGACCAGCATGGGCATTGGATTGCGGTTCTCTTGTCGCTTCCATCCTTTGGGTAATGGGGTAGTGGAAAGAAAAAACCGAGACATTAAGCAATCTATAACAGCAAAGGTATTAGGTTCGGGTGATGGGTGGGTCAAACATTTAATAAGTGTCCAACGTAGCCTTAATAACTTGCCAAGAAATTCTCTAACAGGTTTCAGCCCGTACGAACTATTGTTCTGAACTAGAATGTATGTTCAGGACCTTGATAGTCAGGCTTCAGTGGTAAAAGATGAAAATAAAGACTTTGAAATCAAAGATCGTTTGGCTGTTTTACAGGACTTAAATGAAACAAGAAAATCCTTGAGCAACATAAAGTTAAAACAACAGCCAACAACCACTGAAGACACACCACCTGTCCCAGCAAGATCTGTCTGGATTCCAAAGATTGGGGATCTAGTCAGAGGAAAAATAGCGGTGAAGAAGGAATTTGGGCCTTCTTACAGAGTTGTATCCATCGACCTGGTGAAACCACAAGCATGTGGCCTATAATAAATAGTAGGCCAAGTGGACTCCCAAGAAATAACAGAATACCCAAATTTGCAACAATCCAAGAGGTTCAAACTGAAAGACTAATTACATTTGATAAACCTGCAGTGCACAAAGAAGGACTATGCAACAATGCCATGGAACTCGTGCCTCTTGAAACCCAAATTGAATCAGTTCGTCGTGAAACACCAGTCTACAATGATGTGGCATCAGAATGTGCTAATGAAAATCAAATGGGAAATGCTATTCCTACAATCGACAGAAGTGCTTCTGGCTACTTCATCAATTTCGATAACTTTTCTGAAGATCAAAGCGACCCTGAAGTGACGCCAGAAACAAAGACTTTCAAAGAAAAGGCAACAGAACTCTTTCATCAACTCAAGGAAACTTATCTTATTTCTCCATGGTTAGAGTTTTGGTTTGGGCTAGGTGTATTTTTCCTGCTGCTTTGGCTCATCATGATACTTTGTTTGGGAAAATTCATTGAGGGAAAATGCAGTTCAATGGACACAGCAAGTCAGAACATCAACTTAGTTCTAAAGCCACACAAATCATCTCACATTGAGAAAAGAGAACTATCATCAGTGAATGTCAAAGCCATTCCAATACCCGGCGGGGTAGTTTGGGACAAAACAGATTACGAAATATATGGCCCGGTCGAACTGTTGAAATATCCACATCAGTTTAAGGTTTCATTAAGAGATTTTGTAAAATCAAGTACATTCTCTGATGATTGGGATTTTGAAAGCATAAACAATATGATGTTGGATTTAGTGTTGTCAGCAAAGTTTACAGAACATGATTATTTACAAGGTTCATCTAACTATGAACAAATGTACTGCTTCACTCATTACGCAGACCACTATTTGCATAAATCTGCTCAACCTAGAAATGTTTTTAAGTATAACCAATGGGAACATTGTGCTACTCCACCAAAAAGCAGTTCAAAAACATTCTATGAGAAATTCCAATACTTCTCAGGGTTTAACGCAAGTAATGCAGAAACATTTTATTATAAACTGTTGGATAAAACAGGGACAAAAACCATGCTGACAAATACTAAATTGATATATTCAGAAGCATTTTATGAAAAAATGATTACATTTGGTTTTGACTTCTGGAAAAACAACATTGAAACAAAAACAATCTGGGGTACAAAAGATTGGCAGGTACAAGGCCTAGAAGCATTATTTCGAACCTGCATGATCCCAGAACAAATAATGTTCTTAAATGACACAATTCAACAGACAACCTGTCTTGGCCTAGCTAAGATTAAGTACCTAAACAAACCGTCTATTCCAAAGCCTATACCTGATAATGCAACCACAGATATTGAAATAGACGTTTTCCAAATTTTACATCAAAACAGAACACATCCTGATTGGAAAAAGTGGTTAATCTGGCCAATAGACACTAATAACTGTCAAGATAGATTCCTGAACAAAACACAGGGGTTGAAAATGACCAGACCAGACTCTAAATACTCCCAGAGACAACATCCAGGGATAGTAACAACATACAGTGTAGGGAAACTGTGCCTTGAATGGCTAGAAACATCCACACTGGCAGAAATTAAGCAACACTTATCTTTACTTAAAGACGGTGCTGACTTGCGTGATTTCATTATGGGACCACGCAAACAGCGTCAAAAACGTTTCATAGTGGCAAGTGTATATGCGGCATACAACGAGGCATGGAAATTAATGCAAATTGAAACAGCAGAAAAAATACGAGAAATTGAGCGTATTAATTTGGAGAAATCACTTTCTGTTGTGGACAATGGGTTAATGACTCTGTCCTCCAGAATATATTCACTGGACAGTATTGTATCATCGGCCATAGATATAAAAGATCAAGACTTGCTAATGTTACAACATGGCCAGTCCCAATTGCGTTCTATTGTACAGCTAGGCTGGACGTTGCAAAATCTTCATTCAGGCTATGTGCCATGGCGTTTAATCAACACAACGTCATTGTCTTCTATCTTTAACCTCACTGATAAACAAATCAGTTTGGCACAGAAAGGAGCAGACTATACAATCCTGAGCATCGGTCAGAAAGACCTGTCATTGAATGGATAATACACGGGATTATCACAACTCCGATAACAACTTTCCGGTTTAAAAATTGCCTTGAGTATTCCGGCAGGCCAGTATGAAAGGTTGGGTAAAGGGTACATTAAGTCATCATGGAAATTACCATATACACACACATGCTACAGTGACAACGACAAAAATGTATTTCTTAGTGGTGAAAACTGCAAACATTCACTAAGTGGTATATTTTTGTGCCAGGGTATTAATTTACATGGGGCCTGTGAAGGGACTTCAAACAACCTTTCATGCCACCAGCACGTCACACCTGCAACGCAGATAGAGCCTTTCTTTAGGCAGCTTTCTAACGGGAGTTACATTCTAATAACGGACCACAACTGTTGTGGCTTGGTGCCAGGGAAAGCATATCTCGTCAGCGTGACTTCCATGGTCACTTGCTGTATGCAAGCATTGTTTCCAAACGGCCCTGAAGACTCAGTGGCTCCGATTTGGCCTCCTTTGAATATCTCTTCTATACGAATTGATACTTTAAGCAGAATGAAGTCTGTGCTTTTGCAGACAACAGTGCCCATCACGTCATCAAAAGAAACGTATGATCTCCAAGTTGCAAGGACATTATCAGAGATACATGAACTTTTATCAACAAATTGCCCCGTGCATTTCGTAGAAATGTTAAGCCAAATCCTAAATATGTCGGATGCCAGTGGTATCTCAAACGTATTTAAGACAATTTTTTCGGGACTGTTAATACCATTTGAAGCAGTCCTGGGCGTTTTTCCAAATTTTGTCCATTCGATCTTTGGCCGCCTACCACTACTTTTGGGAC
Source organism: Lissotriton vulgaris (assembly GCF_964263255.1). Classification (NCBI taxonomy): domain Eukaryota; kingdom Metazoa; phylum Chordata; class Amphibia; order Caudata; family Salamandridae; genus Lissotriton; species Lissotriton vulgaris. The sequence continues at coordinate 280,998 of NW_028253701.1, forward strand.
TCGTAGCAGGCATTTTATTTTTGACCCTTCTGCTCCGATATGGCAAGCCAAAGCACAGACATGACTCCGGCAAGGATGGAAGAAACGATCCTAGCAATGCACTACCGGGACCGCATAACTAAGGTCCTTGGACTGGCCCGGCTGAGAGATCTAAACCTGACCTGGTTTCTTTCATTCAGACCTATATGGCAGACCTGCATCTTACCTGTGCTTCGATGTATGCTATGCGGAGAAGAATGCGTGTTAGACACCTGTCTTGCACTACCATCAGCAGTACCAATGGATATCGATACTTTGCTAAGTCCAGTAACGGCTCATGCATCGTGTTGTCCCCAACGGCTACCAATCCTGATGACGGCATTCGTTGAGACTCCTGCGCTACGATTAGGTGGTGGCAGTGAAGCAAGAAATGAAAGCAACATCACCCAGGTACGACCTTCTGTGAGCATTGCTGATCCAGACATCGATGATAGCAATCATTCTCACAACTGCCAGGTTACTGCACTATCTAACCTGGTCGATCTGTCACCTGAATATGTAGACCTATTCTTTGAGAGCCTGTCTGATATGATGTTCTCCCCTGAACAGAAACAATGAATTTTGGAAAACAATCCGGCGCACAGCGTTCCCATGAACTCTGAATTCGGCCTTCAGCTTTGATAAACAAAAGCTACTGAAAAGCGTTTGGAACTCTATTTCCCCGCTCACCATGACATACATTTTTTTTGAATCAGAACATTTTTCAAAATATTTACCTTTTTTCTGGCACAAATACTTTGCTTAAAGTAGAACTATTCATAAAGAACAAAGCTTCTATTTTTAGTAGATCAGGAGACATCAGCATCTAGCACTTCTTACTACTTTGTTTTTATGTGTGATGAAATAGTCTCGCCCTTCTTTTCTGTATTTAGAGACGTTTCATGTGTAATTTTCGCATAAGCGTTCAACTGAATATATATGCATAGATTTTTTTGAATGATTAATCTGCTTATGACGTGCAGTACCTCTATTTCCATGTATTTCATATACACCATTTCAAATGCAAAATGTATTTTGGGGTGGGTAGGAACACACGCGCATCTTATTGGTTTAGTTTTTAGTAATTTGATGGACATAAATTCGTTGAGTGGGTGATGTGTTTTATCTAGGACCCCGATCAATATTGTGACCTTATGCCCCTATACGGCTATAATCAATACATACCCCTATAATGGCATAATAATTTGAACCATATTTCAGCAAGTCGCCTCTGCAGTCCATGACAGTCCATGACACAGCAGAAGCCACTTCCTTAGATTACTAGATAGCACACCGAGTTCTTTCGACACACCAAACCCCCAGCAACCTGGGAAAGCCCCACTTGCTTTGTTTTGATTTGTAATAGAACTCCTGCGAGCACTGCAAGAACGACCAGTTCTTAGTGACATCTTTATTGACGTCTTATGTCCAAAAACTTACGTCAAACTCTGCACCTTTCAGGTATAAATAATACCGTTGCCTTAAGCAAACACGCGGTGGTGCTGAATACGAGAGCAGAACAGCTGTCCCCTTGCAGAAAGCCCAGCAGATGCGAGAAGCCCACGGACGCTGCCCCTCCTCTTTGATGCGCTGAGAAAGACGCTGTCTTTTCTCCTGCCGAGAAAATCCAGCTCCGGCGTTTCCAGCCTACCCTTGCGGGTGACTGGAATATCGAGTCCTGAGAGGAGATACCAGACCTCCAACATTCTATGCTAGAGGTATGGTGCTGACTAAACCCTTAGAGAGAATTCTTGTAGCAAACCCTTGGCAAAACCAACGTAACTTAAACTGTTACTTACTCCCTTCCACGTGTTAGGCTTAGGTCAGGTACACTGGGGTAGGTGTAGTTAGAAGCACCAGTTGAGAACGTTAGCCAATGTATATATGAATGTATATATTTTATTCATTTTAACCATCTTATGGCATAGAAACCATATCGAGGCTTTTACAGTATTATTTCGTAATACTACTTTTACTGTACGCACTTTTTATAATAACAAGTCTTGCAATTGTGGCAATTCATTTCTCTTGCATGAGAAGAAAGACTGTTCAATAAATAATACCTTTTTATTGACAACACCCGTCTCTCTATTCTCTGCATCCTGGTGAAAGTAATTCTGCACAACTGACTGAGTGAAATAGCTGTCTATTGTTTCACACGAGATTGACTCTTATTCTGAGGAGCAAAGTTGTCATGTTAATGCGGTTGTTGGAAAACTGAATCCCTTCTTGTCTGAGCCAAGGAAGCTGATCACTTCTTATTTGGTCAAGAAAGTTTCCAGTGACCTCTGAGCTAGCTGGTACAAACCCAATTAAGTCTAACATAGTCAGTAGAGACCTAGAAGACCGCAGTCCTACGTCTACACTGCTGTTTATTTTATTCCAATGCGCAAGGCCTATAGGGAAAATAGGAACTACACTACAACATTATCCTGGTTGCTATACCACGACCATTCAACAGAAACATATAAACTACAGAGGCTAATCAAGGGTGTCTGTTATCAGTGTAAAAAGACTAGAAACATTAGAAAAGAGCTCTGGGATCAAGCACTGTGGAGGGTGGAGAATGTATGAAAGATGTTTGCATCTAGGCTATTCTTTGGTAGACCCCCTTAAAAGCCAAAGACTCAAATTCAACCCACTTAGTAGCTAAAAAACCTGACCACTTTTTTTGAGGGATTATTTTTGGAAAAAATAAGCGTTTTCTAAGACTCACATGCAGGGAAGATTGAGGAGGGGACCATATATCATCATTGGAGTCAGAAAAATCACCCTTTACACTGGTGAAAGGAAAAGGTATTGTAAATATTCATCTGTATCACTCTCATATATATTAATAATTGGCGAGCAAGTGTATTTTATTCTGACACCTGCCATGGGTTAAACAGTGACCTGACCATATGCGCTGGAAGCAGGGTTGCTAGTGGTGTGGTGCTGCGCTGCCAAAATAACCATGTTGGAGTTCTGAAGGTAAATGAGCAATAAAAATGCCTTTAAATGTTGTTTTTATCTTGTCAAATTTGCAGTGAGTTCAAAGACAGAGGTCAAATGTAAGGCCATGCTTTCAGAAAAATTGCTGCTTATTCTTTTAAAATGGAGACTTATTTTTCTGATTGCAAAGTGAGAGGATTTTGTAAAGCGATCACATGTGGCAGTCCTGCTGGTATGAAATAACAAGCAGAAGGACGCCGTTTTGAAATACTTATAAAAGAATTGTACAAATATTTCCAAATATTTCAGCACTTGGGAGAGCACAAATTAAGCACTTTTTTTTGGCAATTACGAAGTGTGATGAAAACAAAGATTTTACTAGGATCAAAGCAATTCATGACACTTTACTTGGTGATGCTCAAATAACAAATATTCACAGAAACCCGATTTCCACACATTATTGTTTGTTTGCTATATGGTTTAATCAGTAAAATTAGGTCTGTGCAAAGTTAGTGCGCTGTCCCACAGAAATATTTTCGACTGATTCAGAGAAATATTTTAGTGAAATTATCAGGTAGTTCCAATAATCTAACAGTATATTAAAGCTATGAATAAAACCGCACGATGTACCTATACACACTTCTCTACTAAGTTTAACTTTAAGGGAGAACCACTGAATTACCTAACAGTTATGAAAAATATAAATAAAACTGGCATAAGTTAAAAGGCTTTATAAACTAAAAGTGCAAACAAATATTACACAATGCATCACGCCACTCTTAGTGTACCCCAATAAAGAATGTGGAGCAAAATCAAATTGTATTTTGACTGGTCTAAAATAATCAAATTACTGAGAGGCACAAAAATGTGTTCGCAGATTGGCCAGTAGAATTGTCAGCCTATTGTACATAAATACTTAAATATGGCATTAATACATCGCAATAGTTGGATATAGGGCAGTACAATGCATCGAATATCCTTCATGCAAAAGAAATGTGCTTCACAACCACCGAAATTCTTTCTTCCAGCAAGTCTCACACCACTTGTGATAGCCAAGGCAAACTTCAGCACTGACAAAATTGCATCAATACAAACCAAGTAGCTGGGCAAGTTACAATGACAAAACAAAAATAATTTAATCTGTAAATGGGCAGCCAAACGTCCGGAAAATCTGGCATGCTGGATGTATAATATATACCAGTAACTTCCAGTTCTTTGGAAACGCTATAAGAATAAAGGAAATATTTCCCACCCGGTTCTGAAATCTGAACGTTGACACGGAAACATAAAAAAAGAGTGTTTGTAGTAGTACTTCTAAAACGGGCAATACTACCTAGAAGGCAAATCATTCGGTCTTCCAGTCAAATTATTTAATTCATGTCTGGTTAATAATGCTGCTTCTCCCTCGGACATCATAGCTATAATCATTAAATGCTGAAGTTAGGATGAAAATCTGCAGCTTCCCACTTTTAGATACAGGTTGTCTTCACTTGCGCAGTGAGTATTGGTGTTGCAAATAATAATTTAAAGCCAATAAATAGCTCATACTTAAAGTAATAAGAGACCTGCTTGTATATGCCAGGAACCAGCATTGTATGTCTCAGTGCAGTACCGCAAGCTGCTCCTAGAGGTCCCTAGTGAGCAAGGCACCAGCACTGCTTGCCTAAGTGCAGGACCGCAAGCTGCTCCCAGAGGTCACTAGTGAGCAAGGCACCAGCACTGCATGTCTAGGTACAGTACTGCAAACTGCTCCTAGAGTTCCCTAGTTAGCGAGGCACCAGCACTGCTTGTCTAGGTGCAGTACCGCACGCTGCCCCTAGAGGTCCCTAGTGAGCAAGGCACCAGCACTACATGTCTAGGTGCAATACCGCAAGCTGCTCCTAGAGGTCCCTAGTGAGCAAGGCACCAGCACTGCATGTCTAGGTGGAGCACCGCAAGCTGCTCCTAGAGGTCCCTAGTGAGCATCATAAAGGTTTGGTCACATATGGTACTGCACCCTGCAGAAGATATGGTAAAATCACCCTACCCATAATGCATTTCATGAAAGACAGTACCACAAGTAAATTCAAATAGCTATGTCCATATATACAATTAGTAGCTTTGAAATGTGACAAAAGAATTTGGGGTGCCGCTCGGAGTCAGGACTTTTGCTGCTATTAATTTCACTTGCCGGCCACTTTGAGGACGCTGCATTCAGGACGTTTCCAAGCCAATTTGGGGCCAAATATAGGACCTGCGGGACTGCGAGGCCCAGGTTTCCCAGCGGCGAGTGACCGCCCGCACCTGGGTCCTCTTCCCGCCTCGCCTCCATATTTAGCTACGCCCACTTCCGCGCAATAATGAACTCCGAGGTACTCATACACAGCCCCCCTAGCTCTCCAGATTCTTTCTGTACAATAGCTGCGCCTATTACCCATTCACTAGTAGATACAGATTTAGAGGTTACCCAGATAACAGTTTTAGATAGCCCCCCGGAGGAAACAAATACTAGGCAGCTTCGGGGTAGACGGAAAGGTGCCATCTCTAAAATGAAGAAACCTACGTCTGCCGCGACAGGAAAGATAAAATCTAATCCTTCTAAAGGCAAATTAAATCAAGGTACATTAACCCAACAAGGGGAGGCGGAACAGAAGAAAATATTGAGTGAAGGTGCCCCATCTATCCCGGAGCCCGTAAAATTAGCACAGGATCACGGAGATAGTGCTAGTACAATTATACCTGATACCCCCCATGGAGCAGAGAAAGACGTTTCAAAGGAGGACCAATTTGTATGCAAGCTGAAGAGTTTGCTAACTATTAGCCTCGCCCCTCTTGTTACTAGACTTGCTGGGATTGAAAAACAGCTTTTAAAGCTGGAGGCAGCAATGAGAAGTATCAAGAATACTGGGACTGTGACTCCTAAGGACAGCTCCACAAGCAAACCTCAGACCAATTCGGCTGCAGATGTTCAGGTAGTTCTCCAGCCTGCACCTAATGTTGAGAAAAGTCGCCCAAAAAGCATGGAGGCTCAGGCGGCTGTGTGCCTGCCGGTGCTCCCTAATAAGTCAGATAATGACCCAAAAAAATTAGCGCCTATACTGGAAAAGGGTTCAGAGAGGGTGTTTGAGGAAATGCCCAGGAGGGCTCGTAGTGTAAACCTACCTCCTGAATCGAGCATCTATGTGGTTGTTTTACCGGGGTTCCAGAGTTACAACAGAATAGCCAAGAGCATTTTTCATGCCTGAAAAATAAGGTGGCATTTTGGTTTAATAAAAATAGACCATTACCCTCTCACATTAGGGCGGAAATTGTGATGGTGCGTCGGTTGCCCTGGTTGGGTAATAGTCCTAAAACCATCACAGGGGATTGTGTAGTTGTCAATTGTAAAGATCCCCGGACAGTGGATTATATTTGTTCCTGGAATGACAAAGAGTTTGGTTCCCTGATAGCGCCTCGACCATTGTCTTTCTTTTACCCCCCACCGACCCATTAAGATAATGGAGGGCCTTGGACCAAGGTAACTTACAATCACCATGGCATGGCTGGTAATTATTACTCTGGATCACTAAATACCCAGTACAATCGTTATGCCAGGGTTGGTAATTATTACCCTGGTTCACTAAACACAGTGCCCCTTGCTTCTCCAAAATAGATTTAGTACACTAGAGATGGTGGATTGACAATCTAAGTTTGGATAGCAAGCAGCGTAGCCCGCTGAAGCACAACAAGAATGGGGAGATGAGAGACATGGCGTATGAGCCAATTAGGAATAATCAGGGCCCCATAAAATTGGGCACTCAGTCATGTAGCTCCACTCTAGGCGCAGAAAATGGAATGGGGGACTTGGAACCTATGAGGCAAAATCTAAAATCCTCCCGTGACACACAGCATAGAAATCTTGATGGGGCAAATATAGAGATATCACCTACGCTAAGCCTTAATAAAAGGGATAAGAGTGAGCTTACAAGTTTTGTTTCCTGGAATGTGGCAGGGCTGTCAAATAAATTAAACGACCCGGCTTTTTTGCCTTTTTTAAATCAATTTTCTATTGTATGTCTCCAAGAAACATGGGAGATGGAGGAAATACATATAAATGGGTACCGAACGTTCCACACGGCTGCAGAACTGTCGATTAGGGGTAGGAATAAAGGAGGCCTCTGTGTTTACATCTCAAATACTTCTAGAGTTAGGGTTGGCAAACACAGTAGTGCATCGAAATATTTTCAGAGGGTGGAGCTGATATTTGATGGACAGGAGACTATTAATCTGATTAATTTTTATAATAATGTCCCTAAGGAGGAATTGACAAATGTATTTGAATGTCTTTCCCACATGATATTGAAATCTGATGTGGATTGTTTTACGGGGAATAGTGTTATCTGGGTGGGCGATTTTAACTGTTTCTTGTGCCCTAAAGGTCATGCAGATATATGTGGTTTAGTTAATAAGGAAGGCGATCCCTGTACCCATTTTGTTCATTCCTTGTTTGTGAACCTTGCAAATAACTTAATGATTGAGATGGACCTAGGTTTTGGAAATGAATTATGTATCCCGCAGATTGATTTTGCACCTACATACAATGGTAGGGGTTGTAACTCCTTTATAGAATTTGTTCTGGTCTCAAATAGCATTTCGTCAAATGTTGCTAATTTTGAAACAGTAGGAATTGCAATTAGTGACCATTATCCTATAAGTTTCTCCCTAGATATTGAAGCAAACTACCCAGGGAAGAACCGAACAGTTAACACCTTGTATCGCCATAAGATAAACTTAGCCAAAGGAAATGGATACACACTCAAATGGAATAAAATTGAGCCAGTAGGATTCGTCCAAAACCTAGTAAAGACTAAGTTAAATGATTTTATGGTCTGCCTCACGGAGACAAATGATGGCGCTGTAGTTACTTCGGCTTTCTGCAATATCACGGAGGAGATTAGTAAATCTCTCGAAGGACCACCGAGGAAACTAAATGGGGAAAAACCTGAGGGTTGGTTTAACCATGAATGTAGTAAAGCCCATACAGCCTTAAAAGCAGCACTCAAGGGAGTCCCAAAATCAATGATAGAGATTAAAAAAGCCAGATCTACTTATTACAATGCAATTAAGAAAAGGAAACATGAAATAAAAAGGGAGGCGTGGAACACTCTGCACCAAGCTTGCATTCAGAAGGATAATATAAGCTTCTGGAAGGCGGTGAATGCACCATTCTTTGTAGAAAGAAAAACTGATGTTGTAGAAGTAGCAATAGCAGAAGATGTCTGGATTTCGTATTTCACAGGACTTTATAAAAGGGACAACCTACCCGTGGGTAGAGAGGTTGAAGCTCCTGGGGAAAAGGATGATGAGCTTGATGAGAATCCTATGGGTTTGTTCCCTCTGGATATTAGTTTTGAACTACACGAGGTGGAAGTAGCCATTTGTGAAAGTTCAGGGGGTAAAGCACCTGGGCCGGACGGGGTTCCTGTAGATATTTTTAAATCTAACACTAATCTATGGGCCCCTTTATTGACAAATGTTTTGAATTGTGCGAATAAAACAGGGTTTTTCGCAATGGCCCCAAATGCTATAGGCCGATTTCGTTATTAGATTTCCTAATGAAAGTGGCAGGCAGGGTCATTTTAAATAGGTTGCAGGATTGGGCAGATGCCACAGGAATTTTATCAAAATTCCAATACGGTTTTAAAGCTGGATTAGGTACAGTAGAGCAAGGGTTAAATTTAGTAACAATCATTGGGAAACATGTGGTTGCAAAAGGAGATAAGCTGTTCTTAGTATTCGTGGATCTAAGCTCGGCTTTCGACTGCCTAAGCCACGAGATCTTATGGGAAACATTAACTTGGCTGGGAGTTGAAACAAGTTTACTTAATTTTATTAAAGAGCTGTATAGGGGGGGCTGGTGCCAAGGTTCGCTTTGGCAGTAAGGGAGAGTGTACCTCCAAGTTCTCAATTAAAAAGGGAGTTCGACAGGGATGCATACTGGCTCCTTTTTTATTTAACTTCTATATTAACAGCATAGCATCCCATTCAGTAGAATGTAAACAGGACTATCCCCAAATTGGAGGAGACCCCGCTCCGATTCTGTTATATGTAGATGATGCTGTGATCATGGCCAGGACTCAAGTGGGGCTCAAGGTCACTTAGGGATTTTTCAGAATATATGGGGGAGAGAGGTTTGAAAATTAACGGTAGCAAAACTTTCAGCATGTGCTGTTCTAAAAAGAGGACTGCCCAGTGTAATATTACGCTTTCCGAGACAAGGATTGAAAGTACAAAGACTTTCTCCTACCTGGAGATAATTCTTGATAGGAATGGCACGTGGACTGCTGCTGCCAACACTAGGAAACTTGCTTTTTCACGTGCAATTGGAGCCGTGAGGAATTTTGCTATTAGGCTTGGTGGGCGACCTGTGAATGTCCTATTGGACATTTATAGATCCAAGTGTATATCCACTGTTATTTATGGAGCAGGGTTATGGGGGATTACGGACACAAGTAAAATACAGTCATGTGAAAATGCCTTTGCGCGATACCTATTAGCCACGCCCAAGTCTACCTCCACATATGTATGCCATCAGGAGTTGGGCCTGACGTTTGTAACTGATCTTATCAAAGTAAGCCCAATACTGTTATGGCATAAGATATGGGTCTCTAAGGAGACTGAACTGAATAGGGACACCATCCTGGACTGTATGAAATTGCAAGGGAGTCAAAAAATCGAATGGTTTAAATATGTGAAACAATTCCTAACGGATATTGGACATGCTGAATTCTTTGCGAGACCGCAGACCATGGCAGTAATCCCTAGAATATAGCTGAAGGAAATGTGTTTACTTTTCTTGGAAAACAAAAAGTGGGAAACAGAGGGCAAGAAAAGCTTGGTGATTCAAAACCAGTTAATGCTACAGAATCAGGGCATACAACATTATCTAGTGTGCACGAAAAGTAGCTACACCCGGATGATATTGACACGGTTCAGGGGAGGAAGCCTTTTTAGACCAGTAACCTTTCCTGTTGTAAACACATGGCCAAGGACCCTAATCTTGTGTCCGTGTGATGGAGTTTCCCATCAGTCCATGATGCACTGCATATTGTTCTGTAAATATTACAACTTAATTAGGAAGAAGTATTTACTTACACTGTTCAAAAAATGGGGGCTTAAGCAATGTAAAACAGCTTTCCTGAGATTACAAATGCTGGAGGATGAGTTGACATTGTATGCAGTATCAATGTTTTTAAAACATATGCTGAGATTTAGACTATCTATGAACTGATTGATCATATTACCTTGTAATAATTCTGTTTCTGTTTATGTTTCTGGTCTCAAATGGTTATGTGATTCTCAAATTTGAACCCGAATAAAGCTACTTTTGATTTGATTTAAGGGAAATTTATAGAAGGTCTAATATAAATGTGAGATGTGCTAGCTCGTAAAGTAACCACTGCCAACCTAGTTTAGGATCAAGTGAGTGGCCTGTCTGAAGGCCTTTAAGAAAATAGTGCCTTGAGGCTGTAATTAAAACCTAGGGCGTAACAATATAATGTAACAGGGGGTGTCCTCATGGGAGGTTACAAGAAGAGTCAAGGTGGTACTAAGGAGGGACTACTAAGCTTAATGACCTATGAAAAGCCACCATTTACAAAGGGCAGGAGCCAATTAAAAAGATGGGCGGAGCTTTATGCCCATATCCTGAATACTTGTTAAAGAGAAATGTGGCTATGCCTCACATTTTTTTAAAGCTGGATACCTTTGCTAAATAGCCAAACCCATTAATTTCAGTTTGAACCAGTGTAATTATTTTCACCTTTTTATTATCACTATTTTTTATTCTTAGGTATTTCTTTCAATCTGAAAAAGACGTATGTTGTGTCATATCAATACATCCTTGTTCTCAAAACAATTTAACAAACATACTTAGATAAGACATAAATGTGCAGTACAACATATATCACAAACACTTTTTACATGAAAAACATTTTAACAAAAAAGACATCCAATACATATATCGCTATTGGTGATGTACTTTTGATTATGATCCTTAAGACTCTTTAATGTCTATATTCGATATCCAATCTTATACAGGACAAATCGAGTTTTTGTGAAAAACTGGAGATTTTTCTCTTTAATCACAAATTTAAATTATTCTGTAGTCCTCTGTATATTTATCTGCTGACACGTTTCTGTTCCTGGGCGCGAAGTACCAGGAAACTCATCAGTATTGTATTTAAACAGCAATGGCCATTTCTTAGGCTTCTTATTTATCTTTCTTTTCCTTATTTATCTTTCTTTTCCTTGCATATTTAAAACCAGCAGGTAATTATTCGCAGAAGGCGGTAGTTCTTTATTTTTTTCTCTCTTTAGGTCCGTTTATCAAAGTTGTGTGGTAGCAGTTGCGGTACTTCGGACCGGGCGTTCACGACCTGCTGTGTACTCCACGTTTCAAACGTTTGATGCAGTGGCGTAACGAAAGTCGTAGGGGCCCCCCTGCAAGGTACACAGAGGGGCCCTGCTCCGGATTTAATCCAGAGCTCTCTGGCGTGAGTACAGTGTTGAGGGGGCCCCCTGCAGCCCCTGGGCCCCCGCACTGCGGGGGATGCGGGGGCCTGTGTTACGCCCCTGGTTTGATGCAGCGTCTCCTTACAATTACGGGGCTTGCTTTTTTAACTTTACTCGCGTGCTCTCATTTTCGATTCTCTACTCTGCAATTGTTTTCTACTCCTTCTTTGTTTGGCCAGCAATGGAGTTTAACCTGTAAGCAGAGCCATGAAGTGACTGACGTGTGTGCCAAAACTAGGGCCCTGAAAAAGGGAGAAACCCTAGCCCTAACCAATAGGTCCGCAGAGTGGGGAGGCATTGGTGGGTCTGTAAGGCATCTGCACCTAGATATTCCCTACACCAGATAATGCATTACCAAAGGCAAGTAACTTGCTCACCTGATAGAGACTTCTAGCTGCAGATTCCTTACTTTAGAATAGATACCCAAGCCATACCCTCCTGGCGGTGGGCTGCGAACACATTCCTCACACTAGAAAGCCCTGCAGGACCGAACGGAAAATTCCCGGCCCTACGGACCTGACTGTTCAAGTTGCAGTGCTTGGCAAAAGTTTGCAGGGATGCCCACGTTGCTGCCAGGCAGATGTCCAGGACTAGGACACCGCAAGCCAATGTTGTGGTCGCAGCCTTTCCCTTGGAGGATTGGGCTCTTAATCCCTCAGGGGGCTGCTTCTTAGCCAAAGCAGAGCAGATCTTTATGAAGAGAACGACTCTGGGATAAATGATCCTTTTAGGCACTGCCAACCCTTCTTAGCTCCAACGTACCCCAAAAAGAGTTGGTCATCAATCCAGAACTCTTTTGTGCGGTCAAGGTAGAACGACAACGCTCTTTTGGGGTCCAGGCGGTGGAGACGCTCCTCTTCCTTAGAAGAATGCGGGGGAGCAAAAACGGCAGGCAGCATGATAGATTGACCCCGATGGAATGAGGTCATCCAGTTTGGAAGAAATTAAGCACGGGTGCGAAGCACCACTTTATCTACGAAAGTCATCATGTAGGGGGGCTTACATGATAATGCCTGCAACTCACTCACCCTCCAGGCAGATGTTCTTGCTACCAAAAAACCTGTCTTGATGGTAAGCAGCCGGAGGGGACAGTTGTGCAAAGGCTCGAAAGGAGCACACAAGAATTGTGAGGACCAAATTAAAGTCCCACTGTGGCATGATAAAAGGCATGGGTGGAAACAAGTGATCCAGCCCTTTTAAGAACCTATTTACAATTGGAGATTTAAACAGTGAAGGTTGATCTGGAAGCTGCAAAAAAGAACTTTTGCCAATGGCAGGCGTATATCATCTTAGCGGAGGGCCGCCTGGCCGCCAAAATAACATTGCATACATCAGGAGGAAGGTCAAAAGCTATCAACTGTGGCCACTCAATCTCCACACATGGAGGCAGAGAATTGACAGGTTTGGGTGGAGAACCCTCCCCTGTTGCTGCGACAGAAGATCCTCCTGAAGTGCCAGCCTGATCGAAGGATTGATATTAATTTTCAGAAGCTCTGGATACCAGACTCTCCTTGCCCAGTCCGGAGCCACAAAAATGACTTGGGCCCGGCCATTCTTGATCTTCCTCAGAACTCTGGGCAGAAGTGGTATGGGCGGAAAGGCGTACAACAGGACTGAGCTCCACTGGCGACGAAAAGCGTCTTCGAGCAATAGACGCATTGGAAACTCCAGCTTGTAAAACTGCTGACAATTTGCGTTCCCTTCGGAGGTGTACAAATCTAACCACGGTTCTTCCCACTGCTGAAAGAGAGCTTGTGCCACCTCCTACTGGAGATGAAATTCGTGATCCACTAGGCATCCATGGCTGAGTTTGTTCGCCGTGGCGTTCAGCAAACCAACCAGGTGTTGAGCCACCAGGGTTATGCCCTGCTGTTCTAGCAATGTCCAGAGACGCAGGGCCTCTTGACAAAGGGTCCACAACCCCACCCTGTCCTGCTTGTTGCAGTGCCAGTTGGCAGTGGTGGTCTGTGAACACTTGCACTAACTTCCCCGTGACAATACTTTTAATGCAGACGAATCGCTTGAAGCTCCAAGAAGTGTATGTGGAGCCACTTCTCCGCCGGAGACCAGTGACCCCTGATCTCCACCACTCCCAGGTGGCCGCCCCATCTCAGAAGTGACGCAGCTGTCACGACTGAGAGATCTGGCTGGGGAAGGGAGAGGGGTGTGCTGTTGACCCAATTGCGGTACGTTAACCATCTCTGCAGGTCTTTTGGAGTTCCTTCCGAGATCTGAACCACATCGGTGAGATTTCCCTGATGCTGTGCCCATTGGAACTTCAGGTCCTACTGCAGAGCCAGCATACGCCACCTGGCTTGTCTAACCAACAGGATACAGGAGGCCCAACAGCCTCAGAGTCAGTTTTCCCGAAATCCAGGATAGAGGCTGAAACATTGGAATCATAACCTAAATATCCTGGCCTCACTGCTCGGGAGGAGAAACTCACAACTGCATTGTGTCCAGAACAGTTTCTATGAAAGGGAGCGTCTGAGAAGGAGTCAGGTGTGACTTCAGCACGTTGATTGTGAACACCAGCGAATGCAGAAGGTTTGCTGTAGTCTGAAGGTGGGAGGAGACAACCTTCAACAACCAGTCGACGATGTAGGGGAAGACGGACACCCCTAACCTGCACAGATGAGCTGCGAGCACCACCATCACCTTGGTGAACACCCGAGGGGCACTGGTAAGGCCGAAGGGGAGCAAGGTAAACTGAAAGTGCTCGCGGCCTGAAATGCCTGTGGCCCGGCAGGGTGGGAATATGGAAACACACTTTCTGCAGGTCCAATGCTTCCATCCAGTCTTCTTGGTCTAGGGCAGATAAGACCTGAGCCAGATTGAACATTTCTCTGTGCAAGGTGCAGTGCGGTGTTCCTCAAGGATCGTCCCTTTCCCCCTTATTGTTTAACCTGTACATCTTCCCCCTTATTTCTGCACTACAGGAGATGGAGGTCACGGTGTATAACAATGCCGATGACCTCCAGCTCATTTTCAATCTTTCCCACTCCCCATCTAGTGTTCACAATTTCAAATCTGTCATGCTGTTCATCCGGGACTGGATGAACTGCAATCATCTTAAACTAAACCCGGATAAGACAGAACTAGTTCTTACCAGCGGCAGTCGCAGTCCCTGGTCCCCCACTTTCTGGCCTCCCTCCCACGGCCCCCCCCTCCCCGTCACCGCCGTCCTCTGTCAAAACACTTGGGATCACATTAAACCAACACCTTACACTGCACTCCCAGATTAGTTCCGTAGTTTCCTCCTGTTTTTTTACCCTCCGCACCATCTGGAAAATCTCCTGTTTTTTTTCTTTCCCTGCTTTAAAATTGATTCTAATGGCGATGGTCCTATCGCGGTTAGACTACGGGAATATCGTGTACAACGGTGTTCCCGCCTATGCCCTTCAACGCCTCCAGCTAGTGCAAAATCAGATTGCCCGCCTGATTTATGGGCTACCCAAATCCCATCACACTACTCCCCTACTCAAATCACTACACTGGTTACCCGTTAAAGAACGGGCTCTCTTTAAGCTGGGCTGCACGACTCTTCAGGCTCGGGCGGGGATCGCCCCCGCTTTCATTTCTTCCGCTATTAAGGCCTACTGTCCCAGCAGAGAGTTACGCTCCTCTACCAAGCTTCTTCTCTCTGTACCCCGCTTCAAGAAAAGCAGGTCGGGAGGCATGAAATTTTCGGTCCTCGCCCCCACCTTCTGGAACGCACTCCCTTCTGTTATCAGATCTGCTGCTTCTTATATGGAGTTTCGAAGGGCCCTTAAAATGTTCCTTTTCCTGCAAGCTTTCCCATCTTAGTCCTTTGCACCCCTGCCCCTGGTTTTTAGCATCCCCCAGCGCCAATAACCCGCTTGGTAGACGTGCGCTTTACAAATTCTTTTAAATTCAAATTCCTTCTTGAGGAAGAGATTGATGGTCCAAAGATCTAAAATGGGCCGTAGTCCCTTGTTCTTCTTCGGAATCAGAGAGTAGCAGGAATAACAGCCACTGCCTCCTTCTGAAACTGGGACTCTTTCTATAGCTCCCTTGGCCAAGAGAGACGCAACTTCCTCTTGGAGCAATTTTAAATGATCCTCTGTCAGCCATTCCTGATTTGGCAGAATAGGAGGAGGAAAAGAAAGAAAAGGAAGGGAATAGCCCTCCTGGACTATCTGCAAGACCCACTTGTCGGATGTCATGGATCTTCAGTGGGGGGAGATGATGATGAATTCTCCCACCAACTGGAGTAGTGTGGTCCTGCAGAATCAGCCTTCGAATGCTTGGAGGTTGCGGCGGCTGGGGGCAGTGTGGTCGACGACTTCTGCCCAAAATTCTGAGAGCGGAATGCACTGCGTCCTCGCATGGCTTGGGCAGTCCGTGCGGGACGGTGGCTGGGTTATGGCTGATGCAGCTGGTAACTCCTTCTGTTGCCACAAAAGGGGCGAAAGGAAGACTGGCCACTAGGGGTGGAGAGGACCAAGGATCTGGCCGTAGCTCGAGAGTCCTTAACCTGACCAGGGTCGAGTCTGCCTTTTACCGAAAAAGGTGGGTTCAATCAAAGTGCATGTCCATCAAATTGGCTTGGACATCGTATGAGAAGCCAGTTGTGCAAAGCCAGGCGTGGCGCCTCAAGGCCACTGTCATTGAAATTGGTCGTATCTAGGCCACACCGTATGGTGAAGTTTGATGCGTCTCTCCCATCCTTGACAGCTTGGGGGAGCACACCCCGGGCCCCACCGGCATCAGGGCCAGAGCTGATGGCGTCGAACCCAATAGGGCCTCTTCTGACTCCACGGGGCCCGAAGGCTCACCAGCAGGGTCGTTCCGCTCAAATACGCAGTCATGGCCTAGTAAAATTCTTTTCTTTGAGCTAGAGTCGCTCAGGCTCCCGGAAAGAGGGGGGGGGGGAAGAGACACAAAGTCGGCTGGGAGGAAGAGGATTTAGGGCTCTGTGAGCGGTCGCCAAGCTTGCGCGGTTCGAAACGCCTGCACACTATGAGTGGGATTATACCTGAGAAAATTGGCAGCATGTCCAGCAACCAGTAAATATTCTCTACTGATGAGGGAGGAATCCTCAAACACTGGTGTCTAGAGATACGATTTCGAAAGACGGCATTAGCTGAAAAATAATATGAACTTTGTGTGAAAAACTGAACTACGGCTACCTAACGCTATGGGGTAATAATGCAGTTACATGCAAGCAGTGCATTCCTACCCACTTTCAAAGAAAAGAAGGAACGGACATCAGCAGTTGGCGAGGGGGTTATATGGGCTCTGTCGAAGTAACATCGTGTGACGACGTTGATACAGAGTCGAGCAGCGCCCTATTCCGACAGGCGATGTGCTGGGAAAAAATTAATTCCAAATCCAGTCTTGCACCCGGGGAAGGATTCTAAAGTAAGGAATCTGCGGCTAGATGTCTTTATCAGATCATGGAACGTATATGCAATGGAATGTTTGACCGCTACTGTCTGACGTTTTGAAAAGATATGGGCTCTGTTCCTCACTTTTGATAAAAGTCAGGATGCAGTGCATAGGTGTATGTTACCCCCCTGCTTGTTGAATGCTGCAAGCTTGTTGGTCACACCATTAAGTGGCAACTGATGTTGTACAGAAGGTTGTCCTTTGAAATATCTATTGTTAGACAAGTCAAGGCCATAGTGGTGGAGCGTGAGGGAGTTGATTTAGTAGATTTAGTAGTCTGTTACAGGGGATTGGACGTTTTCCTTTCTTTGTTTTTTTTATTTTACCACATGAAAACGGCTCTGTACTTTTTTGCATAGTATCTTTCTATTTGCTTAGTATCCTGAGTCTGCTTCACGCTGGTCGAATATGTTGGCCTCACCATAAATAAACTTGTTAAAAAAAATTGTTTATCGACCGAAGAGATTATGCTGGTAAATGTTCAATAGGGTCTGTAAAAGGGCAGAGCTTTGAAGGACATGCTGAACTCTGAACTCACTACGACTGCATACTAAGAGGCCTAATTTGACCAGTTAGGCTTGCTGAGAGACATAGAAATGGGAACAATGGACAAAGTCTGTAGTGGAACTGGAATAAATGTTTGAATAGAAGAGTATGAATAACGGTGTGAATACCACCAAGAAGTCCAGCATTCCCATCAGAAGGTCTGTGCACTCACAAATGACATGAAGTGCTTTGTCCCAAAAATCGCAAGGGAGAATCTATTCCATGCTAGGGTGGATGGAAGACAGAATGTTAAGCTTAGCATTGTGGTCTTAGAGTTGTGCTGTTGCTTCACAACGTTTTCAAGTATTTTACCTAGACCAGTTGATTATTTACGGGACGAAAGCTAGCAGAACTGGTGGGAGACAGGCCAGGCTTCTTAACCATCAGGGAACTAGATGCTCATTATGAGTCTCAGGTACTTCAAAGTCACTAAGAACAGGTGGAATAAAAGCTTTATGCATGGGTCAAACAAACATGGAAAAGATTTAATAAGCCAAGGATATGCTGGATCTAAGGATAGTCCATGGGTGCAAGACTGGAGCACGGGAGAGGTGACGTTTTCAATGTTGGCAGGATTTACGTCAACTGCAGTGGATTCAGGTGTAGCAGTGTGAGTAAAGAAGAAACCCTAGACCACTTTGCAATTGCATTTGGGAGGCTCTGATTTCAGATTTTTTTAATGGCAGTAACAACACAAAGGCCGTGGGATGGTTCAACTTTGGTGAAAACAGAAGTTCCATCCATGGCAGGGAGCTACTAATTTGAAATCAGATTTGGAATGGTTAGTGGCTTAGTCACGTTCTCCATCACAGTAATCTCTTTTTGCAGTGGTTATTGCTTTATTTTAGTTTTGATACAGGCTACATATTTAGCTTCCAGTGAATTGCTAAAAAGTCTATTTTTCTTTTTCATTTTTCATTTGTTCTCCAGCATCTGGAGCTTTTTGTTTGAGGACCTTAAGATCCATGGTATACCTCTGGGCTTTGTGGGTTTAAATTCTAGATTTTCAGCGGATAACTAGAGGTTCCATAGAGTACTGCATGGTTTGAAGGAAAAAAAAAGTAAATATGTGAGTGCAGGATAGTTTGTTAGTTGAGAAGACCTTGAAAAACTCAGACAGGATAATAGATGTTTTTCCGGGATGGAAGGGTGGGTTTCACGGAGGACAGTGCTAGTACAGAACAGCTTTTTGGGAGACTGAAGTGTGCAATTTCGACGTGGATGAAAAAGTGACTGAACTATATACAGTGATGGACAGTTGCTTTGGATAAAATCACGTCTAAATCATGTCCCTTTGTATGAGTAGGCCCATGGGAATATTCAGAAAAGCCAAGACCTGAGGGACTCATGGTTATGAGGTCCTTTACTTGTTTAGACTGATTCTCCAACTGATATTGAAGTCTCCCAATAGAGTCAGGGAGTAACAGAATAAAGAGAACGAGGACTGAAAATCAAGAAAGGTCTCTCTATGATGCTTATCTTGGTCTAGTGCATTGTAAGATTACAGAAAGACAAAAGTGTTTATGAGAGAGGTATACACTGCAGAATCTCCCAAGATGTGCATGAAAAGGGCTCAGCAGTAGTTTACTATGGGAAGCGGAGACTCTAAAGGATGGAGCCAACCTCACACATTCCTTTAACATGATCATTCTTATGTACTGGATACCGAATGTGTGCGATGTCAGTTATATGGCACTGGACATGAACGATGTCTCAGTAAGAAACAGTATATTGATATTATGTCTAAGTATAACATTTGTGATTTGTAGCGGGTACTTAACTGGTAATTGTTTATTTCACCGATACCTACTGAGAGAAGATGAAGGACCAAATTCAGATTTAAAGGCATTAAAAAGGTTTGGGAGAGGCCGAGTAGGATCATCATGTAGAGAATTCATGGTCTCAAGCTTCTGTTTCAAAGATTCAATCAGTTAGTTGTCGTGTAAAGCAGTTCTCACTACAAAAGTCATCCACAGAACAACTAAGTGATTAGACATGCTTAAAGCTAGAAATAGCAGTCCAGCAAAGAAAAAATGGTGCTAGTGCAGGCAGCAAACTATTTACTACTCTTAGCTACCACCCTTTGCTATAGGACCAGGCACTGCACACCACGAGGGAATGAAATAGCATAAGCAACAAAGGAGTTCAACTCAGAGCCTCCCTGGAAATGTAGTTGTCGAGCACATGGCCCATCCTGGCCAAGTGCAGCTGGGCATGTTGAACGACAGCTGAGGCAGTGTGAGTTCCAAAAGTCTGTTGATGGTCTCTAGAGAGCACAGGTGAATCTACTCCATGAGGCAGAATTTGGAAGGAAGACGAGCAGAAGAAAAAAGCATTTCTATGGATATGCTGATGAATATATATGTGCCCTTTCGGACACTTTCAAGTAATTTAGGAGCATGGGGATCTCGGGCAATACAATTAACTGAACTGAGCTGGTTCCCAGCAGCACTCTCTCGACCTGTACGCATTTCAGATTCTATGTCAGGACCGGAGGCTTCAGATTATGCTATATCTTCCTTCGCTTTATTAACATAAAGAAACCACAGCAGCTCAGGAAAAGATATAATAAGAACACAAGATGCTTTAAACATAAAGCATTGACGTAATGTTCAACAAAAAATCAACAACAACTCCCAAGAGTCTCTTTGCTTATAATCATAGTCCACAGTCCTTTGTCTCTGTCCATCGTCCCTATATAACCGGACTTCCCATCATCTTCCTCCTCTTTCTTCGCTGCTCCCGCAGCCAGATAAGTGCTTTTCTATTTGTCTTCTTTTATTGTGATTGACTGTCTTGCGGTCTTTGGGGACTCCTTGCATGGTTTATTCCCTTTCAGAGTCCCTGGTTGCGGGAACGTTCTGTCGTTCCTACGCGACTTTATTCCCACTTGTGTGCGGTGTGTCATAGACCGCAAGGGGGCGGCCTGTCGCCTCGCCGACCCTCCGGCGCGCCTCCGCAGTACGAGGAGCCGCGCCGTGGGGTCTGCTTGCGCAGGGGCCGACCCTCGCGTACCCCTCTGACACCTGGTGACCCGGGTCTGTACTTTCACAATTTTGACGCCCTCTGGGGTCCGTATAGCGGTTTTGACCGCGTGAATCGCCTTCGGGCGAGATCTGTGCACCTCTTTAACAGTGTGTGGCCTAGCGCGCTTGAGGGGTACGTAGACCCGGTCCCGGCGAGGAGGGTCTGCGCGCTTGGGGGTTGGTGCAGCCCACCTGCCACGTCAGCTGGCCCAAAACGTGATCGCAGCCGCTGGGCCTGCCCACATTCGAGAACTTTCTCGGTTGCCGCCCTCTTGGGTGCCCCGCATTTGCCCCTTGGTTCCGAGATGGAAGGGGAGTACGAGGAGGAGGCCTGCCCCTATCTGCAGGATGATGAGTTTTACCAAGCGGTGGACAACTCCATCTATCGTTGTGTGACGGAGGTGGTAGGGCCCATGGAGGACCGCCTTTCGGCCCGCATCGTGGAGGAGTGTGCGAAGCTGGCAGCGGCGCAGGTGCCGCCGTCCCCCGAACTCCCGGGGACATCCGGCGGGCTGCCGCCCGCTCCGAAGAGACCCCGAGGTGAAGGGCCTTCATCGGAGGCCCAAGGCGTGGATAAGGGCGCTTTCGAGCGTCTTCGTGACGCCTTCCTGGCCAAGGCGACGGCGGTGCCTCCGACGCCCTTGGTGGAACCTGGCACTTCGGGCGGCCTGTCGACGGCGCCCGCCTCCCCGATCTACGACTCTCCGGACACGGATGACGACGGGGAGTCAACCCGTTCTTGGCTCCCGGTGCCTTCAGGGAAGGAGATGCCCCGAGATGAGTCGGGCATGCTGGACCCGGACGAGATCGTCCACCCCCGATCCGCGGCCTGGGCCCTGGGGGAGACGGTGGCGAAGTTTGTCTCGGGCAGGTTGCGCAAGCCCCTGGAGAAGGAGGCGAGGGGTTGCCTGCGCGGGGAATGCCCTCGGCCTACTTTGGAGGGGAAAGTGGCCATGACACCAGAATTGGACCCCAAGATGGCCACCTTCCTGGCGAAATTCATGAAGGACCCCAGGAAGGGGATCGACCGGTCCTGGCGGGCCTGCCAGGACAAGCTGTTGGATGCGGTCGGGCCCGCCACGAAGATCCTCGATATGGCGGAGGAGGCTCAAGCGAATGGCACCGCCATTTCACCGGAGGTGCTCTCCAACTGGGCCCAGAGGGTGATCGTATTCTTGGGCAACGCCAACTGTGCTCTGTCCACGGAGCGGCGGCGGTCGCTCCTTATCAAGCTGGACCCGAAGCTGGGGGACCTGGCCTCGTCGGAGGCAGGTGCCGTGGCCCAGGGTGGCCTCTTCGGTGAGCCTTTTATCCGCGAGCTTGGAAAGTTCGTGAACACGTTCACGTCGCTGGACAAGGCCCAGTCCAGCATCAAGAGGGTGCTCCACCAGCGTTTTTCTGGAGGGGCCGGTCGCGGCAGGGGCCGCGCGATCGGCCGTGGTCAGCAGACCAACAACCGTGGACAAGGCTACGGAAGAGGTCAGTACCAGACCTCGGCCAACTACACCAATTTCTACCCCACGAGGGGACAGCGCTATGGTGGCAGAGGATTCAAGAAGAACTCCGGACAAGGAAATGCCCCCGGTGAGTGTACTTTGCTTGGATCAAGTTCCGATTGGGGGGCGGCTGGCAAGCTTTTACGGGGAGTGGGAATTGCTCACTGCCGATGCTTGGGTTTTGCAAACTGTGAGAGGTTTCCATATAGAGTTTCACGACCAACCAACTCAGGTGAGGCCCCCGCGCCCGATGGTTTTCTCAGAATCCAACGCGCGATTGATAGACGGGGAGGTCTCGGACTTGCTGCGCAAGGGAGCCATCCGTCTATCAACGCGCCACCCACATGGGTTCCTCAGCAACGTCTTCCTGGTAGACAAGACGGATGGGGGCAAGAGGCCTGTGATCAATCTCAAGGAATTCAATGGGTGGTTGGTCTACCGTCACTTCAAGATGGAGGGGATCCACCTCCTTCGGGACGTGCTCCTCCCTCGGGATTGGATGGTGCGACTGGATCTCAAGGATGCCTACTTGGTCGTTCCCATCCACCCCCCTCATCGTCGTTTCCTACAATTCCTGTGGGACGGCAAGGTGTTCGAATTCACCGCCCTGCCGTTCGGTCTTTCTTCGGCCCCGTGGTGCTTCACGAAGGTCCTTCACCCGGTGGTGGAGTTTCTCAGAAGCCAGGGGGTCCGTATGATAGTATACCTAGACGACATCCTCCTCATGGGACAGTGCCCAGAGGTGCTGGCAGGACAGCTGCGTCAAGCTGTCGGCCTGCTTCAGAGACTGGGGTTCGTTGTCAACGGCTCCAAGTCGGTCTTGGTTCCCACTCAGCAGATCACCTTTTTAGGTTTCGTGGTGGACTCGGTACAGGCGGTCTTGAGCCTACCGGGTCGGAAGGTCGCAAAGATACGACACCTGCTTCGGCAGACGATCGCGAGGGATCGCACGTCACTGCGCCATGTCGCCAAGGTGGTGGGTCTGCTATCGTCCTCCATCCAGGCGATTTTCCCAGGCCCGCTGCACTACAGGGCTCTTCAGCGCCTGAAGGCGCAGCATTTGCGCCGTGGGATGTGTTACGACCAGTGGGTTCCCCTCACGGACGAAGTGAAGGAGGAGATGTCATGGTGGCTGTCTCACATGGAGGCATGGAATGGGCGAGCGATCTTCGGGTCGGCTCCGGACTTGATCATAGAGTCCGACGCAAGCAGGTCGGGCTGGGGCGCCCGGTGCGGGGATTTTTCCACCGGCGGCGCCTGGTCGTCAGCAGAACAACAATTGCATATCAATTGTTTGGAGCTCCTTGCGGGCTCCTTCGCGGTT
This sequence comes from Lissotriton vulgaris, assembly GCF_964263255.1. Classification (NCBI taxonomy): domain Eukaryota; kingdom Metazoa; phylum Chordata; class Amphibia; order Caudata; family Salamandridae; genus Lissotriton; species Lissotriton vulgaris. The sequence continues at coordinate 304,283 of NW_028253701.1, forward strand.
CGCTGTTGGACCAAGGATTCGGTCAAGGCTTGTGTCCTGCTACGGATGGACAATATTTCGGCGGTCCGATATGTGAACCACCTGGGAGGTCCTCGGTCCCGCGCTTTGGCGGATCTAGCGAAGGACTTCTGGGATTATTGCCTGTCTCGTCACATTGCGGTGACGGCAGAGTATCTGCCAGGCCAGTCCAATCAAGTAGCGGATTGGCACTCTCGACATCTCAGGGATGCCAGCCAGTGGAAACTGGATCCGGGAGTCTTCCGGTGGCTACTTTCCCTTTGGGGCCCCTTCTCGGTGGACCTCTTCGCGTCCCGTCTCGACCACCAGCTGCCGCGGTTCTACAGCTGGAGGCCGGACCCTCTGGCGGAGGCCACGGACGCGTTCTTACAGGATTGGAGTCGGGAACAACCGTTTGCGTTTCCCCCGTTCTCCATGATCATGCGAACGGCGGCTCAAATACGCCGCCAGGGTGCGGACCTGGTGTTGGTTACACCGCTGTGGAGGTCTCAAGTATGGTTTCCGGTTCTTCTGGAACTTTCCTGGGATTTTCCAATCCTACTCCCCCTGTTTCCTCTGCTCCTGACGAGCCCGGATCAGGAACCTCACCCTCTCATCGTGCAGAACACTCTCCGCCTCGTGGCGTGGAGGCTCTCAGGAGACGCTGGACGCTCCCGGGCCTTTCGGGGTCAGCTGAGCACTTGCTCTCCAAAGCATGGGCCGATAGTACGACGAAGCGTTACAGATCCGCTTGGCTTAAGTGGATGCGTTGGTGTTTACGAAGGGATTTGGATCCCGTGGTCGCAGGCCTCGTTCCCGTGCTGAATTTTCTAGCGCATTTGGCCGACAAAGGTCTAGCGTATAGGACGATCAATGCTATTCGATCGGCGATTTCTGCTGGCCATGATAACATCGATGGCCATCCGGTAGGGGAACATCCTTTTGTGTGCCGGCTTCTGCGCGCTGTTCGCCTCGCGCTGCCGCCAGAGCCCAGGTACTCCGTCCTTTGGGACGTCAATTTGGTTCTGAATTTGTTCCTGTCGTGGCCGGCCAATTCCTATCTGTCTCTTAAAGAGCTGTCGGCGAAGTTAGCCATGTTGTTATGTCTGGTCTCTTGTAGGCGCGTCTCGGACGTGCGCGCGCTGGATGTTTCTGCACGCATTGTTTCCCCGGATGGGGTTACCTTTACGGTGGGCCGACGCACTAAGACGTCGTCGCGTTCCATTTCTTATCCAGCCTTTACTGACACTCCTAAGTTGTGTGTTGTGCAATGCCTCAAAGCTTATGAGGACCTGACCTTGGATCTGCGCCCTCCGGGCGAGCGTCAGTTGTTGATTGCCCTGCGGAAGCCACACAAAGCTGTCTCTTCCCCCACTATTGCTCGGTGGGTGCGTTGGGTCATGCAGGAAGCGGGCATCAATACTTCTCTCTTTGGAGCACACTCCGCCAGGGGAGCCATGGCCTCTAAGGCATTCTCGGTGGGTGCTCGTCTGGAGGACCTTATGCGAGCTGCGGACTGGTCCTCGGATTCCACCTTCAAGAGGTTTTATTTTAAGCCGGTGGTGGATTTGGCTCAGTTGGTGGTAAGTAAGCTTTAAACTAGCATAATCTGAAGCCTCCGGTCCTGACATAGAATCGAAATTTGCCTAGCTTACGTAACGGTAAGTTTCAATTCTATTAAGGACACGGAGGCGAGGATTATCCCACCCGGACTACGGTGGTGTCTCTACCCACCCGTATGGCAGTAAGTAAAGCGTTTTCCTTTACGTTGTCAGTACTGTGTTGTTCTCTGCATGCTCCTCGCCTTGTTGTCGCATTTCCTGGGCCACCTCGCTGATGCTGTTCCTTTTTTGGCAGGCAACGACGGTGCTAAACAGGACCAATGAGGCTTAAGCGTGATCTGCGCGAAGAAAGAGGAGGAAGATGATGGGAAGTCCGGTTATATAGGGACGATGGACAGAGACAAAGGACTGTGGACTATGATTATAAGCAAAGAGACTCTTGGGAGTTGTTGTTGATTTTTTGTTGAACATTACGTCAATGCTTTATGTTTAAAGCATCTTGTGTTCTTATTATATCTTTTCCTGAGCTGCTGTGGTTTCTTTATGTTAATAAAGCGAAGGAAGATATAGCATAATCCTCGCCTCCGTGTCCTTAATAGAATTGAAACTTACCGTTACGTAAGCTAGGCAAATTTCGATTCCTCTGCTCTTCAGTCAATATCAGAGTATATCGTGCTAAATGGGGCACCACATAGTACAACTCTATTTGTGGCAATTTTAAGCTACCCCTCTCGTGCACTTGCATATAATTTGAGCATTTCGAGGCACGGTTTTGCATTTGCCCCAAACACATCTTTCAGACCCATATATCAAACGTGTAATGGTTTAAATGGTGCCAGGCTGAATCTGAATAACAAACATTCAAAATAAATAATTTAATAGAAGTGCCAATACCATCTAAATGATTTGGACCCTCCTTTTGCATCCTGATGTCAACAAATCACTCCAATTCTGTAATTAAACCTCTTAGCTGTTGAGGCTTTTCCACCACTCCGTGCTGAGCCCTGTTTCTGATGTTTGAAGCACTTTGCGCTTAACCTTTCACAATAATATTTCCACAAAAAGTATCCAGGCCAATTCTATGTCCTTTTTTCTCTACATGTTGTGGATTCTAAAAATATACAGAGTTTGTAGATTAACCTGAACGGAACCGAGAAAACAGACAACATATCGAAAGATTGATTTTATTTGCAAAAATGGGATTAAAGAACTGTGCAAGAAAGCATATTTTGTCTTCTAAAATGTCAACAAAAGCTGTGCTAAGATCATCATCTTCTGAGGTATCAGGAGCAGTTATGAGTGGTTATGAAAAAAGCCCTTTTTTAATAACAGATGGTGTATTTTCTATGTAGTAGTCCATTTTTTCTACTTTTTGTGGTTTAAAGCAACTAGCGTTTTTTGGTGGATTGAGGTGTGAAACTCATAAGTGAACTAGGAAAGCAATACATTTATGAAGTAGACAAAATTCACCATGGGATTATGTATGTAGATCCTTCTGGCCGCAGGGATATATAGTGGTTGTTGGCTGTCCAAAAACATGCGATACCCAGAGTCAACAACTAAGCATTATCTTTCATTGTTTAACGACAATGAGGCATTTAATTCAAATTGTAAAATCTAATGAATGATAAATGGGCAAGAAGGAAACCTATACATTTTTTAAATGCGTGCGCAAAATACTGAGTTTAGAAACAGTAGCTACTTGTACAACTCTGAATTTGGGGTTACCACTGCTATCATGTGATTCAGAGGTTTGTTTCCAAAATCTGTTTTTCTTGCACACTATCTCTGGAAGACAAAAATGGAAGGGGATTCGATTTATCATTACAAATATTTTACTATTCTGTGTTCCTCTCAATCTCCTTATTGAAATGGTACCCCACTTGTGTGGGCGGGTCTATCGCTTGTGACAGAAAAGGCTCCAAAACAAGGAGGCATCAAAGTTTCACCATGAAATATTAACCATTTCGTTTAGCTGCAGAATTTGGGCCAGGACTTGGCCACTTCCCAGGTAAAACTACCAAACCCAGACATTTCTGAAAAAAAGACAGCCAAAGGAATCCAGGGTGGTGTGTTTTGTGTGGATCAAACTACCCTTTCCTACCCAGAATGCCTTGCAACCTCCACCTTTGTCTACAATCGAATATTTTTCTCAGATTTCAGTGAGACATCCAAGCTGTGGTCCCACACTTCTGATAAAAAAGGACCCCCACTTTTGAAGGCTGGCCTATCACCTGTGTCAGGAACCGGTGAAGACTTGGACCATATGAAGACAAAGTGGTCTTAGCATGGTCCCTAGTTTAGCCATTTCCCCCTAAACAGGATGGACGTCAGGTGTCAGAAAGACTGCTGGGCCCATTCTGGAATGGAGGCACGGACCAATGCTTGATCAGGCCACCAACCCCGCCCTTTCTTTAAACTTTTTTCCCTGCTGTGTTGTTGGCTTTTTGCACCCTATCCTCAATCAGATTTGGGGAAAAGACTCAGAATCTGCCCCTCTAGTGGTGTAGAAAGACAAATAGGCCTGTTCTGAGGTGGGTCACAGTCCAATGCCTGGGAGTGGGTGCACTGGCCTTTGCCGAGGAGGGTGCTCCTTAATTCATGGACAAGTACCTGCAATGTTGTTTTGTGGGGACATTCCAATTACAAAACCCACCCTATTCTTAATGAACAACTCTGAATTTGGGGTTACCACTGCTATCATGTGATTCAGAGGTTTGTTTCCAAAATCTGTTTTTCTTGCACACTATCTCTGGAAGACAAAAATGGAAGGGGATTCGATTTATCATTACAAATATTTTACTATTCTGTGTTCCTCTCAATCTCCTTATTGAAATGGTACCCCACTTGTGTGGGCGGGTCTATCGCTTGTGACAGAAAAGGCTCCAAAACAAGGAGGCATCAAAGTTTCACCATGAAATATTAACCATTTCGTTTAGCTGCAGAATTTGGGCCAGGACTTGGCCACTTCCCAGGTAAAACTACCAAACCCAGACATTTCTGAAAAAAAGACAGCCAAAGGAATCCAGGGTAGTGTGTTTTGTGTGGATCAAACTACCCTTTCCTACCCAGAATGCCTTGCAACCTCCACCTTTGTCTACAATCGAATATTTTTCTCAGATTTCAGTGAGACATCCAAGCTGTGGTCCCACACTTCTGATAAAAAAGGACCCCCACTTTTGAAGGCTGGCCTATCACCTGTGTCAGGAACCGGTGAAGACTTGGACCATATGAAGACAAAGTGGTCTTAGCATGGTCCCTAGTTTAGCCATTTCCCCCTAAACAGGATGGACGTCAGGTGTCAGAAAGACTGCTGGGCCCATTCTGGAATGGAGGCACGGACCAATGCTTGATCAGGCCACCAACCCCGCCCTTTCTTTAAACTTTTTTCCCTGCTGTGTTGTTGGCTTTTTGCACCCTATCCTCAATCAGATTTGGGGAAAAGACTCAGAATCTGCCCCTCTAGTGATGTAGAAAGACAAATAGGCCTGTTCTGAGGTGGGTCACAGTCCAATGCCTGGGAGTGGGTGCACTGGCCTTTGCCGAGGAGGGTGCTCCTTAATTCATGGACAAGTACCTGCAATGTTGTTTTGTGGGGACATTCCAATTACAAAACCCACCCTATTCTTAATGAACACTGTATAGGGAGGTAATTGGCTCACCAAGTTAGGAACAACACCCACAGGAGCTAGTAACAACACCCACAGACCATGCAAGAAATCTAGGGATCATCCTAGATTACAAGCTCAATATGACGGCTCAAGTCAAAGCAGTGTGCACTTCCTGCTTCCACATCCTATGCGTGCAGCAAGAAATTTTCAAAATGTTGCCTCAGAACACCAGGCGGATCGCCACACAAGCATTCATCACCAGCAGTCTGGACTACACCAACACTCTCTACGCTGGAATCTCCAAATAACTCTTATACAAACTCCAGAGGGCCACTGCAAGAATCGCGCTCGACCACCCACATCGCACCTCAGTAAGTTTCACTGGCTCCCCATTCACAAGGGCAGGTAATCCAAACTTTTCACACACACATGAAAAACCATACACAACACAGGACCAGAATACTTGAACAGCCGCAAACACTTTCACCAACCCACCAGACACCTACGCTCTGCCTCACTCTCACATGCACACATTCTCAAAAGCGAAACTGGAGGTCGCTCATTTGCCTACATTGCACCCTAGACACAGAACGACCACCCTCAACACATCAGAGCCTCCTCCCCACTACTTGAGATCCGCAAGAGGCTGAAGACCAGGCTCTTCGTATAACCACACACCTACACACTTGCCCAGGCGCCTGGATACCCTCTTGGGTGATTAGTGTGGTATACAAATTAATATAACATAACCCAGTGAGACTATGATTCAGCTTTGGAAGGATTTCCCAGATTGCCCTATTATATTGTCCTTATAGTTTGCCAACCCCATCTGCCTTTAAACATTTTTCCCACCACTCGGGCCACAATATAACCGCAGAGCTTCTAGAATTTCGAAAGGAATCTATTTGCCTCTGGCACCTTGCCTGCTCCCAGTTACTTTACAACTGCCTTAATCTCAGTAATTTCTTCCTCCAGAATGGTCCTGTACTGCTTGATTAAGTTTGGTTATTGCCATTTTACTCAGAAATTAACTGATATCCTCGGACCACTGCTGACTCTCTGACAAGTATCGTCTATAATCGAATAGCCAGTGCAAGTTCACTTTTAGGCCAAATTATTGGTATAGTGGCCTATCAACCTCTAGTTGTGACACCAGCAGCTATTTAACCTTTTCACCCTGCTCGTAGGAGCGCTTCTTAATCCTAAATAATGGAAACTCTGCCTTGCTGATAAATTAGTTATTTAGCCTGGGAAAGTCTTTCTTTTAATTCTCTTTGCCTTGGTTTCTTTCCGATCATCGCTCCCCTACGAAAGGCTTTTTCTGCTCTCCAAAGATTTCCGGCTTCTTGAAATGTGTCAATGTCTTCTCACATTAACTCCTCACTCTCTGCCTTAAACGTTTATCATCTGATCATCTGTGCACGCCTACATTCATTCATTCTCCAGCCATCCTGCTTTCTTACTACCTCCTCCACTCCCCAGGGGCATTAAAGAAGCTATATCAAACAAGAAAGGAATAATAAACTGTATCGAAGAGTCTGATACAAGAAGGCTGCGAAAGCGTACAATACAATATGTGACATCAAAACCAGACAATGCTTTTTGAAAGTGTCTGTTTTTTTTAACCACTGATAAAACGTTTGGCAAACAAATTGTTGAACCATAGGTGACTAATCGTCAATGGTAATGAAGTGAAACTTTTAATATGGAACACAGCTGGACAAGAGCAGTTTCGAACATTAACTTCAACTTATAATACAGGAGCTCAGGAAGTCATATTGGTGTATGAAGCCAAAAGGCTAGAAAATCTGCAGAAGCAGATTATCTGGCTAAAGCACAACTTACTACTTGTGTAACAATATATCTGTAACAGACATTAGTTAGTGATAGATTCCTTACCTTAGAATAACCCCAGGCGTCAGACTGGATCCGGAAATTTTTGCGTAGCATTACCCCTGTGCGTTGGTAGGCGTCGTCCGCGGCTCCGCGTCCGTTGTCGGCGTCGTTAGCGCCGGAATGACGTCGTCAGAGTACTTAGACGCCGCCCATGCGCGCTGACGTCAGTTCTGATACACAGCTTTTCCGCGCCAGATATGCAGGGCCATGATAGAACCAACACTGGTGCCATGAAACTAGGGCCCTGAAAGGGGATGACCTTAACCCTAGGTATCGGTTCGCAGAACGGGGAGGATGGGTGGGTCGGTAAGGAATCTATCACTAACTAATGACTCTTACAGATATATCGTTACACAAGTAGTAACTTGTGCATCCGAAAGAGACACGTTAGTGATAGATTCCTTACCTTAGAATAGATACCCCAGCAATACCAACCCCGGTGGTGGGTCTGCGAACCAATAATCACACCAGAAAGTCCTGGAGGACGGAACGGCCAAAGAAGCCATCCCTCCGGACTTGGCTGTCCAGGCAGTAGTGTCTTGCAAACGTGTGCAGCGAGGCCCACGTAGATGCCTGGCAAATGTCCTGCAAGGGCACTCCTCGGCCCAGAGCAGTCGGAGTCGCCATGGCCCAAGTAGAATGAGCCCGCAATCCAGCAGGGGGCTCCTTTTTGGCCACAGAGTAGCATGCCTGGATACACAAGATGATCCACCACGAAATGGTCCTCTTGTGCACCGCCTTTCCCTTCTTAGCGCCCACGTAACCAACGAAGAGTTGGTCATCCACCCGGAACTGGTGTGCGATCTCGGTAGTAAGAGAGCGCACGTTTTGGGTCCAGACGGTGGAGCCGCTCTTCCTCTTTCGAGGGATGCGGAGGCGGAAAGAAGGTGGGCAAGGTAATGGACTGCCCGATGTGGAAGGCCGTGACAACCTTGGGCAGAAAGGAAGGTCTTGTCCGCAACACAACCTTGTCCGGATGAACAGAGAGGAAAGGAGGTGTAGAAGAAAGAGCCTGGAGCTCACGCACTCTCCTGGCAGAGGTGATGGCAACCAAGAAGGCAGTCTTCAGAGTAAGAAGACGGAGAGGACAGTTATGGAGCGGCTCAAAGGGAGCACACATCAGGTAAGTAAGTACAAGATTCAAGTCCCACTGGGACATCACGAAGGGAACAGGAGGAAACGTGTGTGATGCCCGTCAAAAACCTATTTACAATGGGGGACTTGAATAAGGAAGGCTGATCAGGTAGCCGTAAGAAGGCGTAAAGAGCAGAAAGGTACCCCTTGAGAGTGCCCAGAGCAGAGCCCTGCTAGGCAAGGGAAAGAAGAAAGAGCAGAACTTCAGAAAGGGGTGCAGAGTGGATCCACAGCCTTTGCTGTGCACCATGCCAAAAATCTATTCCACCTGCAGCCATATACCGACTTTGTGGAGGGACGCCTGGCTGCCAGAATGATATCACAAACTTCGGGAGGCAAGTCAAATGGCCTCAACTGCCGCCGCTCAATCTCCAAGCTTGTAGGTGGAGACTGGACAGGTTCGGGTGCAGAACCGTCCCCTGCTGCTGCGACAGAAGGTCCTCCCGAAGAGGCAGACCAATCGGGGGATCGACTGAAATGCTGAGTAGCTCGGGATACCAGTATCTTCGTGCCCAGTCCGGAGCCACAAGGATAACCTGGGCCCGGTCGCGCCTGATCTTCTTCAGCACTCTGGGCAGAAGTGGTGTAGGCGGAAAGGCGTACAACAGACCGCAACTTCACTCGCGACGAAAAGCGTCTCCGAGCGAGTGCCGCCTTGGAAATTCCAACGCGCAGAACTGATGACATTGCGCGTTCTCTTCTGTGGCGAATAGATCTAACCAAGGCTCTCCCCATTGCTGAAAGAGGCCTTGCGCCACGTCCGAGTTCAGACGCCATTCGTGATCCATCATGCACCGACGGCTGAGTTCGTCCGCCCTGGCATTCAGAGAGCCTGCCAGGTGTTGAACCACCAGGGTCACGCCCTGATGTTCCAGCCACTGCCAGAGGCGCAGAGCCTCCTGGCATAGGGTCCACGACCCTACCCCGCCCTGTTTGTTGCAGTACCACATGGCGGTGGTGTTGTCCGTGAACACCTGCACTACACTCCCCCGGACAGAGGGGAGGATTGCCTTCAGTGCTAGACGAATTGCCCGCAGCTCCAGAAGGTTGATGTGGAGCTGGGACTCCGCCGGAGACCAGAGGAATCTGATCTCCGCCTCTCGCATGTGGCCTCCCCAGCCCTGGAGGGACGCGTCCGCCACAATCACGTGCTCCGGGTGGCGTAGGGAGAGGGATCTGCCACTGACCCAATCGCGGTCCGTGAGCCACCACTGCAGTCGTCTCGCAGTGCCCTCCGAGATCAAGACATGATCGGACAAGTTGCCCTGATGCTGGGCCCACTGAAACTTCAGGTCCCACTGCAGAGCCCGCATCCGCCACCGGGCGAGATGCACCAGAAGGATGCAGGAGGCCATCAGCCCCAGAAGCCACAGCGTCAACCTGACCGAGACTCGGGATAAAGGCTGAAAGATGGGAATTAGAGCCTGTATATCCCAAACCCGCTGTTCGGGTGGGTAAACCCGAACCTGCGCCGAGTCTAGAACCGCTTAGATGAAGAGGAGCTTCTGAAAGGGACACAGGAGCGACTTCGGCACGTTGATGGAGAATCCCAGCAAATGCAGGAGGTCGGCCGTAGTTTGGAGGTGGCTGACGACTGTCTGGGGCGAGCCCGCCTTCAACAACCAGTCGTCGAGGTAGGGGAAGACTGACACCCCTAACCTGCGCAGATGAGCTGCGACCATACCATCACCTTCATGAACACCCGTGGGGCGCTGGTAAGGCCGAAGGGGAGCACGGTAAACTGTAAGTGCTCTTGGCCTACCGTGAACCGCAGGTAACGCCGGTGGGCCGGCAGGACGGGGATGTGAAAATAAGCGTCCTGCAAGTCCAACGCTACCATCCAGTCTCCAGGGTCTAGGGCAGCTAAGACCTGAGCCAAAGTCAGCATCTTGAACTTCTCCTTCCGGAGGAAGCCGTTGACGTTCCGTAGGTCCAAGATAGGGCGTAGGCCCCCTTTGCCCTTCTTGGGTATCAGAAAGTAGTGGGAGTAACATCCACACCCTACTTCTGGCCCAGGAACGCGCTCGATGGCCCCCTTGGCCAAGAGGGCTGTGACTTCCTCTTGCAGAAGTTGCAAGTGATCCCCCGACACGGGGTGGAGTTGCGGTGGCATGGCTGGAGGGGTCGCCTCGAAGGGGAGGGAGTAGCCCCTTCGGACGATCTGCAGCACCCACCTGTCCGACGTGACAGTGCGCCTGTGGGAGAGGTGATGGCGAACCCTGCCTCCCACAGGCGTCACATGGGCCTGAAAACTGTAAAACAGGCTCAACGGACGGGGCCTCCTCGTGGAAATAAAAATCTCCAAAGGCCGTTGGAAGCGGCGCCCAGCGGTGCCGTTCCGGCGCCAGAGTCGGACCGAAGGGAACATTGGGGACGGCGTCCACAGCGGGCGACACCCGCGGGGCTGGCGCCGGTGAGGTCGACCGGAGACAACCCGGATCCGGAAGCGGATCCGGTGACGTCCTGCGGCGCCGGGACCGAAGTCGCCGCCGGCGTCGGGCCGAAGCACCCGACCCGGCAGGGCCTCTAGCCGAGTCCGTTGGGCCCAGAGGCGCCACGGAACCCGGCTGAGGAGGGAGGGACCTCATTGGCCATGAGGTACCGCTCGATCTCCTCCGGCGTCGCGCCGTGCCCAGGGACCCGAAGGTGTGGGGCAGGCGGCGACGCTTGCGACTCCCTCGGAGCCGCGTGGGCGGTGTCGCCCGAGCCCCCGGCCACATCGTGCGAGCGTCGGGGTGGGTCGGTGGAACGATGAGGTCTCTCCGACCTCTCATGCCTCTTACCTGAGGACTTGGAACCCGACGACCAATGTCCACTCCCGGAGCTGCGATGACTCCGATCCCGCGACCAGTCCCTCGACCTCCCGTGGGACCGGGACCTGGAACGGAGCGGGACCGACTGCCGGAGCTCGAGTCGCTTGCGGGACCGCTCCCGCCTAGCCTTCGACATCAAGGACCGGCAGTCGGAGCAGGTGCGGTCGTCGTGGTCGAGGCCTAAGCACTTCAGGCACCGGCGATGGGGGTCCGTAACCGACATCAGTCGGTCGCACTTCGAACAGGGCTTGAACCCGGGCATCCCTACCGGCACCGATAAGAGTCGAAGACTCGAAGGAAGAAATGATCAAAAGGTTTAGTCAAAAAATGAGTAGGGGTAGAGCTTCTCCGGGTCTGCGCTAGCTGGCGCGGAAAAAAGAAGAACTGACGTCAGCGCGCATGGGCGGCGTCTAAGTACTCCGACGACGTCATTCCGGCGCTAACGACGCTGACGACGGACGCAGAGCCGCGGACGACGCCTACCGACGCGCAGGGGTATTGCTACGCAAAAATTTCCAGATCCAGTCTGACGCCTGGGGATATTCTAAGGTAAGGAATCTATCACTAACGTGTCTCTTTCAGATGTTAATAGTACAAAGGGCACCATAGTGAAGATACAGGCTGGCAACTAAAATGACTAGGTTGAAGGTGAATTGAGCAGAAATTAAAGCTTAGTTTGCTCAGGGACACTATGCTGTTTACTGGAAGCCTTTCAACATTTTGAACAGGTGAAGCACTGAGGCTTGGATTACACACAGCCTGATGCATACGTATTTAAAACCTTTCAAAAGAGGTTGACATATGTGTGCCAGTCTATAGCATAGTTACTTAGGCTGTGGTGAGGCTGTTCCAAAAAGCATTGACCAACTAGGTTACTGCAACTTCTCCAAACATGGATGGAAAAACAGAATTGACACAAACCGGTCTCAGAGTGACAGATAAAACTGATTTCCGGTGTACTAACGTGGAATATCATCCAAGTTAGAATGATGCCAGACATCGAATATTCGCTCACTCATCCACCTTTACAATTCTCTGTGAGTTAAGCACCAGTTCCAGACATCTGTCTATAACCTATATGTCACTCATGCCTTAGCCGTTCATGTTCTGTCAGCGATAGCTTGTACAACTCTGATGCAGGATAATTTCTGAATAATTGAAAGATTGTCATTATTACCTTATTGAAGGAAGCTTGCTTAGCTTTGCTGTCCCTATTCATTGAGGAACTAAAGCTTGCACTGCTGTTCATCGATTTGTACCTGCTTATGCTGATGCTATCCTTGTTGTAACTGCTGTTTCTCCATCTCATAAAAAACAAAGGATAATTTGAATGGCTTTGCGTAACATGCCCTGGCCAGCCACAAGCTTTTATTGGACCCAGGGGAAAACTAGTTGCAGAGAACCAGAGACCCTCGTTTCAATCACAACTTCCCAGCTTGATCAAACTGTGCGACCCAGGGTAATGCCTTTTCTTGACTCTCCTTCCGTGTAGTTCACTCATTTTAATAAAGGCTGCTCAGCAGTAATATAATACTATATTAAGCTAAAGTGGAAAATCCAATATACACTTTTTCTGGTGTAAAAGCTAGTACCTCTGCTGTGAATAAAGAGGCAGTAACTTACATTTTTCAGAAGAGCACCAGGTCCAGGCTAAGTCAAGAGATGTTCCTTTAAGCCTCTATGACACTGTTTTCTCAGACAGTATGCAATACAGATGGCGTTGCAGAGAAGTATAGGTCCCAGCAGTCACTACCTTAGTACCACTGCCCTATTAGTGCTAGCAGGGATGTAGGAGATGCTTTGATGTTGGGTGTACAATTTGCAGTCTCAAGCTCTATGCACTCCTGCAGCCCATAGCCAGTTAGTTGCAAGTATGGCTTGTCTGCATGGGCATGGTCTGTTTCATAGGGCAGGCCGCAATTACAATGACTACTTCTGGAAAACAAGCTGCATACTGACAACCTCGCCAATAGCCCTTGAGGCCTGCCCCATCATCTCTACGCTTTATGAGGCTGATTATTGTGTCCTATGAAGCAAGGGTTCATTCACAGTTGCTGTGAGATAGCTATATTCCTGGGAAAGACCCCTGACCCCACAGGGGCAATATTCAAATACAAGTTGATGAAAAAGAAAAGTTTCAGTTGCTAGGCCTGTTATTGCTAATCTTGCTAACTTTGCGCTCAGCCAGCTAGAATTTAAATATAGGTCTACCAATTTAACAAAGAGTAAATAAATGTTGTCGTAACCTCACTCAAACTAGTGAACCCACTAACTAGGAAGCTGTACAATCAGCAAACAGCTGTACACTTCATTGTGTACCAGTGCTAGCTATGGAGCCCACTGATTAAGCATACAACACAAGGTAGGTGAGGGTGCACCCTACAGGAGTACATGAATGTGTTGTAAATCCATAAGGGGACACCTGTACACACTCCTCCTTCACGGGCCACCCACCTCCAAACTGTCCTTAAAGTTAGCAGCACTAACCCCAACTGCGCCAAAAGCTGATGTTTCCTTCTTGTGCCCACCATTTAGTCATGGGCTGCATCAACAATGGGACCTCCTTAAGTCATGGCATTACCAAAAGTTGTATGTGCTGTGGTGAAAAAAAAGCTAAAGGAGGTTCTGGTGAATTTGTCTCATTGAACCGTTTTTGACAAATGTTTCTTTAATGACTTTCTCTGACGAAACCAAACTGGATAATACTATTATTGAAGAGCTATTTCTCTCATATTGTTTTTTATATTGTATAGAGGGGTGGGTTTTATCCCCCGTTTTCTTAATGGGCTCCACCTATAACCTCCTCACCTGCCTATCCCTTTCTTTAACACCCATACGTCTTGTACTCTCACATTAATCCTTTTTTTAAAACCTTTTACTTCTTCCCACTAACCCATTTACATTTTTTGTCTATCCTATACACCCTTCCCTATTATCTTTACACTTTTTACCTCCCCTTTCAATTCTTCAATAGCAATGCCTTCTACTCCTGCTTTACATCTTTTTACAATTGTAATTCCCCCTACTCCTTGTATATTCCCCCATCCTATACCCTCTCCCGCTCTTTTACTTTCCTTTTCTTTAATACTCATATATCTTGCAGCCTCCTGTGTTACTAATTTTTTTTTACCCTTATTACTTTTTCCAACATTTATATGTCACCATCCTAGACAGCCTTCCTGGTAACTTTCCGTCTAACTCCCGTCTATTCATTTACTTCCCTTTCTTTAATACCATGTTTTCTATACTCCTGCTTTACTTTTTAAAAATGTACTATTACTTCCCACACCCCTTCTAAGTTTCCTCCTCCTATACCCTTCCATGCACTACCTTTCGCCCTTGTACATTCTCTTCACTTTCTTTTATACCTGTATGTCTTGTACCATCCCCCTTTTCTACTTTTTTCACTTTTACTACTTCACTCCCCATTTATGTTTTTCCCTATCCTATGTACCTTCCCCCTTAACTGTCCCCATTTACTTCCTTCTATTCTTTTAATTCCGCTTTCCTTTTGTTAATAGTCATAATTCTTCTACCCTACTGCTTTACCCCTTTTTTAAATGTTACTTTTTTCATTACCCCTACCCCATCTACGTATTCCCACATCCTATATCCGCTCCCCTTTTACGTTTATATGTTTCTCTTGGTGACATATGCCTTTTCCACAAAAATATAATTTTGGCATGTCTCTAACTAGTAGTTTCATCATTCTGATTTTGTCCGATACTTTCCTCATGTTCGAAAATTGTAAAAATGAGAGGATGCAGAAAGCACATTTTTCCTTTCTGTACCTACCAGTATGTCCTGAGGCATTACACCAAAGAACCCTGCTTTAGACATGGAATTACTAACATGGCAGAACTCTGGCCATCTGCTGAAGCGTCTCACAACCCAGTTTCTGTTGCAACCACATGCTCTCCCTAGCTGGTATTGTGGATCAACAATCTTCTCAGTAGAACTTTGTAATTTGTGTTTAGTTGCTGATATCATTTATGTAGAGGTCTTCATGTTTCCTCCCTCTTAATCTACCATGCTACTAATCTTCCTTCCATGGTGACTTCTTTATTCATTTTCTGCTGCTTCGTGGGGGGAAGGGGGGGGGGGGGGTCTTCAAACATGAGTGATACCTTGTTCCAAGAAATTAGAATGGAAGGAGGTTCAACCAGCCCACATTTCAAATACATCTGTCTCGCCTTGACTCTAAAGGGCAATAATGCTTTACTTCTGTCATTTGCATTGTTTGTTCTGTTCAGGTATATCTGTAGTTGCATAACCCTCCACTCCACCTTCTACATTTGTTGTGCTGTGACAAACTAATCCTTGTATCTCTCTTCTGCAGCCTCACTAAAAAACCTCTTGGTAGACTGCCTTGTTACTGCTTAGATATCAGGGTCTGGTATGCCCCGTCTACCTCTGGCTCTTCTTCTCATTGACAGATATCTGTTTTGGGGGTTTTGAATCCTGGTTTTCTTCGTCATTCAGATATTATTTTCCTACTCCTTCACTCAATGTCCTCAATTTGTACTACAGTGCCCCCTGATGGCTGTTGTTTACATCAACCCATCAATGTATCTCTGCAAATGTTTGTTTTTATTTTCACATTTGAGCATTCAATCATCTGAAGGATGTATATGGATGGGTACTGTTGTTCGATCCAGCTTTGTCTGTTTTAGGTAATTTGTAACTGCTGTCACATCTAATACCATTATGCTTAGTCTGCTCATTGTAAACATTTCTGTATTGTTGCCTCCGTCAGAGGGTCTTCTTAGATCTAGTTTACCATGCTTTTCAGCCTGCAGTCACCAGGCTCTCTCTCTCTTTACCTCGAGCCCTGCACTTGTTGAGCCTGTATCATTTGTGATTTTCTTTTCTTTTTCTGTCATCTGCAGCCGTACCCGCTCTCTACTACACTCTCAAATAGTTTTTCTGTCTCAACAACTTTAAATGATGAGTGGAAGGGGATGCTCTCCCTTGTTAGGGCTGGAGAAGCAGGCCTTCTCACGCCACTGCATCATGAGACCTTCTTAAATAATTCAGAAAAATGTCTCTATAGACTGCACTAAGACACTCTTAGAGGGAATAGTTTGTCAGCCTTATTACTCTTACTAACAATGCTTCATTGATGATCAAAAAAGCAAAGACTACGACTTTGGCAATAGAACTTCCCACATTATAGCCATTTTTGATCCATGGAATCCATGGAAACAACTTGAATGCATCTCACACTTGATTGATTCAGGTTCTTAAACATCCAAATGCAGAGGTAAATTATGAATACGATTTGGTAGATAGTCAATTAAGTCTTAAAGTTTCCCAATCAAGTCTCAATTTCTGTAGCTCTTTAAGAGGTTGGAGTTCAGATGGGGGCTTCCACTGTGTGCACCACAAGGTGCTGAGTGTCCAAACATAAGGTGTTTAAACAACTACTTCTGAGTCTGTGTTGCCCTGGACTCGGATGATGCATCCATGATATAGTAGTACTAAGTCAAGTCTTTACTGGTAGCAGATGAATATCCAGGCAGTAGAACCAATATTCCAATAAAGAACACACACTTTCAGTATTGGCTCAGGTGGATAATTGTTTCCTCTTCAGATTCTACCAGGTAAAAATGCTACAGGTTGTGATCCTAAACATGTTTAACATGTAAGTAAGGGAGTTACTTATGCCTCAGGAAAATGAACAGTGCTAACCATATAAGATCACAACTCAGTATTCAGCATCAGATGTCCCAACTACCCAATTCTCAGAAATAGACTGCTCACTGGAATCAGAAGGCGGAAACACAACTAGGGGATATGGGTACATGATTAATCTAATGACGGAACAGAGAATCCATGAGAACCAATGTTACCAAAGATAATTGTTTTTTTAACAATAGACATCTTAGTTATGCAGGTTCAAAATATTACCTGGATATACCTCACTTTGGATGGTGGTGCCTCAGACAACTGACAAGCTATCATAGAGTTCTACAAAATATGTGAATTGCTTATCTTTCAAACAAAGTGTCTATTCCTGCATTGGAGTCGAGGGAACAGTTTTCATACATGTATGGAAAGAAGATCAAGTGGATGTCAAATTCAATTGGCTGCCATGCAAGTCTCCTGCATAGTTTTTTTCTCGCAAAAAAATAAGAAGTTGATTATTTCTTGAGACAGCCATGCTGGCTGCCTCACAACACTGCTTGATGGTTGACACTATCCATCCTGAGATTGTCTGTTTCATAAGAGTTAAAACCCTAAAAGCATTATTGACTTTCTTGTACTAGATATATGTGACCTATTTAGGTCTAGCCTGTGCAGTCTCTCTATTGTGTTAAATGTATTTGGAGGGTAACACTGACAACTGAATAGATTTTAAAACATTTTTTTTTACCACAAAAGACAAATTTACAAAAGAGGCAAATTCATCAACAAAACATTATTTGACAAGATGTAAAGAAAAGGGCTTGACTTCAGACAAGGAAGGTCTAAGTCGTACTAACTACAGAACATCAACAACTAGGAATTAGAGACACATTAGGCTCTTCTGCTTGATAACGTGGAGTGGTGTGGCTCACTGGTTAGAGGCAGCAGACCCGGGAGCAGAGGATGGCCCGGGACCAGGGTTCAATTCCCGACGCGGCTGGGTCGTGGACCAGGGTCAGCGGACTCGATAATTCTCACCTCGGCGCCTACTCTAACCAGGGATCACACTCTGCAACTCTGGGCATTAGCTTGCCTCATCTCCACAACGGCCCCCCACATACGCCGGGGATGCCTGGTCTCACCTTGGAGATACCCAGTAGGGACCATCTCACAGGGAAAGCCAGGACGGGTTCCCCAGCGTCTATTGCGCAGAGATACTCCTTCGGGAGTCGATTCTAGAGCGTTAGAAACCCACAATTAATTAACCACAATTAATTAACCACCAAGACAGTGAGAAGTTCACAAGATCGTTCTCAGAAAGCCTCACCCTTTCAGGAGCCAATTGAACAACAGTAGGCAATTCAAATCCAAACCAACTACCTCCTGCAATACACATACTGGATACAAAGGAAAACACACAGGCCTGAGGTAGGAAATCCGAGCACCACATACCCCTACGAAACCAGAATAAATGATAAATTAACCTTCCTGAGCCTGTTCAAGATCATTTGCCTGACTTTAAAGGTAGGAAAGTATACGATGGATCATACACCCAATGAGCATGTATTGCATCATCCAGAGCCCCACAACATGAAATCATTGAGAGCAACGCATTGCCTTCTGGAAAGCACCTAAAGTCAAGTCAAGTCAAGTCAAGGATTTATATAGCGCACTACATAACCGGAGGGTCTCAAGGCGCTTGAGGAGGGTGGGGAGTTATTTGTCGAATATCCAAGTTTTAAGTTGCTTTCCGAATGCTAGGTGGTTCTGAGTAAGACGAAGGTGAGTGGGGAGTGAGTTCCAGGTTTTAGCTGCGAGGTAGGAGAAGGATCTACCTCCCATGGTGGTTTTATTGATGCGGGGTACGGTAGCAAAGGCTTGGTTGGAGGATCGTAGCTGGCGGGAGGGGGTGTAGAAGGAAAGTCGTGTGTTGAGGCATTCGGGTCCAAGTTCGTAGAGTGCTTTGTGTGCGTGGGTTAGGAGGCGAAAAGTAATCCTCTTATTGACGGGGAGCCAGTGGAGGTTTTTCAGGTGGCTAGAGATGTGGTCTTTACGCGGGATGTCTAGTATGAGTCTAGCTGATGCGTTCTGGATGCGTTGGAGTTTTTTCTGGAGTTTTGCGGTGATACCGGCGTATAGGGTGTTTCCGTAGTCCAGGCGGCTTGTAACCAGTGCATGGGTGACCGTTTTTCTGGTGTCGGTGGGGATCCAGCGAAATGTTTTTTTGAGCATGCGAAGAATGTTGAAGCAAGATGATGAAACGGCGTTGACTTGTCTGTTCATAGAGAGTGAGGAGTCCAGGATGATGCCCAGGTTCCGTGCGTGGTCCGTCGGGATGGGTGCCTTTCCAAGGGCCTCTGGCCACCAAGAGTCGTCCCATGCGGAGGGGGAGGTACCTAAGATAAGGACTTCTGTTTTGTCTGAGTTCAGTTTCAGACGGCTGTGCTTCATCCACTCGTCTACTTCTTTCATTCCTTCATGTAGGTTGCTTTTGGCGGTGTCAGGGTCTTTGGTGAGTGATAGGATCAGTTGAGTGTCGTCCGCGTAAGAGATGATGTTGAGGTTGTGTTGCCGAGCGATGGCCGCGAGGGGGCTCATGTATACGTTGATGAGGGTAGGACTGAGTGAGGACCCTTGGGGTACGCCGCAGATGACTTCAGTGGCCTCTGAGTTGAATGGTGGGAGGCGGACTCTCTGGGTTCTTCCGGTGAGGAACGAGGTGATCCATTAGTACACCTCCCCCAGAGTGTTTTCAAACAATATCATAATGATGGCTACACCTGTGTGAAGAAGTGTAAAGCCTACTGAAAGCATTGGTCTAAACACTGCTCATCCCTACTAAATAAGCAGGAAGGACAAAGATCCCCTACTATTGCACCAATAACAAAGTGGCTCACATTCCTTGTCCTGCATTTAAGATCCCACTTTACAAGACTTGTTAATGTAAAGCATAACTGTGATCTTTACTGTCAACATCAGAACCTGCTTGCATTGCACTCAGTGATGAAAAGTCAGTTAAGACAACCCAATCAATGGGAGCTACAACAAAGTTTCATTTCTTTGTCTGAACAAAGGCCTCTCAAAATCCATTCTTCCAAATCTACCCAGTCGACTGAGGAAGTCATCTGTTAGTACCTGAAGCTGAAACTCCAGGAAATTAAAATCTCTTTCCCTCAACATGTTGTCAAACCCCTTTCATTATACCATATCTTGGCAAACACTGCCTCAAATACGTAATATTCATAAGTAACCTTCAATGTTGAGTCTACTGATTCATCATTGTAATCTCATCTTCAGTCTTACCTGAAGAACCAGAAGATACTGATGCAAACCAGTCTTTTGATTATCGTTTGTTTAACCTTTGGGAGTGCCACCTTTGTCTGAAATCCAAACAACATCTTTTCCTTGGAGATTTCTTTTTGGAGCCATTCACACGGGTAATGAAATGCTGGTACTCCCTGCAAATTGAGAGATGTAGCCGAGAGATGTAGCCACCAGGTAAAATAGAAGGACCTTGATATAATATGTCCCTTTCGTTACAAAGCATAGTTCCAGTGTAGAACTGGAATATGGAAATATGCATATATCATATCCAGGGACAACGTACAGTCTCACTCTAATTGCCACAGAAATTCGCACTATGGACCACAATCTCGAATTTCTAATTTTTCATGTAGTTGTTGTGTCCAGCAGAGATTAACATGCTTCAATTGCTTAATCTTTGTCTCAGAGATGAGAAATTAAGGGGTGTAAAACTGCATAATCTATTCTTCGTATACCGCCTCATGTATGGCCTGCTTTAGCAACATTTGAGTAACTTTCTTTATTCCTTGAATTCGATGGCAGAGGAAGTGAGAAAGAATTTTTCTACAACTTGTCATTAGACTTTCGTTGCTGAAGATAAAATTCATCAACCAGACCTTCCCTGGTGAAACAAGTTGTAAGAGTTTAGAACCAGTTTCATGTGAGGCACAGATGTAATCCTAGCCGAGCTGAAATTACTTGACCAGCAAACATACAAGGTTAACCAAGGAAAGTGTTCTTCCAGCTGAACTTTAGCAATACTTGGTGCACGTACAAAGGTCAGTACTTTCGGTAATAGAAAATGCAATGAGACATGCTAAAGAGATACTCTCACCGAAACAGATAAAATGTAATTAAGTTGTATGCTCCATATCACCAATCCTGCTACTAAATAGTGAAGGGAAATATAGGATAAGACCAAAACAGAAAAAATATAAATAAGTTTTACGCTCCATACCACCAATCCTGCTACTAAATGTTGATGGTAAATATATGATAATCCAAGGCGATATTAACCCCTTGCTTGCCAGACATAGAGAATTCCAGTTACCTGGATAAAACACCCACTTGAACCAGTGCATAATAAATAAATAAGTGCCAGGGCCTTCATCAGAAGAACAACTATTACCCCGGTCAGCGCTGCCAATGACACTACCAGCACAACTACTAACCACCCCACTCCTATAAGTGTGGCAATTCAGACTATTCCCAGCCTTCGAAGCAAAAAGAATGGCTTGGGCAGAAGGTATAAGTCATTTTTAATGTATGTTGAATTAATAAACAACTATTGTTGTGCTCGTCTCTAAATTAAGCATACAGTGCCCCGTATTTGGCAGACTGTCATCAGTGCCGGTGGCAAGCACCGAAAGCCACCTGCTTAAATTAAGCACCAACTTGGACCAACACTTTATTCTCATCTCCTATCAATAAGTTGTTTAGAATCTGCAATAGCATGGCATTTACTATACGGGGTAGAAAACTTTATTACATTTTCTGATCAGTTTATTAATCTGTTAATACTATTTCATTTTCTAAGCATTTGCGGAGACCCTGAGCAGGCTTCGCGGATCCCCAGGATACAGGTTAAGAACCACTGCTGTACACCATTGGCAAAAACATGTTTGCCAATGCTGCACAGCTTTGACAAATAGCTTCAGCATAGCCAATAAGTACAAAAGGCAAGACTTCTTTCAAATGATTTGAACCCATTAACGTTTTCCAAGCCCTCTAGTACTCATTTAGCTCTGCTGACTACTTGTGAACATCTGCTATTGGCGCTACAAAAAGTCGACGTTTCGACACCCTTCTATATACGTCCATTTCTTGCTGCACTGAAGAACTGCTGCAGTTTAGTGGAAAGGTACATGTAATGCGTTAATTAAACCAGCCCGTCCCTCCCTCCCTTCCCCAACTTCGTCTGGCCCAGCCCCACATCAACTTTGTGTCAGGCTGCTCCGCTAGTCAGACCCACTCTTTCCGCACACATTCCAAAACATACTGTACAGTTAAATCAGCAGGACATATGGACTATTAACATTGTAGGCTGGGAAGGGCCTGGGTAGTATTGTTACCTTTCCCTATAACTGTAAAGCGCTCTGATATCCACAGACTCTGCACCTTTTGAATAGATAAAAAAGAAGTATTGGCAAATAGCTGGCAGGGCTTAGGTATTGGACTTCTATCAGGATGTCCTGCAGGACTGGGTGGGCTAAATGGCCCTCCTTGCAGACTTGATTGTTGAGACAGTAAAGCCTAGTGAAGGTGAGTATGGACACCCATGAGGGAACTTGGCAGACAAAACTAAAGCCTTCAGAGCCAACTGAATGGTATGAAGATGCAAACAATTAATTTGGGGCTTTTGCTCCACCCCACCACAGACCAAAGGGCCCCTGATCTCCAGCTCTTCCAGGTGACCACCGCCACCCAGAGTCTATGCCTTCATTTCTATTATGATTTCTGGATAGGGTAGGACTAGAACAGCCTGAAGGACAAATTGTCGTCAGACAGCCCACCAATTAAGTCCTGGGCAGCCTCTTCAGCAAAACAGATGTTGTCCGAGAGACAACCAAGATGCTGCATCTAAAACATGCAGAGGTTTCACATGTGCAAACAGGCACAAGAGACTAACAGGATGCAAGAGGTCAAAAAGCCTCAGAACCATCCGCACTGGAACTCAGAAGTGAGCCCAAAACATCAAGATCATTAATGGAATATCATGGACTCATTACGAGAGTTGGAAGGCCTTAAATACCACCGACTCCAGGACACCCTTAGGAAGGGATTCGTTTAGGTAGGTTGAAGGGGGTGTAACAAGGAGCAAGAGGAAAACGGAGTATGCACCAACATGGTTGCAGGGAAAGAGGGAAGTGAGAGTTACGAAGCCAGGAGAGGTGTTGGAGATCAATTGTGGTCCTGCAGCAATTGCGGTCTCACCTTGTGATCTTGAGGAGGGAGGCACTGTGGTTACTGACATCACAGCCCTGGTCCAGGGTCATGGCCACAAGCAAATGACACATTTATGGCTACAGGGATGGTGTGGGCAGATTGAGAGCTAATGGGGAGAAGCACTTGGAGGTCCTTGGTTGCACAAATAACGGTGTGTTGTGTGAGGGAAAGGCATGTGAGTTTGGGGGTGCATCACATTGTACTTCACCATGGAAATACACAGCAAGGTGTGACAACAGCACTTGGTGAAAATAAAGGTTTTATATTACTTATATCCAATACTTCGCTTTTTGTTCTGTTCTCTCTGAGGGCACCAATACCTTCATAA